>NC_044201.1:8995701-9334868 GCF_900880675.1 Sparus aurata | reverse complement strand
AAGACAAAGGGGTAAGGTGCTTAGTGATGGTGACCTCAACACATAAATAAGGGGCACAACATTTTGTGAAGTCACTAAGAAACCAATGAGGACCTAACTACTACTTAATCATTGCTTCATGACTAGCTCAGAATCGAGTAGTTTCTGAGCTAGAGTAGTTGCTGATTAGTTAATGAGTGGTTAATAAAGAAGTGAGAGTGAGTAACAAATCAAGAATAATTGGAGGACTTTGTAGTAGATAATAATGAGTTACTAAAGAACAGACCTGGAGGTCCTTTATTAATGAATCATTAGGTAATGATTAGTTCATCAGTATCTGTGAAACAATCAAACTGACCACTTGCTTTATTAGTGCTCCATGATTATTCTGAACCAGACGCTGAACGGCACAAAACTACCAACTACCCATTCATTAATAACTTCTTAAGCATAAGTTAGAGAGTAGTAACTAAGGACTCCCTAATTGCTTCATGATTATTTTACAATAACTTAAGTCTTTTTGTGTCCCCTCAAGTAAAATGATGCATCATACTGAGTGGTTACCGAGGATTGAGTCATTCCTTCATTAGTACCTGTCCAGGAAAACACGTATCCCTTTTTCTTCTGGTTCATGATTCTTTATTGCTAATCACTAAGTAGTCCCACTTTATTAAATCAGATTAGGAGTTACTAATCGTTAACTTCCAGTTAGTACCCAGTTCGTTCCAAGCATGTTCCCTAGTAATTACTTTGCTTCCCTTATTGTAAAACGGGACTGAGGCAGCCTCAGAGCTGGCAGAAAATGATTCAGAAATGTGTTATAAAATCTTACATAATGTTGAATAAGGTCTTATCTGCTAGCTAGCAAAAGAAAAAAACACAGCTTTTCTATTGTGTGAGGTGCTGAGTCCCAGGTCCACGTCACAGACTAGAAAATAAAGCCAAGCTGTTGTATATGTGATGCAATGTGTTCATATTCATATATATATATTCTATACAGAGCTCAAGGTCTCACACCACATCTCTGTCTTTTCAGGATAAAGGGCTGACCTACAGTATATACAATAGTGAATGGCATGAGTGATATCATAAGAGTTCTGTGGGAGGTCTTTCATACGGGATAAAAATCTACAGCCCAGAGCACTAAGGCCCTGCAGGATGAGATGTCATACGTACCCTGTATAAAGGTTAGGCATAATAAGGTATGGATGACGTCTGACCTATGAGTTTATATCTCTCGTGGTGTATAAACTAAGCAATACGAAGCTGCTGTAGATATGTTTAAAAAACGGTTCGCTGACAAACCAACGCTGTTGTTGATGCGAAGTCATAGGATGGCCTTCGATCTATCTGCGGTAGATCTGCATTTCCTCAATAGGTCAGAGGAGAGAAGCTCTGCAGTAACTTTCCACACAGGAGGGGTGCTTTCTGAGCTGCGGACACAATCTAAACATTGAAGAGCTTCTGGAGGATTGTGCACTGTTCCTACAGTTGTGCTGTTATTTTGTTCCTGCATGACCATGTTTGTATAAACTACTTCAACGTAAGACGTCGGTGTCTTTGAGTCTCCTTCATCTCCCCTGAGTGGTCAAGCAAGCTGAAATTCCACAACAGTAGAAACCAGAGAAGCAGAATGAAACGTGACAAATACGAGAATCCAATTTTAAATCAAGCAATAGATTAAATGAGAAGCCTTCTTCTGTTTGCCTTAAATGTCAGTGTCTTATCTGTGAGAGCTCCACGTGTTACCTTTTCACCAGGATCATAATGTCATCTCTGCTCAAAATTTCACATTTACTCAGAGCGGATATTTGGTTTCATTCCAGTGCCCATCAGGGCTTTTAGACCTACTGCTGTGACTTTTCTGGTTCATTATATATTCCAAAGAAGTAGAAGACAGACACAGGTAGATGTTCAGTCAGTGAATGCCACCACATTTAGTCTCTTTATCACTGGTGGAACGTAAGAATACATTTACATTTAGTATCATAATTTAAGCCATTGAAACTCACTGCGTTTATTTCACAGCTATATTAGGCTACTGGTTATTGAGGTTCATATTTAAGATGAATATATGAAATGTGATATATCTAAAGAAGATATAGATTCAGGTACTCAACAATAACTTATGTTTAACAGTTATACATTATACATCTGCTTAGATGTAAACATTTATGTATTCATTTCAATATAATCATTTTTAACACTGTCACGGACCATTCTGTCTGTGTTATGACTCGTTTTGCTTCTAATGCTTTGACATGATACCACTCCTGCAAATAATGCAAAAGTATCCTAAAACAGTGACAGTGTTATAAGCTAATTCATTGGTTTCTTTTTTCTTTTTTTCACAAGCTGCTAATCCTCAGGGGTTTGAACACACTGAATTATTTCTTTCTTTCTCAACTTTTTTATGGAAAAATATGCCTTCAGGTGACCTGTAACTGCCCCTATCGGCTGGAAAACACAAAGCATCCATATAGTTCTTACTGTACATAGTCAAAGTTCCACTTAGACAAAAATATGAACACTTAAAGCTTGTTCTTTTGAGGTAATGTTCAGACGCCTGGCAAAAAAAATGCCATTTTGTGATCTTGAATTGTCCCTGTCTGAATGTAACAGGGGATAAAACTCATTATAGTTCTTTATTGTCATATTTACATTGACTTTATGCATAAACAATTGTCAAAAACAAGTGCTGATTTGAACCCTCATTGGCTACATGATGCATCAGTCATCCGGGGGCTGGCGTCTAAGTGGCTAAGAAGAGAGTGGGCCACTCGTCTACACACTGTTGTAGGCTGTGGGGCGGGCATAGAAGACCATTTTAAAGCAGGATCTTTGCTTGTATAGAAGTATTTCACATTGTGGTTTTGCTTAAAGGATAAGTTCACCTGAAAAAGGAAATCAAAGTTCGGCCATCCTCATTTCTAAAGCTGCAAAGCAAATAAATAAAACACTTGAAAGAACAACTGCTAATGTTAACACTTTTAGATCAGCTGCTCCAGTGAAGATTTGGGAGTGAATAAGGGTCTAAATAACGTCTTTTCAAATCAGTTTGGGATGTCGGGGCATGTGAAGACTTGGATTACGCTGGCCAGGCAGTATTGAGCTATTTTTTGGGGAGGGGGGCTGAGCCTGCGCACTTCCTCCACCACTTTCTTTAAAACACATGCCACCCATGTTCTTCATGACATGACACCCGCCCACTCCCTGAGCCCAGGGAGGTTCACTTTTGCTTTTGAGAGCCAAGATATTAAGATTGAAGACAGCAGCTTATCTGTAACCAGATATAAATAAACAAACAGAACAAATGCCTCGACTAAAATAATCATGTGCCATCTTATAAACTTGTTTACTCGTATTTATGTTCTTATGCAACCTCCCTGTTTTCCTGTCCTCTGTAGTCATAGCAGAGTAAGTTTACACCGTGAAAGGTTAAAGCGAGCGTTTCCTACTTGCCCACCAGAGCCCTCTTGAACGTTTAATTGTGCTGAGTGTTGCTGAGGTCATGCTGTCCTCATAGATCACATTTCCAGCCACCATTGGTTCACTGGGCTACTCGTCGCCTCACCGTGTGCGTGCTCTCACTCAGTTATTTCTTGTGGCATGTCGGACACGTCCCACAGACTGAAAACAAGCAGTGCTAAATCATTTCCTGAAGAAGACCACCCTCCGTGGGGCTCTTTAAAGGGACGCTCATAAACACTGACCGACCACAAAGTGACAAATATACTTCATGGACTCAGTATCTACTTCAACTACCAGAAGTTAAAGAAACTTATTAGCAGTGATGGAATGTAGTGTAATGTGCATTTACTCAGGTACTCTTCAACGCTACATTTGTTTGATAAGTACTCATTTTGTAGATTGCATGCTGCATCAGATCAGATCAATTTTATTTGTCACTTTGCACATTTTTTGAACATAACTTTGAAAAATAAACTGGATTTGATATTCGGTACTTTAACTTTGACTCAACTCAGCTCCAGCTCACACCTCAGCCCGCTGCAGAGTTTTGTTTGTCGGCTGCATGTCACCGGCCCAATTTTGATCCAGAAGCATTATTGGCAGCAATAAATGCAGATCAAAAAAGGTTTGGATAGATTCAATTCAAATTGTATTCACTTGTGATTTTAGAAGTAAAAAAAAAAAGCTTACACAGTGTAATACAGTCTTACGTACAAGTAAAACTACAGACTACCTGTTAATGGCCTAATTACAGTAATTGAGAACATGTAATTAGTTACTTCCTTATAATTAAAGAAAATAAATAAAGGGAAGTAATATTTGCCAACAAAATGTACTGAAGAGGTAGGGGAATGAGCAAGTGCGTAACACTTTAAAACAACTATCATGAATAAATAGTTTATTAATAGTCAATTAAACTTAAGCACAGTTATTTCTCTGCAAACAAACAATGCATGCTTTATTAACCATTTAACAAGCTACCAATTTAGCTAACTGGTAATAGATACTGTGTAGTTCATCTATAAACATTATTTGGATGGCCATTGATGTTTATAAACCCCTACGAATGCTTAATAAATGGTTTACAAAGCATTTCAGCGTAACAGGTAAACACTTGGTTACATTCCACCGCTGTTATCTTGTTGGCTCGCGTCTTGCCTTCAAAGCTTGAGAAGCAGCTAAACAGAACATAAGCAGCGCTGTTTACCTCCCAAATGTCAGCCTAATGATGTTTTTGAGCAATAACACGATTGCTGCTGTGAATCTCAAACACCCCCCCGCTGTGCTCGACAGATGTGAAAATGTATATTCGGGGCAGCTCACGTTGTGCCACAGCGCAAGCACAAACAGTCTGGGTGTGTCGCAGAGTAAAGAGTTTAATTACACACAAACACAGTGCAGCCCCTCCCTTCCTCCCTCCCTTCAGAGGAGATAGGGTGTGCAAATATAGCCCACTGCCAGCTGCTACTGAGCACATTGAGTTTCCTCCACAGACTATAAACAAATGTTTTGATTCCAGGACTCGCTCACGAAAACAAAAGCAACGGGGAGATCATATATATGCCAATCAATGCCTGTAATTTCCATTAGCAGGATATTCATAGAGAGGAAATGGCTGTGGTGAAATAAAGTTTATGAGACTCTTTTAACGTTTCAGAATCCTTTCCACCCTTTAACGAACAATGCATCATGATGGTGTTTACATGACCTTTCAGCGCAGTGATGAGAAGATATAGGAAAGGTCATTACATGGTAGGAGGTGTTCATATGCGTACAATTCTTATAAAACATAACGCACGTTTGGATTTAATTCTGTGCACCGTGAAGCAGCTTGGTGACTGTCACTCGTCCAAGCAGGAGAGGAAATAACAGGATAAGTGTCGAGTATCTGCGTCTGAGTGTGTAGTGTGTCTACGTGTTTATGTGTGAAAGCCTGGAGGGTGTTAGAGGGCACAATAGAAGGGGTTAACGGTGTCTTTACCCTGTTTCTCTTTTCAGCAGGCTTTTAGCTTTGTGGTTAAGATAAAAAAAAAAAACAATTATAAAATAAAGAATGAATCTGAAAACAGAATTCAGACGAAGCACCATTCAAACTGCAAAGGTCAGTGATATTTCTTAATCCTCACAGCCATGAATTGGGGTTTTTATATATATATATATCTTTACACATTTTCTAAAGGAAAAATATCTTTTATCAAAACTTCTTACCTTCTCCAGACTCTTATTCAAAGTGTCCATCCCTGCTTCAAACGGCTCGCCATCCAGAAGTGCTTCTCGTGTCCGGGCTTTGAAAAAAAAATTAAGCGCCCTAAGGATTTCAAATGTTGATCAAAGCAGATACAGTGCCTCACTTTTCAGCCCGTCTCATGAAGTTCAAAGTGTATAACTGTTGGTGTGTGTGTGTGTGTGTGTGTGTGTCGCCCTTCAGATTTCCTTTTATAGACACATAATAGCCACAAATAGCTTTGCAGACAGCAGCCAGCCTGCCGGACACCACTAACAATGTTCACACTGTGAGCTTCAAGCAACACGGCTTCACTCACATTTTTACATTTTTTTTTTAATTAAATACATTTTCACTTCTTCCATCTCCATGGACCGCTAAACGTGTTCTCCTCTCCGGCAACAGGATGATAGTCTATGACAAATACAATGGCTGGCTGAGCACAGATTGTAGTCATTGGACGGTGAAAAAGAAACCCTGTTGATAGAATAAGTGCTGCCGTGGAGGATAAACAATTCGAGAGGCAAAAAAGAATTTGTGTCCTATTTTTTTTTCCCCCGAGGACGCAGACGATCGCCTCATTATGATAATTTCAAAAAACTCATGAAAGCATTTTTCTGGGCACAGGTTTGTTAAGAGCTGGTCTTGTGTGGTGAGACTGTCGAAATGACAACAAACAAAGAGCTGGTTAAAGGGGATTTCTGTCTGAACAAAGCAAAGTGCCCTGTGTGTGCTCAGATTTGAAGAGATGTTGATTTTTTTTTTTTTATCCACCACAGATTATATCTTTAATGTCCAAAGAACAGCACTTATAAACTTGTAAATATAAACAGGTGATATGTTAATTTCGGCCTCCGGATCATGTGACCCCCTGCTGGCCGGCAGACGGCGGCGGCAGACACACCTCGGCGTGTCTCCACTAATGAGCCATCGAGAGGCGTGAAACAATTTCACCTCGCCTGTTTGCTGCTACAGCGACTCCTCTATGCCCGTATCAGCGAGTGAAAGCAGACCTCTGGAGTGAACGCTAATCCTTTAAGTACACTACATTCTTCATTCCTGTCACGGCTGTTCTTATCTGTTTCCACCACCGTGTCTCCCTCCACCCTCCACCCTCCCCCACCTTTTTTGATTCTTTCTGTGGCAGCCACACGCAGAAAGAACAATCGCAATACAGCATGCGCCGAACCTGCCACCTGTTCCTCCGGTGTTGTTTGCTCTCAAGGGTGTTGTGATTTTGTATTAATTAAAAAAAAATGACTCAGGTCTTACAAGTGCCTGAAGTGCGTGTTCTTTAGTCTTAAATTATCGTTTGGAGCCATTAAGACTGTCATATAATCCTGTTTTCCCTGATCGTTATTCAGGGTCTGCGGAGAAGGCAGCAATTCAAAAACAGTTGCTTTGATTCTTTTGGCATGCAACTTGTAACACACACTATCAGCGTTTAGCCCTGAGGAAAGTCTTTGATTCTGGAAAGCTAAATTTAGCCTGGTGTTATGCAAGTGCGGGCACCTGCAGAGACACCTCTGTGGTGAAGGCATACGACCATTCTGGTGAAATTTAGCCTCGATCACAATTTGTTTGGTATGAGTTTACCAGAACGAGATGATTTGTTCAATGTCAAGACAACAAAGAGACAAACACTAATTCAGTACAAGTCTATGAAATGGGATTTTTAAGTGCTTTCTTCTCTCCTCCCCTCAAACATAAACGGACTTGCATTTAAACGCACTTTTCCAGTCTACTGACAGCTCAAAGCACTTAACAGCACATTCATCCAGTCCCCCCCCCCCCCCCCCCACACACACACACACACACACACACACATGCACTGATGGCGGAGGCTGCCATGCAAGGTGCCAGCTGCTCATCAGAAGCAGTATTTCGCTCATGGATATTTCAACACGAAGCGGGGGGGATCCAGGGATTCGACTTTCCAATTGTTGGACGTCTCGCTCTACCTCCTGATGCAGCCGCCCCAAGTGGCTAGCCTAGTTACAGCCAATGGACCAATTAACTTAATGGAATCAATATTAGACCATTAGCTTTTAGCTTGTGTCCAGGGTCTGAACACTGTATAATAAAGTATGATATTCTGGAGGAATAACATAAATGAAGTTTTAGTTAATTGGGATAAAAAAAAAAAAGTAAGGAATCAAAAGAGATGGTTGATCCAAACACTTGTGAACTCTTCTTTGCATAGTTTACATCACCGTTGAAGTGATTCCCAGATTTGTGACTGTGGGAAGGGACAAATAATGTGAAAATGCTAAATGCTGTAGCATAGCAGGCCTACTTACAGTGACACAGTTGTAAAGTCGCGAACTGACTCGCGCAGCAGAATCTAGGTTATCCAAATTTTGCTAACGCTGGCTAACATTAGCCAATGTAAGCTACCGGTTATACGAGACCAAGTAACGATATAGCAGTTATAGCTAGTTGACTCTGCTGGCTGAAATGATACCAACTTATTCCTCCCTGGCAAATGTATCAGCCAGGGAGGGATAAATTAGATACATATGCAAATTAAGCTAAGATTTGCTCCATGAGTTGATTGAAAACACCATTTCTGGGGAACAATGAAAGCACATGAGAGACAAGGTTTCGGCATGGCGACTAACCAACGTGTTTGGCTGATATAATGCTATCTCAGGTGACATTGGCCATAGGTTATGGAGTACAACATGCGAGGGACCCCGACATTCCATCGGCATGAGGATGACTAGGTCATGACTGAATTTCCATTTTCAGATGAACTTTTTCTTTAAGACTCATGTGGCTTGACTGACACGTGGGCATGTCTAAACATCACTACATTAGATTTAAAGGTTACAATCTAGGCAAACTGACAGCCATTATATCGAATCCGTAAATATTATCCATGTTATGTGGAGTGACCACATGCATGTATGTCATGTTGAAGATTCATTTACACATAACAGAGCATGCAGTCCAGTCAATGTTCCCGAAATCCCAGTTTTAGTACAGAGTCCCCTACATTCGTCAGGTCCTCCCACTGACTTTACATGAACGCCTCTTGGGACAGACGAAGACGCCGGTCTGACAATATGAGACCGCCCGGGCCAGTAATTGACCCTGAATTGAATTTCACACGCTGGATGTGCTTTCCAACAAGCTGTGTCCCCAGATTATTATCACCTAGCAGACGGTCGCCACTGCACAGCATCACTGATACGTATGTGGCCGGTAGCAAAGTGGTGGACACAATCGCATGGCCGCTATATAGTGCAATCCTGACAAGGAAAACATTTTACAACACCTCTCTGACACTGTGCCAGCAATATCTGATCGAAGTTAGTCTTCGCAGGGTTCCTTCACTGAAGCGCGGCAACTTTGCAGGCGTTCGTGTTACTGCTCTCGCCCCCCCCCCCCGCCCACACAGACATGATAAACATCAGCATGGATTCAGCTGTCTGACAGCTCAAAGAAGAGAAAGGCCTCTCTGAGCAATATTTGCGCTTTATTGAGAAAAGTGAACATTGAACGACGAACTGTTGTTACTGTGGGAATGTAAAAGCTGTGAAATAATACAAGGCAGGTAGTGACTGACATTTACAGCTCGCAAATTCTAGGCTTCAGAGGCAAGATTATAAACTCTTCCAGCTTGATGTCTGGTCGCTTTGTCTCTGTCTCATGAAGCAGTCTCAGTTTAGCTTAGGTGTGTGAACATGTGAAGCACAGTTCAAGTCTGTCTCAGGACTCTGCAGGCGGCTGTGTGGCATTTTATCTCAGGGCGGACTATAAAAAGTTTGAGGGCTTCTCATTATCACAGGAGGAGACGCAATTCATTCCAGCACATCCATCAGCACAGTGGTATGAAGAAGAGGTAGCCGGCAGCATTCAGTGGTAAATTGACTATTTATAGAGAGCAGCTTGGTCCTGCCTTATCGTCTCTGTTCAGTGTCGCTGCACAGGCGAAACTGTGCATTGGTAATAAAAAATAAGTCTGAAGGTGTCTGATCTTGTAACCGACAGTATCTTGAAATATTATTAGCAGCAGTTGAATCTGACTGACAGAGAAAAATGCATTCCAACAGGCTGTTTCATGCTTATCCACCAACGCCAACTGAAAATGCTTCAGACGAGGAGCTGAGTAATGCCAGTCTGCGTCCTTCACGTCTGCATCCCCGGGCCGCGGTCATGGTGGGTAGAAAGCGCTGTCGAAACAGGCAGAGCGCACACGTCTGTGAGGAATGTCAAAGTCGGGTGGCGGCTCCCTGTTGGGGCTCTGTGTCAAGGGCTCCACGTCTTCATCTGAGGTAGAGGGATGAGTGAGGATGATCCGCGGGATCTGTCAGATGATTGGCAAAGAAGGGAGCAGGATTGGGAGGGAAAATAAGCAAAGTCGTCATGCGATACGTGATGGAATCTCACAAAAATCAGGTCATATAGATCCCAATCGTATTCCTTTTGGCAGGCTTTTAGAATTCTGCAATGCGGAAATGAAAGTGTGAAATACAAGAAATAAACACTGAATTTGAAGAGAAGTGGACTTGAATGTGGATGATTTTCAGGTACATGATTTTATTTTGTGTTACTACTGGAATAGGTTTACATGCTTTACTGCTCAATAAACACATCAGTTTTCTGGTACTGTCCAGTTCAGCAGCACTGTATCCTCCCTCTTAAATAAGCTGTTTTAGCTCCTGTCTCTTTAAGGCCCCCCTACCAAATACCCAGTCTGCTCTGATTGGTCAGCTTACACACGCCTGAGCCAGCACGCATTTTTAACACAGCCAAATTAATCCTGATGAGCCAAACTAGCCGCTAGGCGTGAATTGTGTGACCCAGTGACATAGTGTGATGTCACAAAGTCACAGAATTGAAGGCGGGACTACTGACAATGCGTTTCGGGAGTAGTGTTTTCTGTGGGAGAGAGGAGATGCTGCCAGTGTGGACTTTGACCTTTTTAACTTTTGAGATCTTTAACATGCACAAGAACATATGAACAGAGAAGGAAAGGGGGAAAAAAACTTAATAGGTCTTCTTAAATTCTATTCAAATTATCTGTACATGCGGCAAAATGATTTGAATTGACAAGAAGACTTGAAATAAGTAGATCCAAAATTGGCTATGATAAGTGGAAAATGCATTTTTTTTTTTAAATAAAATGTCTTGAGATTAATTCAATTCAATTCAATTCAATTTTTATTAGGGACACATCTCATGAGAGGTCCATAGCTCAATAAAAATCAAATAGAATTTTAAGATTAGACTTGCTACAGCACTGTTATGAGTGAAATATGCTGAAAATTAGCAAATAAGTCCTTTGGCTTGTTCTTAATGTTATCATAATGAAAAAGTAAAGGCCAAGGAACAAGAAAAACTAAACAAAACATTTTAAGTGAAAGAAATTGTTTCTGCATTCACTCTAACTACTATAGCTCAATTTGGAGAATTCCTGACAAATTGAGGCCTAAATTGCATGATTGATTTCAGAATATAACATGAAATGTAAAGATAATTGTAATGAAGGCTCGGCTTACTGTCATTGTGTGTTTCCCCTGAAATGAATCATTTTTCATCAAGGCCTCTGTATTTAGTTCAGACAAGGTCCTTTTCAAGTCGTGCTCCAAATCAGACTGAAAAACAAAAAGACAGCAGAAGTGTTTAGTGAAACAAATGTGACACTCAAAGCATCCTGTTTGTGCTGTTAATTGAGTAAATCACCCACAATGCCGTTGCCATTGCAGAAGACCGCCTCAATCTTCCTTGACAAACTGTCCTCTGCGTTGTCCATCAGTGTCTGTTTGCCTCTCTGGACTCCTCCCCCTCCTCCTCCTCCTCCGCCTCCTCCTACGCCTCCTCCTCCTCCTCCTCCTCCTCCTCCTCCTCCTCCGCTTCCTCCACCTCCTCCTCCTCCTCCTCCTCCCCCTCTATCCTGGCTGCACAGCTGTCGTCTCGTCACGTCCTGAGTATCCTGAGGCTTATCAAGGTCACACACCTCTGGAGGTAGAAGCCGCTCTCTGAGCACTTTCATCTTGACACAGCTCCCAGCATTCCTGAGGGCGCTCACCGCCTCCTGGTGGGTCGCCCCCTGCATGTTGAGGCCGTTGACCTGGATGGACCATGGTCACATTAGACTATTAGTGCCGGTAAAAGTAAGAGCAGAAGTCAGAGGTGACGGAGCACTAAAGTTCTCTAAATAAAGCGGCAGCCACTGGTGGTGGTGGAATGTAACTAAGTACATTCTGTATGGGTGACATTCACTTTTACCTAATTTTCCAACACAGTATCTTCACTTTTCTCAACTATGATTATTTTTACCACACTGACTTGTGTCAGCCACACAAAAAGCACTTGAGTAAAGTCTTAAAGTATCTGATATAAATTGTCCTTCGTTATCAAAAGTAGATACATTTACACGCATGGACACACTGTGTGCTCCTGTGTATCTAAAAATGTACCGCTTAGGCTCTGGTGCAGCATGCAACCTGCAAGTAACTGGTAACTAAAGTAATCAAATAAATGTAGTGGAGTGAAAGTTAGGCTACATTGTTTGCCTCCAAAATGCTAGAAATACTCAAGCAAAGCACAAGTACAAGTTTAGCACTTGAGTGAATGTACTAAGCTCGAGTATTTCTAACAATTGGGAGTTACATTCCATCACTGCAAGTTATTTTGATTGCGTCTAATTATTCTTATCACATTTTACACTGATATTTTCTTCATTTTAAACTGCTGTATGTAAGGTACGGAATGGAGGAGTGTTTTTTCACCACGGTGTCGTCATTTTAACTCAAGTCAAATATCTGAGTACTGTACCACATGCTCTGATAAATATTTGATTTGATTGTAAAGACTGGTTTGGAGTATTAATCTGCTTATTAATTCAATAAGTGTTCATCGGGCTCAAGTGCTTTTGTCAATGAGGGAGGTCCCAGCCGAGGGCCGTTTGCTGGTCTGATGATGCCCTCCATTGGTCACAAGAGGAACACCAGCAGGGAGCTGGCAGCAGTAAGGTACAGCACGTTGGTGTGACTTCCAGTTCCATCAACGTTACTCCACGTGCTGTGTCGGTGGAATTGTAAATGAAGCGCAAAGAGTACAACCAGTCGAGGAAGAAAGATTCCCTGCCTACCTCCAGCAATCTATCTCCGACATGGATCCCTGCCTTCTCTGCCGCCCCGCCTTTGTTCACTCTGGAAATGAAAATGCCCTGAAAGGAAAATAAACACATTAGGCTGAATGAAAGCTGCCACCCAGTTTGTTTCTAGTTCTCGTCATCACCTTCATCCAGTCACACACAGCAGACGGGATTCATGCCGGCCCCTCTGCAGCAGCACTTACCTCGTCGTGCTCTTTGTAAGACAGAGAGCCTTTCCCACCAGCAATGCTGATCCCCAAACTACCTCTCTGGCCAGACACTTTGATCTGTAACTAAACAGGAAATTGTTTTTTATTGCAAATTTGAAAAAAAAAAAAAAAAAAAAAAAAAGGCCTGAGTGGAGCCAAGCTGATGAACAGAAAATTAGATTAGCAATAATTCCCCAGAATCACTCTGGCTCCCCTGCTGTGCATAGTGCACCCCCCGCAGAGATAATGTGACATGGAAGAACAGACACAGCGTGCAGTTACTCTTAATGGCACTTGGGAGACGAATGATTCTTGAGGAGGAGTCTTCTCTGACGCCGAAGAAGACTTGAGATGCCCCGTGATGGAGGAGGCCTCCATCTTGTGGACAGGCTCTCCATGGAGGCCGGGCCCCGCGTCAGGAGCCCTGTGATGCTGAAATTTCCTGCCCTCGCTGGTGTCACCTCTCTGATTGCGAAGCCGGCACGTCGAGGCGTCGCTCTCTGACAGCTGGCCTGAACAGTCCTGCTGGCGAGAGATGATTGAATGCTTTTACTTTCTATCTGTCAGACATCAAGTGGAACCTAATGATTCCCTTTCAGTCCACTCAGAAGGCATTAAACAAACATCATCTCAGACAGACGTTCTGTGCATTTAAATCAATATAAGGAAACATGATCCGGCTGACATAACCAAACTGGGAAACAGACCTCTTTAAGATGCTTGATTTCCTCTGCTTCCTTCTCTGCGCTGGAGTAGCGGCCGCACACACCGTCGCTGGTGGGGAACATCTGAGGTTCTGCCTGATGACACGCTTTCTTTGCCACCCAGCTGAAGCCTGGGATGGCCCAGTTTGGGCTACTGGCCTTGAGGGACGGGTTAATATGAGGCTTTCTACACTCCTGGAGAGAAGACACCATCCGTTGCTGAAAATGTGTGTCAGTGTGATATCTTGGAAAAAATAAAATCACCAGCAAGACTGATGGATCAAGCTGCATGAAACCAAATTAAAAGGACTGGTTTTTTAAGCCAATCCCGACATTTTCCTCAACTATCATTAAATTTCTCCAAACTCTGAATACCAAACTGAAAAGTTAAAGGAGGGGCTCAATAAAAAAAAAAAATGAAAATTTGTTGTTATATACTTGCCCTCATGCCGATGGAAAGTCAAGTGAAGTTTCTTAGTCCACATAACATTTAAAAGGGTGTAAATATCATATTTTCAAATCAAAATTCGGCATCTCGGGGCTTCTGGAGACTTTGATTTTGCCGGGCAAGCTGCATGGAACCATTTTATGCTTTTATATGCAATTATTTTTTACGTTTTAAAACAAGTCCCCATTTATGTCAGTTGTTAACGAGAATGCTGCAATGCTGTGTATTTTGCCGTGACGCTCCAGAAAGGTTCTGCGGACTACGAAACTCCGACAGACTCTTCATCGGCACGAGGGTGAGCAGATGAAGTCTGAATTTTTATTTTGGGGTGAACTTTTCCTTTAACCATTGTATCAAAAATCCACAAATCCCTGCCACCAATAACCTTTGCACCAAAACAATACGCACAGCTATCACATGAATATCAAATTAGTGTCAAATTAAACTGAGACCAAAAATGTCAATACACGTTTAACCTTCATGTTACAAATTTAAATATATATTTCGTGTATATAATTTTGGGCTCATTCACTCAGTCTGTAGGGACCTGGCTTGGAGACCTGGTGGGTGGCTGGTTCAAGATCGCCCTCCTCTTCCTCCCCACCCATGTTCTCCATGCTGCATTTCTTTCAACACAGTAGAGGTGACCTGAGGCTTCTTTTATGCTTCAGGTGAGTAAAGAGTAATGACACCAGTTGGTCATTACGGTGCAGTTCTTTTGAAGGCCAGTGTTGCCCAGGTGAACAACTAAATTGCGTGGTTAATGCTCAGAGTTTTACAAAAGTGTTTCAGAGGTTCTTGATGCGCAAACTGTGGCATTGTCTTAAAGTTTTTGATACACAAGCTGCAAAATTTCAGAACTGCGTGCATGAAAAAGTGCATGCTTATTCTTGTGCACCAGAGGGCGCCAAAAACAGTCGTTTCAGCAGAGCGTCAGTGCACTTCTCCCACTGCTGCAGTCAAAATTAAAGCCGGATCTCTAAAGCTTTATTTGTTCGTCTCTTTCTCTGCCTTGAGGTCAAATCGGTGGATCTTGAAAAGGAGGCAAAGAAAGAGAGCTAAGATGACACCATGCTCGACGTACAGTGAAGTTTCACTGAAGTGGATTCCAACTAAAAACAGTCAAAAGTTCACCGCTGCATGTGTTAATGCGACACCACTAACAGCCTTTTGATGATAATACCAAGGCTTGACTGATAGCTGCTTTTTCGACAGTAAATCATCAGCCTTCAAGTTGTTCTTGTGAGCAAACTGATAAAAGATGTATGCTCGTCTTCAAGTGCTAAATCAACAATGTTCAAGATTCAAATAAAGACTTGCCATACAGCCACAAACAGAAATAATGCAGTAAAATATATATATACACATTCATTTTGTGATATACGTAAAGCATTACAGTGTCAGTACAACATGCAGCACGTGCAGGGTAGACAAGTCGAATGTGGCACATGCTGGCGGAGTATTACAGAAACATCATGCACTGCCGGACAGACAAAACAAGCGATGAAGGAGGGTCAGGAAATGGAATATCTGGTTTATTTCCTCAAAGGAAACCAGTTTTAGTCTGAGCTGACTCTGTCCATGTATTATTTTTTGATAAAGATATTAAGACAGACCACACCAAATGTCACTTGTTTTAAACTCGGACATTTAGAAGCTCATAGCATTAGAAATTGTTCGAAATTCTTCCTCGACTAAACAGGCTGACTGGTAAAATTAAAAGGAATAACAAACATGTTTAGTGTTGCACTCATTTTATTGATCAGTGGTTAAAAAGTCATCAAAACCTCAAGGCACAGTGCCCCTTTGAGATTTTTCTTTTGTGCAGTTTGATCAGAAAATAATTAAAAACATTAAAAACCAACACTTGAACCAATTTCTCTGGTCCATTTTTTGCCATCAATTTAAAAGACAAAATAATACAATTTTATCGTGTACCATGTAAAAGGATTTAAGAAATGCTGAGAAGTGCATTAAAGTGGAACTTCTAACAACTGCCTTTTTAAAGGATGCCATCCTCGTGGTACGAACCTCATTCTCACCAAACCTCCAATGATTAATCTATACAGTACTCTTAGTTAAAGAGAGAAAACTTTTTAAAAATACAGCTGTTTTTGGCATCTTTTTGAAAACATTGCAAAGTAGTGAAGCACAGCAACATATATAAATAAGACAGCATTGTTACGTCTGCATAATTACACTGCAGATGAGCGATTAAAGTTTGGGTTATGTGCAGTACTTAAATCCAAACTTAATTAATCAAATCTATTTATTATCCAAAAATAAGTTGAGATGTTTTACAGGAGTCAAGGCCGTCCACTCATCCAATGAAAATTATTATATGGATCAAATAAGACATTAGTGACTGTGTTTTGTTCATTGCTTTGATTTAAAAAAAAGAAAAAAGAAGAAGAAAAAAAAGTACCAAGAAAAGGAAAGTTTAAAAATCTGAAACCGATTAGGAAATTTGCTATACATTTTTATTTACATTAGAGCTGCCAAAAAGTATAAAAGTATCAATATTCACAAGAGACTATACAATAATCCTTAATCAGTAGGTCCAAAAACTCCTGCTTTTATGTTTGCCGAAAATGTAAAAAGAAATATTCACCCAGTGTTTTAAAAATAGATATAGAACAAATATAATACATTTAAGAAGGTTTGTCCATATTATAACGACTTATAATAGTGCAACTACCTAAAGTATATTTTAAAAAGAGGCATTTAAAAAAGTAATAAACCTTTCAAATATCTTTTTTAAAAGGAGCATCTCTGTGCAGATTATTGCTGTGGACATTAATTAAAAAGAAGAAGGCACGGCGGCCCTGATAGACTGTTTCAAACATATTTTACACAGGGCTGGAGATGGCGGAAGGTTACAGGCGTCCTGGGGTTTGATCAGGAGGGGTAGGCCACACCGGGGATTCGTATGTAAAAGAAAAAAAGGGGGGCTGCGGGGGGGGGGTTTGTGCAGGACGACACGGCCAGACACAGGAGGTAAAAAACATTTCTGAGGTAAAAAAAGGTCACACAGACGTTGTCACTCTGTCTGCAGCGTTATTGACCTCGTTTTTGTTGGAGTCCAGGCCTTTGGCAGCATTCAGGTCGTTGCGGAGGTTCTCGGCCGCCTTCTTCATCGTTTTCAGCTCACCGGGGTGAGGCGTGGCCCGTCGGAGTAGTGTTCCCTGTTTGAGGGGGAAAAAGTTCAATTTGTTTTAACTGGCAAAGAGCAACTGTTTACATCTGGAAAATAAAAGAATCCACAGATTTTAGCATCGTACTGGCTGTGGCTGCTAATGCTAACATATGGCTGAATCTTGCTACTCACAATCATCTACAGTGCGGGAGTATGGTAGATTTTTAGATGCAGGTATGTGGTGCTATGCAAGCGCTGCAAATTGGAAATGACTTTTCACAGGTGGAACAGATGTTATAAACAAACACTTGAAGCAAAAGAATCCCTCAGCACTTGCAGCTGAAACAACAACACAGACACTTTTTGTCCCCACCCAGGCTACGATCAACAAGACGTAAAAATCCTCAAAACTGATTTCTAAATGTTTCTTCATCACCCCAGAATTAAATGTAATTTCTAATGATCATCCGCCATATTATGTTTTCCGTTTGCATTACAGACTGTGTGAGTGAAAAAATAGCTTTAACTAAATCAAGCACTTAAGTATTAGCTGTTTGTTTTAAGAGAGGGTGATCGACATACAAACAATCGACTATCGATGGATTCTAAAGAATGCATGATTAGATGGAGCCCTAATATAATGTATTGCCATTAACTGTTGATGGTCCTCAGAGGATGAGCGCTACCGACTTGGATCCACTGAGTTTTCCTCCCTTAACATTTGTGGTGTGAAGTACATCATCGCAAATTTCACCAACTGCCCGATGGATGGTTGTGAGATTTGCCCTTGGTCTTGCTCACCTTGTCGTCATCCTCCTCCTCGTCATCATCCAGGAAGTGTATGGCACTGATCCGGTTCACTGCTTTGTTGTCCCACGTGTCATCTGCCATGTCATTCACCAGGCTCTCCAGGGCTCCACAGCGGGCAAGATTATCAGAGCCTGTGATCATGTATTAAAAAGACACAACGCAATTTACATTACCGGAATTCATGCACACATCAGCACGCTCAGATGGAATTACAGAGTGCGAGTTGAAGTGAATACTTCGGCAGATTAAAATCAATATGGTTGTTATGATTGCTTCTCTGCAATCTGCCAACTCAAGAAATGAAAGCTGTCACATAACTGGGAGCCCGAAACTGCCAGATCACAGTTTCAAATCCCAGCTTAGTCACAGGCTTACAGCAACACAATCTTCCCTGCCCCCAACCTCAGCCTCGCTCGTCTGACCTCCACCAGTCTTATATCTGCATCTCCCCCATTGAGAGGCAGCACGTCACAAAAATGAATGAACATAAGCACCTTTCCATTTGAGGGGGAGGCAAACATCTTTTCACACGCAAAGTACAGTGACAAGCAAGGAACAAATGTTTTGCAGTGAATCACAAACAGTCCACAGATTTAGGCCTCAAGGCAGTGGATGACGGCAAAGGAAAAATGACAATAAGCTGTTGTATCAGACAGAGATAGATCCAGGCCTCAGCCACATCTCTACCCACTGGGTGAGCCTTTACTGGCAGCAGGCCAGCCACTGCTAAGCCTCTTTAGCTGCCCAATCCACCGCATTTCTGAAAAACATAACCAAGGAGGGCCTCAAGGGACAGGAGAGGCCCTGATCTGTTATAGGCTCTGTGATCCCTTACAGGACCTCATAATCAACAAGATACTGCAGGGAAGGTTTAGAGGGCGCAGAACACAGCGTGCTTCACCGAGCAGATCATGTGATAATGTCATCAAAAACCACGGGGCTCTAAATACTCGGAGACGATGCAACAACTGATGAGGAATATTGCTCAAATGTCACAGTGTTGGCAACAAGTCACTTTACACTGGAAGAAGCCCGACACTTGAGAAACATGTAGACAATGATCTGCTTGATGAAGACAGAAAAATGTTGAGATACAGTAAGTGCTCCTGATAACACAAGACGATTCATGGTTGTTATTCAAAACATCTGAGCATCATCTTCCAGTTGATTAAAACATTACCTTTGTCTGGATCACTTGGCTGCTGAGGCAGCAGCACGCAGGTGAGCACCTTCTCGCCTGTGTCAGGGTCCTCGTCCGTCTGAAAGGTGAGGAGAGGCTGCGACTGGTTTTCTGACAGCCACAACGCCTTCAGTCGTAGCGTGGTCAGTGACAGAGGTAAGTGGTGGAGCCTGCAAACCAACAGGATATAAATCACTAACCTGCTCATTTGTCACAGGATTTTTTAAAAATGAACGGCACCTGCAGGTACACATTTTTGGACTAGTTATGTCACATTAGAATGAGGGCCTTGGCAGTTGTTTTGACAACACGGAGGAGGGGAGACGCTCTCCAGACATCGAGGTGAACATGTTTGTGTGTGACTAAAGCTGCAGACATTCCTGCAGCTGCCTCTGAAGACAAAGCTTGGTCCAGAACAGGTAGTGGCAGAGAACTGCAGCCACAACAATCTGACTGACAGTGAGTAATACGGAAAAAACACATCAAAAAGTAATGTTTGGGAATTAAAAGTAGAATTAGAATTAAAAGAAGATGTGTATTTCACCAGATATTCATAAATATTAATATTATATTGTTAGCTTGGTATGAAACTGTATATCATCTTGCATTTTACATACTGTCAGGAAAGAAACTGTACTAAAACATTCAGTAAAAAAAGGGGAAAATTATGGATTACTTAACAAATACACACAAGATTAAATCAAGGTAATATTTGATATATTTCTTTTCTCTAGTCTTGGTTTCTCTAGTCTTTGTATGTTTGGCATTGAGGTGATCCAAATATAACAGAAAGTAATCACTACTTGATATTGTGATACTTGGATTATGTTACAATTTTTAACACGTTATTAGTAACTGTATTGGAAGTAACCCTCCCAAGCCTGGATACTGTTATCTTTCTATAGCAGCATTACAGTAGACTGATATCATTTTTAAGGATGGGAAAAAATATGGATACAACAATCTACCACTGACACAAAATATCTATTTCTATCAAAACATGCAAGACTCCTCGGGGTGAAAACGTATCTAAACTTGAATTCTAAAGATTAGATTGGATTTGTATAGATTTATGGAGGCACAATTGTTTCCATCCTTTAATCATTTAACTCCAGAACTGTTCTGCTTTCACCCATTTAACCATTGTCAGTTTATGGTTATTCAACACTAAAATGATGGCTTGCATGGGCATGAACAAGTTGCAGTAAGTGTGTGTGTTCTAAAAAGGCACTCCGCTTAGACTCTATGCAAGTTTTTCTGAAGTGTTATATGTTTGTTTTTTTCACAAGATATTGTGAAACCAACACCACAAAGGATGCATCAAATATTGCAGAATCACTGTATCATGATATCATAAGTATCTTAAGCAAAGTGTTGTGGATGGCATTGTATCTTGAGTTACTTCATGATTCCTATTCCTAGTAACTGTCTGAATCTACCAGACTGTTCAACAGGTTCTTATATTTACCTTTGTCCACTTTTATTATATTACACATTTTATGCACATTACTGATGAGGATTTATCAAATATCTCATTGTGTTAATATTTTGTTAAAGTACTGAAAGACATTTTCTACAATACTGATGCAATATCAATACCAAGACATTTGTTCAAAAATGTTTTGAATTTGATTTTGCAGTCCAGTCCCGGCATTTTTAAAGTATTCTAAGGAAGATTTAAACATTGAGATATAAATTGTGTATCCAATAAATCATAAAAATATCATATTATTTTAAACCCTGATGAAGTAAGATAAATCGTTATCATTACTATCTAATTGCCAAGTCTCCAAATCCCTTAGTGCACAATGTGTTTTTTACTGATAAGGCGGTATTCACTCCACTTTTCCACCAACAGATGAGTGAAACTGGATGTGAGCGTATTGCTATACAAACCTGTTTCCTGACACGTCAAACACATGCAGCTCTGTGGCCTGTGACAGCTCTGACGGTATCCTTATAAGTCTGTTCTCTCTTACACAGAAGACATTCAGACCGCTGCAGCCTCCGATCTATAACAGGGGAGACAACATGATCAGCGTCAGTCATAGTCAAGCATGAAAACATAGCATAGACAGACACACATGGTTGTTTAACAGAGCCAGGACAAAAAAGAACAGAGTAAATCTGTCGTCAGCATTTGGCCACTTTGTCCCAGATTTAGTGATCTCAGCTGCAGAGCTCTTAAACGTCAATGGGATGTGGTGGTTGGACCTAAAATTAGGAACAATTAGGCCTAGTAGCCAGACAAAGCAGAGACTTGATTGGTAGGTTAGACTGCAGTAGTTATCTATTCATCTGTTCAGACCTGAGCAGGAGGCTGTTACAAAGATTCATCATGATAACATTTTAAGCTAATCATTCATGCACAAGCAAGTATGAAAGGCACCTGTTGCATTAACAAAAAGAAACAAAAGAGTCACTAGTAAACAAAGCAGATGAAGAGCGGAGAAATTCTTAACCAAATACATTATTATGTCAGCTTCCATGTAAGCATGGACAGAATGCTGTTGTGAAAATGTGTTATGAGCAACTATTCAACAATCAATAGAATCCATACAACTGGACCAATGGTCAAGTAGCTCAACAAGGCACAAATCAATACTGGGACCATGGTCACACTGCAATTGTTCAGGATGTCATGCAATGGGGGGTTTGAGAAAACAGTGACACCATCGGCGTTAATTCATGATCTAGGCCGACTGTTATTTCACTGCAAACACTGCGGTCTTTGCATCATTAAGACACAGGGGCATTGTACGACGTCTAAAGGAGCCTTTCAGATGAAGTTTTAAAGCAGGCGTGCCTTCACTTAAACAGACAAGAGATTAGAAACAATTCCACATACAAACACAATGGAGACACTCTAGACGGAGCTGAACGAGCCAGAAGACTGAGCAGTGGAAGTGAAATGAGAGAGCACGACAAGTGAGAGCATTGTTGATCCACACATGAATGAACTTTAGTCAGTTTAAGCTCAACAGTTGCATTAAAAGATTACATAACAAGAGTAAGAGTCTATTTTAAAAGCATTTCGACCAATTTTTGGGGCTGATACCCATATCTATATTAAGGAGTGCGAAATGATTGATATTGATATACGAGTTATATCGGTCAATATTGATACAAACTTTTTTTGCTCAGTACTCTTGTAAGAAGCTAATTTTTCGACTTTTAACTTTGAGTTTTGGATCATCAGTTCATGAAATTGACTCTCAACACACTAACTGTTCAGTGAAATATATATATGATATATGAAAAGCTTACCTCCTTAGGTAATAAAGTGAGCTGGTTTCTGTCACAGTTGAAGTTGGAAAGTCGCTTCAGTTTTCCAATACTCCTCGGCAAACTCTAACAGTATAAACAGATCAAATCAACAATTAGAGAGAACATAATGTGCTTGTGCACTTTTAAATACAATACACTACACTGTGTAGTGCTCTCAGAGAAAAGGTGAGACATGTTGCTCACACAGTCCTTCATGCAGCTCACAGAAAAGCAGACAGACTGGTGAGAGCAGCCATGTCCAGATGAATAATACCCAATGGTGCTTTTGCAACTGTGTTTAACCATCTATTTTATTTTAAATTATAACATTTTCTTCAACAGTCTGCATATTGCCCAGGTTACCATGGACCAGCTAAAGCTAAATTAAGCATGTAAAATAAGCATGAAAGTACTGATCCTATAGTGGTTTCTTCAAATCTTTATGACAAGACAGTAATGTAGTGCAAACACACCTGTATCTGGTTCTCTGTTAGCACAAGTTCAGTAAGGCTTTCACAGTTGCCAATGCTCTCCGGAAGATACGTTAGCCTGTTCTGATCAGCTTTCAATATGGAAAGTTTCCGTAGTTTACCTGCAAAGAAAAAAAACAGACACATGTTAATTAGAATCCACATCACTCAGACATTGATCAGCAGGCTGATGAAGAGTTACTGAGATATGTGGAAAGTGTTTGTTGCCGTCCTGTGAAATTGGTGCTTGAATGTCCATTTTTCACATTAAGCATCTGTTGTTCCATTGGTCTAACCTGAACTATTTTAGACAAAATGCATTTTCCCATTTTTACGAATTACCCAAAGAGCAGAAATAAACTATTAGAAAAAAAGCTTGCAAGATAGTATAATCATGCAACTGAAGAGCTGGTAGAGTCCAAATTCTTACCAATGCTTTCTGGTAGAGCATCGATGAGGTTCTGAGACACCAGCAGGTCAGTGAGCGACACCAAGCCGCCCAACTCGTCCGGAAGTCGCTCTACTTTGTTTTCTGATACATCCAGACACAACAGGCTTTTCATACTGCCCATTTCCTAAAGTTCAGAGAAGAGACTTGTGGTGAGCCAATATATGAGTTACAATAATATAGCGGCATATCGACACATGTGGCCACTCTTACAATGTTACGTGCCTTTTTACTATACATCTATAGTCACATGACTCTGAGACAAGGTTTTTGTCATCCTGCAGTGGATATCGTTTTGTAGTTTTTTTGTCCTAAACTGTTATTTAGGTGTGTTGTTTTTGAATCTCAAATACAAAAAAATAGACTGGATGAATAGCTTACTGCAGGTATTTCCGCCAACTGGTTTCCATCCAGCCACAAGTCCTTCAAGCTGACAAGACAGCCTATTGACTCTGGCTATGTGGGAGGAAGAAATGTGGGAATTGATGAGAGTGAGAGTCGGGAAAATAGAAGAGAAAGAGAAAACACAAAGAAAAAGAGAAGATAAGTGTATAGAAAAATAATAACTTCTTTGCACAGACAGCGAGGTGAAGCACTGAAATTAATGAAAATACGGTTCAACAACACTCTCTTATATTCAAAATCAATTCTCTATCACTTTCCTTTAAGAATTTCAACCTAACACTGCTTTTAAATATTATTTTTCACTGCAGAGCAGAAAAACATCAGGCAGCACCACAAAATGGAAAAAATCAAGTTCAGTGGTCACAGGTCTGAAGAATAGATAGGACATAAAACAAAGCACATGAAGAGCCCTTTCTTGGCTGCCTGACTTTGCTTTGCTTGATCTGCCAGTAAATCATTCACCATCAGGGTCTGACCGCTCACACGAGATTAAAACTTAAAACCAAAGCTCAAGGCAGATGGTCATCCTCCCATCTGGGTGATAAGAGGCAAAAGCTGTTCTCGAGGGATGCTAATCTACTCGGATGTGACAAGAACAAGGAAATGGGAAAGAGTTTTGTTCTGCTCAGTTTGTGTATAAACATGTTCCCCTGCATCCACAAAATGTTAAATAAAAACTCACCAAGCTGTAAAGCTCATTATTTCCTAGGTCGAGTTCTTCAAGTCTGTGAAGTAAAGATAGTGACCTGTGGAGGACAAGAGAAGTCAGAGGTTTCCTGCATGTTCTATGACTTGTTAACTTCTGTTAACAAAGTAAAGGTGCTCCATGAAATGTATCATTAAAGAACAGCAGAGTGTACTACAAAGTTATAGGCTACGACAATATATCCACACAGGCTGTGCGGTTGGTTGATTACTTACTCTGGCAGGAATGTTAGCTGATTTTCTCTGAGTTCTAGTGATGCCAAATTGACCAGACTGCAATGACAGGCAAAAAGAATGATGATTATATGTTTCTGAAAATGCCAAGAAAAAAGGGCTGCAGTTTCTATATCTCCCCAAGACAGACATATAATACATATGATTGCTCTGAGTGTACGGTGGGAGAAAATAGAGCTTCTAGCTAAAAACGGTTAGTATCCTTGCAATCAGATATCTGGGAACAGGAAGTACTTTGGAGGTGGGCCGGTCTTATCACGTCTGTGAAATCTCGACAGCATAAACACGTGCTGCATACTTAAAATGAAGAACAAAATGTCTTGGTGGCATCAGAGACCAAAGTACAGGGTTATCTTCCTGCGGCGCTGCCTATGTGTGCCTCAGTACTGTATATGGAGCCAATTAATGGAGGATTTTTATAACAGCCAACTATTGCAGTACAAAGTCCATCTTATGGAAGAACCTAGAATAAATAACTCGGGCCTTCATGTGGTATTCGAGTCGGACCAATGTGTCAATATCCTTTTCAACATGTCATTGAAACACCAACAAACATTATGAGTCAATTGGCTGAGCTGAACTTAGACGAAATAGACACGGTGATAAATAGTTTGAAGACTTCTCAGTCTCTCAAAGCCTTTGCAGCGATAGATTAAATTTATAATGTGACAACAGGGGGTCTATGATCCAGACTGTCTTTGGAGACAACAAGAAGTGACTGTACTCCACAATAATATCCAAACTTGTTATTTTTGAGGGGGTATTTTATCACGTTTATTGGACCAAGTGGGGTGAAGGAGCAGACGGGAAATGGCTGAGCTAAAATAAGAAAAAATAGACAAGGTAATAAATAGTTATTTTCAGTCTCTCGAAGCCTTTCCAGTGACAGATTACATTCATAATGTGAGCAAATAAAGATTACCCATGCAAACTGAGCCAGAGGGACTAACAGAAACTAGTAGGTATGTTTGAAGTGTTTATTGATTTGATCTAAATAAAATCTCCCGAGTGACCTGCCCTCAAATGCGACAACATGGAACAGAAGAACTACTTTTTGTCAGTCTTCTGTTTTTCATTCTCAAGAGCCTATCGCTGAGCCAAAAGATATGAAAAATAATGAAAACAACCCCCAAACTGCACAAAGTGTATCAGGTTTCTGCGAAAGCCTTTTTTTTTTTTTTTGGAAAGCACCCCCAACTCAGGAAGTACACCACAGATAACCCCATGCACATTTATCTTATTCACGTTTCCAACTGTGTTATGGTTTTCATTACCGTCTTCCCTTGACAGAGAGCAGGCCTCAAGTCACTGGGTTATGTAAGATAGATGTGGGACATATGTGGGGCACATGCCGTACCATGAGGGGAAGGTTGTTAGGAGATTGCTTGAACCTAAGGTAGATTGTGCATGGCATAGAGGTAACCCTATTAGACTATGTGCAGAGTCAAAATAATGTAAATCAGTCGCTGTGGCTGTAAAAGCTCCAGCTGTGTGTTCAGTTTGTAGCCGTTGCCATGGTGAACAACACCAACAATATGAGCTGTTAAAGCCATGAATTTCTCTCTAAAATAAAACTTTTTTGGAAGAGGATTAGAATAATTTCTGTACAGGAAAAACCCCCTTAAACAACATTTCAAATGCAACACTGAGGTCAGAGCAAGCAAACGTTTAAATCCACCATTGCTTTGATGCTTGTTTGAAGTGAAAAAAATATAACATGTTGCTGAATAGTTAACAAAGAAAATATCTAGAACATCAACAATGCTCAGCAAATAGCACAACTTCATGTATTTAAGCCTATGAAGGACCATTATCAGTGTACAAAACATCTTTAATCCATAACAGTACGTATCCCCATAGAGCTGAAACTGTTCATCAATTTTTCAATTACTTGGCAATTTTTTAGTCTATCCCAAAGTACTGTGATAATAAATTAATCAGTTAATCTAGTTAAAATCAATTTGTAGATAAAATACTGTAAATGTATAACATTGGATTAACATTAAGTCTAAGAAGCTCATTTGTAAGCAGCATAGTATTATTTTAAAGTCTACAATCCTGACCTATGATCACTAAAGAAACAGAAAGAGTCTTTTCTCAGGTCACACAGTCGGGCTCTCATCCACCATTCACGATTACCCCCGAGAGGCTCAGCAGTAATTCTTAATTTATGGCACCGTGGCAAGCCAAGACAAATCTCTGTTTAGTTTAGCTCCAACTGTTTTAACACGTATCTAATGGTTAAAATATGCCATCCAAACCACTGCCAATAATTATTCATAACATACTACTGAACAACGTCAGTACGAGTTTCATCGAGGAGATCAATGTCAGAAAAGCTGCCATTAAAAAGCATGTTGACATGGACAACTGTTTTTATAATTCAGATTTTAAAAAACACTAGTGTTAAAAAAAGAAAGGGTCTGATAAAAAAAAGGTAATAGGATGTAGCAATATCCACAGAAGCAGATTTCTTTCATTTACTCCCTTAAATCCCTGTAAGGGTTTGAATTGAGTTTTCCCTGAATTCCAAACGTCTACCAAAAACATCCCCTGTGGCAATTTGACTTAAAAGCACATAGTTCTGTTATTAAATCCAATTATAAGTGAACTCAACAATAAGGGAGACCTCATAGGAATAAGAATGTTGGCAGACATGAGATTTCACTACAGCAGATTATGTGCCATCTAACAACAAGCCTTTTATGAACAATGACAATGCAGCCAAGAAGAAAACATTGATTGATGTGTCTGTGAAGAGTAATGCAGTTGGTATGTTTTCTTCAATCCAGGAAGATGGAGGAGACTTTAGAAGAAATGTTTGCAGGAGAATTTATACGCGCCCTTTGACATGCTAAGTGTTTTTCTGTCGCTAATAGCATTTACTGCATAACCTTCAGTGAGCTGTGCAGGAGGAGGTTTGCTAATGGTCTGGAACATCACACATTTTTAATCTTCAAGCTCAAAAGAAACACTGTCTTTCTCATTGTTAATTGCTGTGCAGGTGGACCTCTGACTGTGTTCACTGGCTAAAAAAAAACGCAATTGTCAACCTGACTAATTTGCCACTAGAAAACACACACAGAAGTGCCACTCTAAGAAATGTTTGAGCTCAATGCATTTAAAAAGGGAAATGCTGATGCTTTAGTTGCTTTTACACACTAGACTGTTTGTCTGTTTACAGATCGCTGAGGGTGAAAATCAAATTGGTTCTGTCTTTTCAGAATATAAATGGGATGAAATTAATTATCATCCCCAACCACTCGAACAGCCTGAGGCTAGAGGTCTGCGCCAAAACAAAGTCTCAAAACAAAGAGGTAGTCTAGAAAGCCTAGAAAAGATTTACATTTATGAAAGGTTACAAACATCCTAAATACCATTTGTTTACCATTTTAATAAAGGTAACATGGATATCAACATCATTCATTTCACAGTAAGATAAACGGTTTCAATTTTGCCTTGGCTATGAAACTGTGGGAAAGTGATATTGGCAAAGGCTAAATACACTTAATATGTCAGGCCACGTATGATGAAACATTGTGTGTTTACTTACTTTCCAATGTTATCTGGAAGAACTTGCAATGAAATATCATTGATGGAAAGGCATGTTAGATTCCGTAGCTCTGGAAAGCTTTCAGGTAACCTGAAGAAATAAGAGTCAGGCCGTGATGTCATAAGTACAGAAATAATACACACATAAATACATACACACATAAATATATACATACATACACACATATACACACACACCTGCTTTAAATTCTCCAACAAATATGTTTTAAATCAACTTGAGAAGATTCTGGTTGGATGTCCACGTTGCTTTCTTTCTACTGGGCTATAATGGTAAGCAAGAGTACTAACACACTACGGCCATAAACTATCCATGAGTTGCTTATCGATGCTTGTGACCATTATCTTTTCCTCCTGCCCTGTCCTTTCTATTCAAAAGAATGCTTAGTGCAGCTTTATATATATTAGGATCAAATGTTTTAACTTGTATATGAACATTTAATAACATGAATCACAGTAATCACAAAAAAAAACATCACTGTGCCTCCTGGTCTCCTGAAAACAGTAAACCATGTGCCCAGTTCTCATTTTTTAAATGGAGACAAACAGACTGCAAACTTTCTTTTGTCTGGTTTTTACTTTAAAATCCATTATCCTCTTTAATACTCTAGGCTGACCAGATTGGACTACTGCGATGGTAGTTGTGGTCACATTTTGATCCGCAGCAGGAAAAACAAAATAATGCTTCTTGTGTCCCTTTAGCTCTGGTTATTTCCATTTTTGTGGCAGGCTAAGTGTACTTGTAACTTTCTTTGAGTATCCTACATAGATATGGGTTTGTGAGACTTCTTCTGCTCAACAAAACATTATCTGGAACTACTGTAAGTCAAAGATCCTATTGAATTTGCTTACAAAGCTTTAAAACCTTGGGTTCTGTATATCTATTGAGCAGGCTATCAACAAGTCCTCACTGTCTGTCAAGCCATCATATGCAACCTGCTACTGTTGTTTGGAAGAAGCAGACTGGAGCTAAGTGTAAACTAAATCTTGCTGATATAAACACAAGTCCCACCACATAAAGTCAACGTGGAACGTGCCATCAACCCAAACAAGAGGTCCTTTCATAGAAGAGCAAATACAGATAAGTACGTATTAGTTATTACCATGTTCTGATGCTGTCAAGGTTGTTTTCAAACACAAGAAAAAATCATGTCCATATTTTCAATTATGATGATTTAAAAAGTACTTATTTTTGCTTGTCAAACTTAATTTGTGAATATGGCTGAAAAAAGAAGGATTGGGCCTTTAATATCCACATGAGGATTGATAGTGAAACAACATCAACCCTCCTGCTAACCCACAGTCGCAACTAGACCTTTTTCTATTTGACTTTTAAAATAGAGCTGATTAAAGAGTTGGAAATTAGGTTACTACTCTGGAAAAAGACTGTGTGTGTGTGTGCATGTGAATGTCTGTGTGTGTGTGTGTGTGTGTGTGTGTGTGTGTGTGTGTGTGTGTGTGTGTGTGCACGCGCATGTGTGGGCGTGCATGTGTGCACTCTCAAAGCATTGAACGCCTATGCCTTTGTAATACTATTCATTGTTGCCCCCCAAACTATATATTGCAAAGCACTGTGGTTTTGCACCTGCTGAGGTGCAAATTAGACTTAGTCTCAGCCAACAATGAAAGGCAGAGTGTGCAAAATCTGCAGTCTGTCATGGAGAGGATATACATGTTTATAATGGCAGGTAGAACAGCTGGGAGATTAAAAAAAAAAGATTAAAAAAAAAAAAAAAAACAGAAAAACTGCAGCTGATCAACAAGAATGATTTACATTTTCAAATAAGTACTCTCTGCTATTTGTTATCCAATTTTTTAAAATCTGGATAAATGTGCGAGATCATGGAACAAGTATTGTATTTTTGAGAGGTAAAACATCTTCAGGACTACCTTGATAATGGATTTCCACTGAAATCAGCCACTTGGAGGGCTTTGCAGTATGAAATGCTCTCTGGGATTTCCATTATATCTGAGTAAGAAAAAAGACAGCAGTTAATCAGCAGCAGTTAAATGGTACATGTCAAAATGATGACGACAGTTGCTTTAAGTGCTAAAGTGATTTAAAAAAACAAAGACATAGCTATAATAATAAGATGGCATTTTGTATTAATCTAGTTTAGGATGAACCTGTTTGATTACCCAATAGTTATTTTACCCTAAAAGGTCAACTCTTAAAAGTAATTATGACTCATCACATTCAGTACAGTGTGTTATAATGTCTGTTTGTGCTTTCTTTAACTTAGTTGACCTTCTGAATCTGGTTTCACCCTGTAGCCACAACTGTGAGCAGTCTGCTCTGCTGCAAGAGAAACCCCACCAGTGTTCCTACAGGATTGTGTCTCTGTCACAAGAGAAAGGCTAATGTAAACCATCTTTTCATGCTTCTGTGTTGCATCAGCCTCGCTAATGGGGAGTAAAACTGTCAATGTGATTCATTTGTCTTTGCTTGATTACAAAAGATTGCAATCAGGAGGAAAATACAGAGAAATACATTTTTGCAATATGAAACTAATGGTACAGTATTTTCCTGTCTTACCATTTCGAGAGACATCTAGTTCCACCAGCTGCATGAAGTTGGCTATTTCTGGTGGAAGTCTCTGGATCTCATTGTCACTCAGGCCAAGTTTTCTTAGTTTCACCAGCTGGAAAAATGGCTGAAAGGTGAAAAGAAATACATATTCAGTAAAACAATTTAAAGGGTTTCATATTAGCAGTGCTCTTTGACAACACTGGTGCATCTCCGATTACAGTTTGCACTTGTTTACCTCCTCGAATCACTCCCTTATAAAGTTAGACAACAATTAAACATATGCATTCGAATTGAATGCAACTGAATGTGATTTGAAGTTTGGTGACAGATGAAAAACATAATGAGAGTTGCTTTTGTATTGTGGGAGTATGCACCTTGTCAGCATTTCAGAAGTAATGATGATTGAATGAATGACTGCGTGTTACTTTCATAGAGTGCCAAAATTGTTTTTAATTATTCTGGCTGATAAAACCTCTGCTCGTGGTGAATTTGGGTGGGGCAATTACTGGAGTCACATTGATTCTCCACAATGTGAGAACGAAAGATAAAGGTGTGATTCGTCTCCTGCTCCAACAGCATTAGACAAAATGTCTAATCAGGCATATAAAAATGAAAACACCTCACAGGAGGTGAACCATGTGTGAGAAGCGGCATAAAAATCTTACTCTCATAAATCATCAGAAGAAACATTCAGAGCTCGTCTGTGTGCCCTGAAATATTGTACACATTTTATCAGCTCTGTTATGATAACTGCATGGCTGCTCTTAACAGATTAATAACTATTTAGGCCTTTACCAGAGGACAATTTTACATGTCACAGTATTGAAAATGACAGGTTTAAATAATATAATTGATGATGGCTGGATTTATTTAGCTGCTTTAGTTTTTTTTAAGAAGAGGAAGAAGAGGAAGAACCAGAGAAAAGATGAAGACACGGAAGAAGGATCTCGGTATTGTTCATCGTCTGGTTTACCGTCATGACTCACAGGAACTATTGAATAGTGCAAAGCCATCATTAAAGTTATAATTAACACCTGTGCTTTTCCTGCTATGACAAGTGACAGGACATTAACTTAACCTGAAGCAAGCCGCAAGCTACAGCAGTGACTAGACATACGTCTGCGACGACGGATGACTACAGACAACTCGAGGATTAACTGGAGAGGTGATTTAGTATCAGACCACAATCACAATGATGAAGGCCAGTCCATGGCCTCAACATGTTGCCTTTTATTTCTGTTAATCTTTTATCCTAAAAAGACACAAGGACTGCCACGGGCAAGGGTATTTATTTTTTCAGCTGTAAGCAAAAGATAATTTTTTCCCCCTCTACTTTCAATTCATTGCTCCGTATGTACAACCAAGCAAATAAAAGGTTTCAAATAAAAGAAAATAGCAGCCCATGACAAAATATTTCCTCTATTTCAGTAAAGAGCTATTTTTGAACTGTCTGACAGCAGGTTTAAATCTCTGTCTTCCTGTGTCTGTCTGTCTGTCCCGATCTATGTTTAAATTCTTCAGCAGCTACCACATTATTTGCACGACATTTTGTAATTCTTAAAGAAAAAACGTCAAAATGTTTTGATTCCAGCTCCTGAAATGTAAATATTTTCTAGTTTCTTTACTCCTCTGTGACAGCAATCTGAATCTGAGTCTTTAGGTTGTGGACAACCAGACATTCGAGGACGTCATCTTAGGGTTTGGGAAACACTGATCATGAACATTTTTCACCATTTTCTGAAATTTTATAGCCCAAAGAATCAATTGATTGAGAAAATAGTCCATAGATTGATTGACGATGAAAAAAAATGTTACTTGCAGAGTCCCTACTACTTTTCTAATACTATCATGGTCACTACTTAAAAGTACAGAGATGTGTCTTTATTGAAAGATCCAGTTGGCACTCGTATCTAAAAGGCAAAAGTAATTATCACAAGCACATACATGACGCCCATAACAAGAGCAGACACAGCCCTGCCTGATAGGTGGTAAAGCAGGTAGTTAACAATACTGCTATAGGTTCCTTTAATGTTTTGGCATGAACAGAAATAACAGCCTCTTGAATTTCCTCATCTGGCCTTTTTCCCTGCTATTGCTAGTTACAAAGCAGCTGGTCATGAGGGCATACCATAAACCATACATTTATCATTCAGTCAATGAATCATTGAAGTTAACTGTTAAACATGCCCTTTAGTATTTTGATCTTAATGTCCAGTATGTTGCTTACAAATACTTTCGCCTGAATATGGTTAAACAAACAACTTTGTTCTCTATTCTCACACACAAGGAACGCAAACAGTGCAACACAATGACTGTGTATACCAGACAGACAAGTCGATTGTGTTGAGGGTTTCTACTTCTCATAATTTGTGCTACAACTAACTATCATTTTCATTATTGATTATTCTCCCTTTTATTTTCACCATTAAGTGCTTTGGGAATTAGTCTATAAAATGTTAAAATAAAAACAGGGAAAAATGCTAGTCACAATTTCTCCAAGTTCAGTGTGACATTTTCAAATAGCTTCTTTTGACCAACTAACAGTCCTAAACCCAAAGAGTCTTCATTTACTATCGTCAATAACAAAAAAAGATGCAAATTACATTAAAGAAGCCGGATCCAGTAAATGTTTAACATTTTTTGTTTGAAAAATTAAACGATTAATTGATTATCAAACTAATTGGCGATTACGTTTCTTTCAATCAAGTAATAAACCAATCGCTGCAGCTCAGCTTATACCATATCATTTTGATTCATTTTTTTGTCATAAAAGCATGTCACTTTCGGAATCCATTATGACAAACATGAATCCAAGCTGCAGCAGCTTTCTAAAACCACCTGTTCCATACACTCAAAACGGTTTGAGCTGTGTATGGATTTCAAAACTGTAGGGGAACACTTCACTCATTCAAAATGTCAAATGCGTTTTCCTTTTGCCTAAAAAGGCTGTAGGAAAAAAGTGTCTTGCTTTTTAGGAGGAAACTAGACTGTGTCCTCTCTGGTTCACGTTTATATATAAAACTTACTGTCCTAGAGCAGTATGCTCAGGTAAATGTAATGTTTTGTCTGGAGATTGCTCAATCTCAACTGAAAATAACTTCATTATATCAGTATGGCTGGTGCACAGCTAATCCATGCGGCTCACTGTTGTAAAATTAGCCCCCATCCAGTACATTGCCAGCCCTTAATGATTTCTGATTAATTCTTAATGACTGTGTCATTTCCACTAATATTCAATGCTACTATCCTCAGACTAGAGACCTTGGTGTAGGTCTATAATTGTTCTTCTTCTGGATGTTTAACAAGAGTTAGGAAAACGCAAAAGAAGCATAGAAGGCAGCACTTAATTCAATCATTGTTAATTCAATGTTATTGGACTGCCCGATCCTCTGTAGCTAAACTCATGATCCAGCTGCTTATTATATTATTTGAGTGCACATTAAATAAGCCCGAAGAGTCCAAAAGTCAAGCTGCACCCTATTACTAAATGCACAACGTCTTTAGACAGTTCAAACAGTCTCTAATCCATCATTTCATCAAGCAAACAAACCTGCACTCTTACAAGTCATGACAAGGGACTGGGCTTTAGCTTCCTAACACCCTTAATTTCACTTTTACTTTTCATTTATATTGTGAGGGCAGCTAGTTTCTGCTAAGTCTCTCAATCACAAACGTAAATTCAGAGATTTGTCTCTTGATATCATTACGAAAGACTAGGCCAGTACAGACTTGTTCATTTCCAGGAAACGTACTTGAATTGTGGCAGATGTGTAGGTAAAGCAAATTCCATCAAAGGCTTTTTTTACTAACATATTTAGCACTGTTAGACTTCCTTCTTGAACTACGCCACTCCTTTTGACAAACGCAGCTACGGAAGAAAAACACAGGTACTCTGAAACCTTCAATATCAAGAGAAAACAAAGGCAGTTTTATTCAAATATTCACAACCCTAATCTCTTCATAACAATAAAGACAATCACAGAAGTCGCAGAGGGCGATGCATAATTGATTCTTCTATACGATCAGTGGAGTTTGAATGAGCTCTGCAAGACTTGCATTAACATTAGTGACAGCAAACCTGTTCGTCCTGTTGGTGTCACTCAGCACCACGCCCCAAACAACCACCCATGTGTGACGAAAACCAAAACAGGCTGAGTCAAGAGCCCATTAAACATTCACTAAACCTTCAAGTCAATGTTTGAATCTTTAGTTTCAACTTTGGCACTGTTTGTTAGAGAACGAGAAGAAAGTGGAAAATGGTTTGTGGGAAGAGAGTGCAATGGCTTCTTGCACTATGAAAGCCATAACGTACTCAGACAATACATTAAAAGATATCAGACTGTAGGATTTTTGATAGTAGACGAATATAATGCGAAGATTCTTTGCTGGTTGTAATTTTATTAAATCTGAAAGCCACCAACCCTGCAAGTACAAGACTTAGGCCTAAGTAAAAAGACATCAGCGTTGAATGCTGAGTAGGGTCTAAGGTTACATGGTCATGCATACAGTGTTGTATATCACAGCATAGGCTGGAGTTTAAACTGCCCTGTCAGTCACTCGACAACTACCTGTATGACGGCTCTCTCTTTGCAAGAACTTCTTGTAGATCACATGACATTTAGCAAGTCAGTTCAACCACCAGTTTCCTGCTCTGGACCTCTGTCTTTACCACTTCACAGATGTCATAAAACTCCGTAACATCCTGTCTCAAAGATGAATTCTCCTCTGCTTTTTCTCTCCATCTCTACCTTCACTGTGTGTGTAATGTTCGAAACTCTGAGATGATGGTAGGCAACCTCATGCACAAACTAAGGGCTGCTAACAACAAGTATTTGAAACAAATCCCCATTAAAATACTTTTTTTCCAATCCAGCCCAAAAGTCCAAAACCCAAAAATATTCACTATGCTATCATACAGTGCCAGATTGATTAGATATACAAGTCTATTCATATTCTATTTCTATTTCTTATCTTTTTAATTATAATGTTTATTTTTGCTATTGGTTTAGTTTTTTATAATATTCTGTCCTTTGGCTGCTGGGACAAACACATTTCCCTGTTTGTGAGACATTAAAGGATTACTGATTCTGATTCTGATCAAAGTTGTTGCTGAGTATTTGTCTGTTACTTGACTAATCATTTTATTGCTCGGCTACGACTAGCTAAGGCTGTCAAATACCATGTTTAGGGCTTGCGATAATTACTTGCAAATATTCGAGGCTTCAACAGGGGATTGGAGGGATAGCATATTTTCCTAAAATGTACGTATTTATTTATTTTTTTTACTTATAGGCTGGACTTTGCAAATAATATGAGCCTAACGACAGACAGGGATAAGATGTGTGCCAGTGTCAACCCCTCCAACCACAGCACTGTTGGAAAGGTGGCATTTATGAGGATAGTTTTCTATTTGCAGATATTGTTCTGTACACTTTTATCACATGCACACCTGTTTTTTTTACGTGTGTGGGTTTAGAGGCCAATATACACCATACATGAGCTCTATTCCTAATTTTTTATCAGTCTTCTGCCTCTTTTTTGGTGCAGCGGACAAATCTCAATCCAAAAAAACTAAACTAAACAAAAAAATGAGGCATTCACCTACTGATTTGGATGTTGATTGGTATTGCAAAGTCAGAAGCCTCGAAGCTTTGAAACATTTGGGTCGGCCCTACAACTAGCAATTATATTTGTCATCAATCAATCTGATTGGTTAATCAGTTAGTCTATTCAGATTGTTTGTTTTATTTGACCAACAGTCCAAACCCTAACTATACTCAGTTTACCAGCATCATCATCATATAACAGAGAAAAGAATCACATCCTTACATTGAAGAAGAGCAAAAGCTTTTTGCTTGAGACAGGACTGAAACAATGACTCAATTTAACACTGGATTCTGATTAACTTAACTTTCAGCTAATTGTCACAGTTATAATTAATGCCATTATACTTATACATTGCCAATGTAAAGAGTTGTGTTATATCATTCATTCAAACAACACCTCGGTCTTACAGCGTCACTGGGGTTGGAGACTGGGGAAATTGTTTTCATTTTTAAACTGGACTAACAGGCAGGAGCATTTCAAAAGCCTTGCATTTCTTCTCATCCCATTGGTTTCTTAGTTTGACTGCTGTTTACTAAGCCAACGACTGCTATTCACGAAGTAGACTGACGGTATGTAGCATGAGGGCCAGTTGCTGAATGGAAACTTTGAATAAACAAAGAGACACGAGTTACTGTTTGCTAATTCTGTCCAGCGCCTCAGCACAAATAATACATAAAACAATCAAAAAAGCAAAATAGGGCCTACAGCCAATAAAATACAGTGCGAACCTGTGTGTCATGTTTCCATGACTCGGTCAGCAGATTTTTCTTTGTAAAAACTATTGAAACTATCTGCTCAACATCAACTTGCCTCATCTTGTTTCGGTAAAAACACACCTCTGCCGTTTCATCTTACCCGTTACAGCCTTGTGCATGTCTTTATCTGCCTTCTGGTTGAAATGATTGACTTGAAATATGTTTACTGAGTCAAGGCTTTGTTGCATCACTTTTAATACAACAAGCTGGTCATCGTTTACTCAGTTAGCTACCTTGGAGGCAAATGTGAGGAGGGCACAGAGCGAGCAATGAACTGGACTGACACAAAGGTTTATCCAGTTGGACGTTTCTTGGGTTCACTCAGCAAGCATTGATGACATTAGTTCCACGCCGAAGAGCACAATAAACAGTTTCTCATGTCGGCATACATAATCCGCCCCTCAGTCCTCTAAACATGCTAGGAATATTTCTGAGCTGAGTGTTGAGGTTGCCAAATTGTCACATACTTATGTGTGTGATGCGACAATGAGAGCACACCGGCTGATCACATCATGCAGGTACAGACGATGGAAAGAGGGCAAACTTTGCCAGTACCACGTTTGTCAGGTGTAAAGTCTGAGATGTGTGTTGGTTCGCGGTTTTATTGGCCTGTGCTTAACAATTCGGGTCAATGATTCATCACGACTTCATTAGAAAACACCAGCACATACAAACGCACTACTGAGGCAACAACAAAACACATAATGCCATCTTTGTTTTCAACCAGAATACCTGTTCCTGTGCTTTTCTTCGATGGACAAAGTAAGCAGTGTGACACAGCCACGGGAGGTTGCTCACATTATCTCTGTTCCATCAAATTTCTATGGACGAGCCAAGTCCAAACATATTCTGTCAGCTCTCTTTTCTTCCCTTCACGGACAAAATCCCTGTACTTTCTATCTAGTTAGAAACCAGCTTCAAGGGTGGAACATTTAACCAACCGTTTTACTAATTGCTGAGGCACACAACAGTCCTTCAATCCAATCAGCTTTACACCTGACCCACCGTGACTTCAGTTATAAGAGGTCAGAGGACTTAACCTTATTCCACACTCTCTGTACTGCGTGCTTTAGAGGTTACATTGAGAACACAATTTTCTCAGGCTTAAAATACCCCAGAGTGCCACTGAGAGCAACGTCTACAATAAAACCGGTTTGGCTGCAGAATTAAAGGGAATATGTTGACAAGCCACAAAGTCAATCATCCTTTCACTCACTGTAGAAGCTCAAGGCTATATGTCGGAGAGAAACTGCAGGTTGGACCTCTGGGATCTTGAGTTTCGAGTCTGAATGTAGGGTAATGAACCATCCTGATCCATGAGAAATAACATGCAAATCCTTTAACTAGTATCCACTTAATCCAGGGTGCACTAGGGTCATAAGAATGAAGGCTAGGCTTGTGTGTCCCCACCTCACCAAGACTGTCAGTAATTCAGAAGCCTGCAGTCCTCCTACATGGTTGTTATTAAACACAATAGAGCTGCTGTGATGGAGAACGAAGGTATGCGTCTGCAAAAGGTTACAGTCGCGTTTTGTTTTGTAGTCGTATTGTCGAGACAAACCAGTAGTAATTGACTTGAAGGATGACGTCATGGGTCTTTGAATGTCTTTCACATTTCTCACTCCTCTCTGACGTTACAACCTGACGCATAAGATGTTTTTTTACCCAGAACCATAAAGGAAGTTATAAATAGGAAGAGTTTGGAAAAGGGACAGAACTTTCAAAGAAAATCTGTCTCTTGTGTATCTAGTTTCAGCCAACCAAATAAAGAGTAAGACAGCGCTGCCATCAGTGGGGCCAGTTTGTAAATCAAACTTTTACAAAAGCGAGTCTAGAGAAGAGAGAAAACACCATCAGGAACTCTTCGCTCCTCTTTCTTCTCCAGGTCTGATATAATTGCTGTTACGGCAGCGATTTGTGTTTGCAAACGAACAGTCGCCTCTCCTGCTGGTTGGCACACCTAAACCACAACCACAGCTTCAAGTATCCACAAGGATGTTGACCGGTTCAACCCGTGTGCTCGGCCACAAGAGCATAACTCGAAGCCTGGCATGATGGATTTGTGGGATCACATGATCTTGGGAATAAAGACGACGGTAAACAATACGGTATTAGTTTTCTTTCCAAAGGCTTCCATGCAATGAGGTATATAGATTTTAATTCTCAAAAAAAAATTAACTTATACTGGATCTGTATTTTGTATCGGTGGACAGGTTGAACTGAGCGATCAGGCTCTGTATCTGGACAAAAAAACTGGTCCATCTATAAAATGATTGACAGATTATTAGGTGCAGCTCATCAGGACAATACTGTAAACTGAGACTGGTAGAATATATATTCTTATGTTGTCTTTTCCAGTTTTATTACCAGCTGTTTGGCAAAAAGTAGTAAAGGCTAGATAGGCTTACTGGATTTTCTTCTGAAGCTTTCATGACCTATGCACTCGGTTTGCTTTTTTTGATGTAATGCTTACTTCCGAGGTCAATAATGACCATTTATCCTTTACATCACAGTTGAGTGAATCAATTGTCTTACTTGGAAGAGGAACATGCCTCTATCTGCTTGTAAATCATATCATAATTGATATCATTTTCCTGTACCATGGAAGAAATATTGCCCTAGAGCGCCATAACTCATAAGCCTTTAATATTCATCAGGGCACTGAGTCACAGTTGTGACTTCAGGTTTTATCAATCTTCTTAAATGAGTCTCTACTCCCTGAAAGGATGAGGTATTCCAGTGCTCCCTACATGCAGTCATGGCTCTCTGTGTACAGACAAAGGGTCATGAGTATTCCTGACCTCAGCACGGGATCACCTGCCCAAACAGGTTTGACATATCAGACAAAATGTCAGTGCTTTCGCTTCGCAGTAGGCCACGAATGCCTGAGACACCTGGCACTCAAAATGTTTTATGATCAAACCCCAGCCGCTGAAACATGTGTTGAGTTAACCTGTGGTGGGAGGTGTAGTTCAAGGGAAATTTTCCACCTACACAGGGTGCCTGCCACGCTGATCTTGCGTAATTATTGTCCCCGGGTCCCAGCAGACTCTCACGGGATGCCTGACCAGCTCAGTTAGCAGCTCTGTGTCGGAAACACTTTAACTGGAGGGACGCATTTCATGTTACCAAAAATAAGCCACGGTACCCCGCCACTGAACCTGCCATTAAAAACCAGTGAGAGGAAGCGGGGTTTTTTTCCCTTCCTGCTTACCTTGGGCAAGTCTCTGAGTTGGTTGGCATCCAGCAACAGCTCCTCCAAACTCCGTCCGTAGCGATAAATCTCGTCGGGCACATACAGCAGGGAGCAGTGGCGTTTATCGATCATCTCAACATGACGGTTGCACCGCCACAGGGGTATACAGTGAAACATCACGGGGGAGTCGGGAATAAATCTCGTACCCGTGCGATAAACAAACAGCGGGCAGGAGGGGGATGCAACAGATTGCCTCGGCGGGACAGTCCTGGGCTGAATTCACCGTCAAACACAAGCGAGGCGAAACTCGCAGGCAGGCGAACAAACGCCGAAACTCCAACCGAAAGTAAGTCGCTGCAGCGTTACCGAGCTAACGTTCGTTCTGTCGCCACGAACATGGGATTTATTCTCCGTCGTCGACTCACTTGGGTTACTTTGCAGGCACCTGTTTTTCCTCCGCTCGGTTCCTCGACACACGCCGCGTTTAAAACCCCCTCTCTTTAGCGTCAAAAACACAGGCTACATCTCCGTGTGGAAGAGAGTCGCGTTCTCGTTTTTCCGTCTCGTCCCGGAGTTAATTTCCTCTCCCGTCCAGTTTCTGACCCGGAACATTCACTCCCTCATTCCAATCCTACGTCATCATCCCAGGCCGCTCCTCCCTCCGGTCCCTCCTCTGGATAGTCCCGTCCCGCACGGGGCCGCCATGATGGGACACACAGGACCGACAGCCGCCGGCGGTGGGGGGGCACAAGCTGGGAAGTGTGTTCTTTAATTAATAGTTTGAATATGACTGAAGCGACAAATGTTCAAAGTTAAGCCTGTCGGAAACTAAGAGAAGCTATGAGGCACAGAAGTGTGCATAAGGCAGCAGCAGGTGGATTAGCAACTTTTGTCTTTTATTAATTAAAGGGGCATTATGTAGCTTTTGGATAAGGAACTCAAACTAAGATTTTTAATATTTACAACATTAATGAGGTAATAATGCAAACGTTTCCATAACTGAATAAATAAGCTGTGCTCAGAGGAAGATAAGGTCCCCAGAGCACTGTTTGAAGCCGAAGGGGTGGCAGGGTCCGCCACATATAAACAAAGTGAAACAGTTTGACACTGTGTTGTCCTTTGAGGTCAGTTTGTTTATTCAGTCATGGATACAAAGATAGTTTATTCAGTTTGTTTAGGCATTAAAAATCAGTCATTGAAGATATTTTTTCCTCAAAAATACACACTGCTCCTTTAACTTTTAAAAGAAAATATTTTTTTAATAATAATTTAAATTCATAAGTGACTGATCACATCCTCGCTCAGCAGTTTATCACTACAAGCTCACTTGGTCTTGTATGACCAGTAGTTTTGTGGGCAATGTAGTTAGCTTAAATTAGCAAACACTTCCAACAGTACTGAGTCACTTCAGCTATTGTACAACCCTTCTCTTACTTGTGGTACCATCTTCTAAAGGTGCACTATGTAGATTTTGGAGAAAGAATTCAAACTAAGATTTTTAATATTTACAATACTAATGAGGTAATACTGCAACCTTAGTTTAGTTATGATCAGATTATAAAATATGGTGCTTAACTACCACAACACTATCAAGTCAATAATATTAGCAACACCACATCTAGCTGCAACATCAAAATGATGCTTTAACAATACTAATGTAATATCAAACATCAACCAATATAGCCTATAACACTAGACTGAGTTGCGCCATTTTGCTCTGTAATAAGTATTTTAATTTCTATACTCAAGATTCGATTTTTCTGCTAATACTTCAGTATGTTTACTCAAGATTTTGAATATAGAACTTGTAGTTTGATTATTACATTGCAGTATTTGTTACTTTCACATAAATAAAACATTTCAGTATTTTCTTCCATCACTCTCATGCTCTGTTTTTAAAGTGAATTAGATTTTAACTGCAATTTAGTTTCAAACAAGTCAATCGTATGGCTGGATAAACCTGCTCGTTCACCTTAAGGCAAAAATGAGCAACTGGGCTGCTATTAACCAACCAACCATTGCTGCCCCCTTCTGTGCATTTTGTACAGTACTCCTATGGAGTATCACACCACCCTAGGTTTGCTGTGTGGCAATATGTGGAACTCAAAACCTATTTAGGAACATGCACACATGAACACAATATCTGCTAAAATTATGGTCATAGAATTCAGTTTTCTAGTCACAAAACAAGATAAATGCTTCCCTCATTTCAATTGCTTGGTGAAATATCTATCCTGATGGGGTTTTTCCCCCCCGACTCTGCTCCCTTCCAGGTCAGAGGTCAAGGTCAGTTGCAGCCCTCTGCTGCACACTCCACTTGTGGCAGGACAGTCTGATTAACCATCAGGTCATAAAGCCTGTCCCTCCAAGGTTAGCACCAAACAGCTCTACCTCTGGTAGATATTTTGATAATTATCAATTAATAAAATAATACATTCATTTGCAGTCTGTTATTTTAGACATCACTAAAGAGGTCTCCTTATTGCCCTGTATGAATAGATTCATGAGAAGAGAACTGCTCACTCACAACCTCCAGATCCTTGTCTTACCTATGGTTACATCACATGAAAAAAGCCCCCCGAAGGTCGTTTTATACGAGAAATAGCAGCTCACATCCGACCAATGAATTAAACATGAAGACGGATTACTGGTGCGGCCGTAGCAGGCTGCCACAGGTGGTGCTGAAGGCTGCAGCAGTCTCAGAGCCTCCCCTTTTAGTATCTCAAACAGTTGTTCAAACATAGCCCAAAAAAAACAAAAATAGACGGCAAGAGTCCTTGAGAAGGCAGACAGCAGTCTCCTTCCCCCATCCATAAAAGACAGCAACGCTGCAGGGATTACAGTGAGGTGATGGAGAGCTGATTTCTCTCTATATTGTGTGGAACAATTTGTTGACCTGCGTTCATAATCGTTTGGCTCAAAAACAAGTGGATGAGTACACAATTTGGAGCTAACAAACAAGAAAACTGGACGGAAATGGATAGATTGCTTATAATTGTCAATATGTTTCATAGAAGACATTCTATACTTGCACAGAACTTCAGCAGAAAGTATAGACGATGATCCATTTGATATGAAAAGAGCATAATACAATATACCACCAGCAACTTACCTGATCTCAAATGTGTGTATTAAAAATGTAATCAGATGTTTTTACTTTCTCATGGGTTGCCTTTGATTTTGTTCAGTTTAGTATTAGAAGTGTTCGGACGCATGTTATCAAATATACTCTCGTTTACGTTCGTTATGGTTAATCTGAAAATATACCTGTTGTTGGGTATTTATTGGAGGCATGTATAAATACACACAGAATGCTTTACTCTTCTCTATTCGTCCTCTAGAGGGAGCCAAACCACATTGAATAACCTCCCAACTGACCTTGTTTAGGTCAAACCGGCTTAAACACAACATATGAAGGCACTGAAATTTGCTCATTTCATTGTCCGTTTAATAGTGAAGACAACTCACAGTTATAGAGAAAAAAAAAAACATGGCGACTGCCTGTATATTCAGACAAACACAGAGTAATCTAAGGTGAACACAAGCCTCTCATTGTCCCAAAGTTAATGAATGATAGAGTGCACTTTCACCGCACCCGCACACTGTAAATAGCACGATCATATAAGAGCATTTATCTGCGTCCCAGCTGTTTCTTAAACGCCTTTAAGGACTTTGCCATCATTGGAGCAACTCCTGTGTGGACAAAAAATAAGGGATAAGCAAAAGCAAAATGCATATAATCAGGTCTACATAAAGATCTACATGCACGCAGTAGCCTTCAGCCTGCATTTACAACATATTTCTGTCAGCTCACTTGTCTTTTTGCGAGGGTCCTGTGCATTTCCTGCCCCCGAGGAACTGCTGCCGGACCTGCTGGACTCATTACAACTGGGCCTCGATCTGTTGTCCTGAACCATGACACTGACAATTCAAGACGTGATAAAACAAAATCATCACTTTACAAAACGAACACAATGCACGTAAAATGACAGAACGAGTGTCCCGTCTACCTACAACGTTAGACTACAGCTAGTGAGCACAACATCCCATGTTGCGGCGGTTAACAACAAAGGCCCCAAGGCCGTCGCTAACCAGAATAAAACCAGTTTATCCAGCACATTGCTCCAATTCCTGTGTTTGGCTAAGCTCACCCAAAAAGCATTTCCCCCAGTGTTATCACATGAGTCTCTGACAGATTATGACCTTGCTAAGCTGCTGTTGTCGAGTGATCACTTTGTAGTTGAGGGCTTTTATGTGGGAGAGGAGCAGAGCGGGCACAAGGCTTACCAGGTGTAAAAATGTGCAACAATGGCCCCGTTTGCCTCTCAAAAGTCTTTGCCCTTTGTATGAACTTTACTATCATCAGGAAAACAACAAAGCTGAAACGCAAATAAATAAAAAAAAAAAAAAAGGGGTTCATCATAAAACACATTGGAGATATTTCTCTGTATTTAGGACGGTGGAAGCCACCTGCACCTGAGCTGATGAGGCTGCTGAACAGCAGTTCCGTGAATTTCCTGCTGAATTCGCACATCTCTCGGTGGCTTGGCAACAGTGTGAATAAATGCCATCTTCACCTGCCGACCTAAAAAAAAAACAAAACAATGTTACAGCGTACAGGATGTAATAAAGAGTCAACGATATTTTCCCGTGTGTATACATTTTGTGTTTGTTAAGTTTAACAGTTTATCATTTTATTTCACAATGGATGTAGATAAACAAACAAACCCAAAATACCTTTGGGTTTGTTAGAATGGGCCGAGACGATGCTTTTTGTCAGTCTCTGCAGTTTCCTTTCCCTCTCCTCAGACAGCCTGACGTACATCTCTTTCCATGATTCATACTCCTGGAGTTTGGAGTGTTTGAAGTCCCTCTGGCAATGTTTCCCCCACAAGTGGTCGGTCACTCCTACGTAGATCTGTCGAAACAAACAGTTTCAGGCCAAAACAAGAAATAAAACACCTGTATGCTCAAACAAAGTTCTCCCTTAGTCACAAATTTGACAATAGCTTCAAATACACATCTCTACCCAAGGTTTACAAAGTGCGGGTTTGAAAAAAACAAACATAAAATGGCTTCTAAAAGCTTGTTGGTTTCAGTTGCTTCGGAGGAATGTTGCAACTCCGTTTTGCCATGAAGCTCCAGAAATGTTTTGTGGACTACAACACTTAACTCGACTTTCCACGTGGCTGAGCTCGTCTTTTACGTTACTGTTCAGATGAACATTATCATACATGACTTGCTGCACAAAGCTGCACTCTGGATTTTCACACTTCACAGAGCAAAGCAAGTACAGCTCAGTGAAGGAGATCAGAGATGTGGTAGGAAGTTTGCAGCTCAGTGGTGTCCAGAAAGACATCGTTGATCATTAGAACGTGTTGAAACGTGCTTGGATGAGATACAGCAGCAGCACCAGGATGACTTTCACTCCTCTCAGCTGTACGTTAAATATTACCATGCACGTTGACCAAACAGGCATGACTCATGAGATCACACAGAACCAGCTCCAACATACAAACAAAGACTGATGTACACAATAAATGTCTATTTATTTCCCTGGCAGATCATCACGTGATGACTTGAAAGCATTCGTCAGACATGTCAACTGTGCACACAAGACATCTAATAGGAAGATGTTCCATATTTACTGCTAAATATTATACCCTTAACATTTAATGACCCCATGGCATTTCCTCTGGGTGACATGTAGTTGTAACCAGAGCTGCAACGATTACTCAACTGAAGGACAATTACTTGTTAACCATTTTGAAAATGGATTGTTTCAATCATTTCTCAAGCAAAAAAAGTCAAACAGGTGCTGATCCCAGCTTCTTAAATGTGAGGGTTTGTTGGTTCTCGTCATTTCTGATCGTTACAGAGGAGTCATTTGGTTTCAGACTGATGCTTGGCATTTTGGCATTTTTCACAAGATTTGAAAAGTAATGTTCATAGACCAATCGATTGAGTTTTAAAATAAATGGACAATGAAATTAATTGCGAGCATCACCCCAAGTTGTGAAAGGTGAATTCCTCCCAGCTCTGCATAGTTTACAGTCCGGTTGTATTTTGCTATTCTGCTGCAACATTCTGAATATCCCCATTGTGGGACTAATAAAGGATTTTCCCATATAATGTCAGCCTTTATTATGCATCATTTGAATGCCATTGTGTAAATATGCGTGTTGTTGACCAGGACTAGTCCCTCGTGGCCTTTGCCCAGGGCAGTGTTCCATTTGTCGAATCTATGAATTTGAGCTGCTCTAAAAAGCAAAAACGTTGTCCAGATCAGAGCTGAGCAGGTGTACCTAATAAAATGGCCACTAAGTGTGCACTCAATGTATTCTTACTGGGTTGCATTCCTCGATGCGCAGCAGCTGCTCCGGTGTGCACCTCTCCAACACCGGCTCGAGGATCTCAAACGGGACTCCGCCAGTTTCATAAAGCACTGAGAAGAGATCCCTGCTCCTGAATACACATCCAACAAACTGACTGAGAGTCCTGCGAAAGCCTTCTCTAAGATCTTACTCACAGTTGATGTTGTTCTGGAGCGTGCGGATACACTGCTGGTGCAAGCTCATCATGGCCGGCAGGAAGACGGTCTTGGCCCCCGAGTACACCTGCATCTTTTTGTTGAGTCGCTGACCGGTGAAGCCTGCAGACTCTTCAGAGACGTCACAGAGATCTGACTCCTTCTCGGCTTTAAGACAAAACAGCGAACATCAGGAAGGAGATAACTCGCGGGAGGGCAAAGGAGGATTTGTTACAGATACGGTACCTTTCGTCTCAAAGTAGTCAACACTGACTTGGTTTTCACATTCGGGCAGAGTAGCAGGGTAAAGGAATGTTCATCAGCTCCATTACAGACTCCTTAAACTGCTGAGATACAAGGGGTTATCAGTGGATCATTACCTAAAAGTAAAGAGGTTAAACTCTTCAGATATCTGTTAAATATACCCGTTTCGGAGAGGAAACATTTAGAGACGTCACAGGCGGCTTGTGAGGTTTCATGCTCAGATCCTCTGCTGCAGTCTTGCTGTTCTTGAGAGCTTTCTTCACTCCAGATCTTTCCTTCTTCTTGAAAACATTCACGTCATAGTTCAAGTATGATTCAAAAGACATGGAAGGTGCCTCGCAGTCACTTTCCTTGTCTTTGTGTTTTGTTTTGGCCTTTTTGTGTTTCGGATGTCCCTTTTCATCGCGCTCCTGCTTGTGTTGTTTGTGCTTCTCTTTCCCTGGTCTTTTCCTCTTCTTGTTTTGAGCCTCTGAGCTCCTCGAGACTCCCGAGGACTCGTCGTCTCTGATGCCACTTCGTTTGAAAATTTTTGAGTGTTTCTCATCGGACTCAAACGGAAGAGAGTCTTTGCCTTCTGTTGGCAACTCTTTTGATGGTTTTGATTTCTTATTCAACTCTTTTTCGGACCAGAATCTTCCACCGTCACAGCTGCTTTTTGAGGCTTCCCTGGAATCAGACCTGGATTTCTGATGAGCGTCCTCTGAGTTTTTGATCACGACCTCTCCTGATTTTCTGTCACTCTGATAATTTTGCTTTTCCTTGGCAACAACCCATTTTTCCATTTCGTCCTCTTGGATTTCAATTTTCTGAGAGATATCGTGACCTTTTTCTTGATTTGCAGTCTGGTCCTTACGTCTCATCTGTTCTTCACATCGTCTCTCTGATTCATTTTTCCCATCTCCCGTTTTAAAAAGGGCCTCGTCTGAGGAGTTCTGACTGTTCTCGAAAGATGTTAAGCAATTATTATTTAAATCATCCTTTGTCAAGCCACTGCTTGTACAGTTTTGGTCCTCTGGTTTGTCCGTAAAAGACACATCTGCATCTTCTGTGTGGCTGCAACAAGGGAATATTCAAGATTTACACGTCAAATACATAAAAATTTAAGAACAATCAATCACATTTGAATGTATATTGTTACATAAAACTAAAAGTTCAACACATGCACCTTGTGGATTCCTTAGGGACCAGTCTTTTCCAGCCCCTAACTAGCGACTTGGCAAATTCTCCCGCCTGTTCATGTCTGCGCAACGAGTTAACCGTTTTCCCAATTCCAGTTTCCTAATTTATATCCAGACACAAGTCATACATTAAACTTGTCCGAATACACAAACTCAAAATACGTTCTTTGCAACAGAGACTCACAGCAAGAATGTCTAATGTGATATCCAGATCCTTGAGTTTCTGCAAAATCTTTAGAACCTGGAAAGAGAGCAAACAACACATCAACAATTCTGGACAAAAAGCAGCTAAAAGGTGAAGTAAACTGAAAAGGAAAAAACAAAAAACTAAACATGCCAAATATGGCAGTCCTGGTTTCGGATCACCACAGTTGCTGATTGTGCATTCAGAGCAGAAGCTATGTATGGGAACCTCACACACCCACTTAGGCTGCTCCTTTTACCTCGAACTATAAATGGATAATGCAACTGTTGGCCGCTGTAAACTCTCACTATATATAAGTTGGGTGTTTTCAGGCTGTGCATTTAAAATTACAATATTTTCAATGTGTTTACAAAGAGAATCTTAACATCTAAACCGGACAGGCTGTCCTATAATTCCATCTATATGTTTACCAAAAAAAAAACAAAAAAAAGTGACTCCAGCAGGCCTGCAGGGCGGCTTGATGATGGACAGCAGCCATAAGTTGAACAACTGCAGGAGCTGCCAATTTTAGCAGGCAGGCACCTCCCATTTAAACAGGCTGACCCCCACAGTGAGAGGGTTCAAACGCTGTGTGGCAGCGGCGCACATGTCGCCTGTCCTCAAATGATCAGAGATACGAGACGAGCGTGCTGAAATAAAGAAATCAAATATAAGACGGTGGAGTTAGTTCAGCCAATTAAAACAGAGGAGCTGCGGGGACAGCCTTGAGATCATTGGCTGTGTCGTGAAAACACCCAAAGAACCGTAAAGACGAGTTTCTGGTGCGCTTCAGCTCGGTGCCGTTTGTTGTGCGCGCTTGTCTGAAGAAGAAGCAAACACTTTATCTACCGTAGCGGACTCTGCCGTGTCCGAGAGCTGAAGTTTGAACCTCATGACTTTCTTCTTCACCCCGTCAGAGCTGCTGGCCATCACGGTGACTCACGTGCGGCCGTCTGCGCACACCGGGCCGCGCGCGCCCGTTGATGACACTATTATAATGGGCGGAAATGATGTGGGGTGTGTGTTTTGGTAATTATGTGACAATTCATATCAAGGAACAACTTGTTGCTGCATGTATTCTTCTTCTTCTTCTTCTGATGAGTAATGGGTAAAACATAAATGAAGCTAATTAGGGAACCAATTATTAGTGTCAGGTGTTGGCCTTAAGAATAAATGCTCCTGCAGTATACTGGCCTTCAATTCAATTCAATTTCTTTCTGTAGGCTGGTATACTGCAGGAAGAAATCAAATGCTGTGTAGTGGGACAAGAGAAGTCTGGGGACATTTTTCCCAAGCCTTTTTTTCCTGCAGGTCGCTCTTTGGAAACTATTGGCCTTTTGAATGGATATACAGCGGTGCTGAAAGAGAGTTTTCTGATCCTTCCAATTTTGGGTGACATGGTTTGCTCCCTAAAAAAAATTTCAAAAAAATACATGCTCTCTTTCCTAAGAGTTTACCCGAAGAGATGCATGACCCTGAGCACTCTGTGGCTGAAAATTAGAGGAAAAATAAATGCATCACAAAAATCTGCGTATACGTCAGGTGTAAGCGACCATCCCATCAGCTGTGCACGCACAATGAGCTGTACATGGTCGGTTACTGAATTCACCTTTTCGTAAGTTTCTAGAGACTTATAAAGGAAGTTGCAAGAAACAGTTTTAAGTGTATACAAGGAGCAAATGACAGGTTGGCTAAGAAGTGCGAATGCAGGTATGAAAAAACAAAAACTGGTGATCTTTGGATCCAACGACATTTCATCAAACAATAAAACAGAGGTTTTGTACTTATACTTTGCATTGTGATCAATAACCTAAAACCATCCAGGCACAGGGTATTTTTAGATTACAACTCATTGATCACAGAACAAATACGAGTCCAACCTCTGTTTTATTATTGGTGCTCACGTCTTGAGAGTTTTCTCTGCACACTTTAGTTTCTGTTTTTTCAAAATAAAGTCTGCAGATTTGCATTTAGATTGTCCATGATCACATCCAACAAGAAATCAAGATAATTCTCACTTTTATTGATATATTTTTTTTTATTTCCAATGTATTGTGCAACTAAATTATCCCCCCCCCCCCCCCCCAAAAAAAACATTTCCTTCTGGATACTTAGATGATGAATAAAATATTTCTCAACAATGACCTGATGAAGCTCCTCATGTGACGTCCCATCCAGGATATAGGTCGAGCCCCCACAGTATGTTGACATCAACTGATTGGAGGCTATTGTAGGACACTATATTGGGAGGTGGGGTGTAGGGTCCCATGCTTTGCACAATACTTGATTGGCACTCACTCCCCAAGAGGAGGAGTTAACCACATGTCCCTTTCAGCTGGGGTGACTGCTGCTCTCTCTCTCTCCTGCTCCAGTAACTGGAGGCATAGGTTCTTTCGTCCCCAGCCTCAACTTCATTTCTCAGGTATGTAGAGCTTTGCCATGCGTGATTGTTTGCCATTTTAGCATTGAAAAGGCAATTTGGTGCAGTTAATGCGTCAGCGTTTGTTGGTTACTTTAGAACGGAAAATGTGCTCTTCACTCGCAAACATGGAATCACAAGGCAAATGAAGTGTTTGAAGCTGGTGAGCTTCCGGTGAAATTATTATGTACACATAAGTGACATATGTGACAGAAATTTAAGCTTTCTTGGGTTGTGGGTAAATGATGTGAGGAGTGGCTTTTTATGAAACTTGTTTTGCCTTATATATCGTGGTATTTGCAGCCTTATTCAGGACAGACTTTACAGAATTAGAGCAAATGAATTAAAGTGACAAAAAACGAATATTTGTCCTGATATGAAGTTAAACATCCAGAGGACATGAGGCCTGCTGCTCATGTCTCAAAGCCTATAAAAGGAACGTCATGGGTGAGCCGTCCAGCGTTGCTATTCCTGGACATACTGCTGATAAATTGTGACAGATGCAAAGAGGGGCATGTTGACGCACTCACATTACCCCAGCATCACCTGGTAGCACACATGCTTTCAGAGGTGTCTGGTTGTGTCTAATTACATTCTACTAACTCTAAAATGAATGAAAACGTTTCTCTTTAGATACAACAAGTTCAATGTGCAGGGATCTGACATTATTGCTCAATTTTGGGCAAAGAAAACAGTATGTAGATACAAGTGAATGTACCTTGAACTCCTCTGTATTTTCAGTAGAAGACAAGATCTGTAGCACATGACTTTATGTGACTGATGATACAGCTTTCCTGCCACTTTCCTCACGTGTTAAATTTATATTTTTGAAAGGTTTGGGCTGCGTTCTGCTGCAACAGCCATGGCACCCAAGAAGAATAAGACAGCCAAGAAGAGCAAAGGGGACATCAATGAAATGACCATCATGGTTGAGGACAGCCCCGTCAACAAGATCAACGGGTTGAACACTCTGTTAGAGGGAGGAAACGGCTTCAGCTGCATCTCGACTGAAGTCACAGATTCTGTGTATGCCCCAAATCTCCTGGAGGGTTTGAGCACCATGAGGCAGGACTGCTTCCTCTGCGATCTGACGGTCGCCACCAAGTCCAAGTCATTCGACGTCCACAAGGTTGTCATGGCCTCTTGCAGTGAGTACATTCGCAACATCTTGAAGAAGGACTCATCCCTCCAGAAGATCGACCTGAACGACCTGTCACCTGTCGGCCTCGCCACAGCAATCACATATGCCTACTCTGGAAAGCTGACCCTGTCTCTGTACAGCATTGGCAGCACTATCGCTGCAGCCATGCTGCTGCAGATCGGCACCTTAGTGAAGATGTGCAGCGATTTCCTCATGCAGGAGCTCAGCGTGGAGAACTGCATGTACGTGGCCAATATCGCCGATGCCTATGACCTGAAAGAAACCAAGGAGGCCTCGCAGAAGTTTATGCGGGAGAACTTCATCGAGTTCTCTGAGATGGAGCAGTTCCTGAAGCTCACCTACGAGCAGATCAGTGACTTCCTCTCGGATGACTCCCTGCAGCTTCCCTCCGAGATCACAGCCTTCCAGATCGCAATGAAATGGTTGGACTTCGACGAGAAGAGGTTGAAGTACGCGGCCGATCTGCTCACTCACATCCGCTTCGGCACCATCTCTGCCCAAGACCTGGTGAATCATGTCCAGAGTGTGCCTAGAATGATGCAAGACTCCGAGTGCCACCGTCTCCTTGTTGACGCCATGAATTACCATCTGCTGCCATACCAACAGAACATCCTCCAGTCACGCAGAACAAAGGTACGCGGAGGCCTCAAGGTGATACTCACAGTCGGTGGACGCCCTGCCCTGACAGAGAAATCTCTCAGCAAAGAAGTTCTCTACAGAGATGCAGATAACGTGTGGAATAAGTTGACAGAAATGCCGGCAAAGAGCTTCAACCAGTGTGTGGCGGTCTTGGATGGCTTCCTGTACGTGGCAGGTGGCGAGGACCAGAACGATGCAAGGAACCAGGCGAAACATGCAGTCAGCAACTTCTGCAGGTAAGAGCTAACTGTGCTTTTAATTTGGAATGTGTTAGTTTGTGTAGAATCAGAAAATAAACGCCCCCTCTCTCACACGTTCTTTAGATATGACCCTCGCTTCAACAATTGGATTCACTTGAGCAACATGATCCAGAGGCGCACCCACTTCAGCCTCAACACCTTCAACGGCCTCTTGTTTGCCGTCGGAGGGCGAAACGCTGACGGTGTCCAGGCCTCTCTGGAGTGCTATGTGCCCTCCTCCAACCAGTGGCAGATGAAAGCTCCCATGGAGGTGCCCCGCTGCTGCCACGGCAGCTCCATAATCGACGGAAAGATCCTTGTATCGGGAGGTTACATCAACAACGCCTACGCCAGGTCTGTGTGCTCGTACGACCCCTCCACTGACACCTGGCAGGATAAGAACAGTCTGAGCACACCTCGAGGGTGGCACTGCGCCGCCACCGTGGGAGACCGAGCCTACGTCATCGGTGGCAGCCAGCTGGGAGGTCGTGGGGAGAGGGTGGATGTCCTCGCTGTCGAATCTTACAACCCCAGCAACGGGCAGTGGAGCTACTGCACGCCTCTTCACACAGGCGTGAGCACAGCCGGTATTTCCACTTTGAACAACAAGGTGTATCTCCTCGGAGGCTGGAACGAGGGCGAGAAGAAGTACAAGAAATGCATTCAGGTTTACAACCCTGACCTCAATGAATGGACTGAGGATGACGAGCTGCCAGAAGCTACAGTCGGCATTTCATGCTGTGTTGTCACCATCCCCACAAGGAAAACACGAGAGTCCAGAGCCAGTTCAGTGTCTTCTGCACCAGTCAGTATATAAGGATTTAGATAATGATAATGATGTAGTTTACATATCTAATGTCTCCAGCTTTTCTGTCGCAGAAATCCTAGTTCTAAACTCTACCAATCTTACCTTTTTCAGGACAAGGATGCACAGTTTAATTGGTGATCGACTTTATTTCGATGAGCAAAATTTAGTAAAATGGAAGGATTACATATTTCGGACAACTTTCTTTTTTACAATTTCCTGTAAAATCTCCTTTGATTAGAAGCAAATTTTAACAATCTGAAAGCAGCATTCAGAAGCCTTAAATGTATTTTCAGACATTAATTAGTAGAAATGGCATGATTAAGGTCAGATAAAGGTCGTGATGGAGACAAAGCAATAGCCATTTTTATCATTTTTAGACAGAAATTTACCTTTGGGGCCAATTCATTTCAGATAATTTCATGAACCCTTTTTTTTCTGTAATGTTATTTTAAACTCAAATGAAAGCTATATAAAGGCTGCTATGCTAACATATCTGTCTTTTTAACCCAGTGCCAAAACATTAAAAATACTAACAACACAGTAATTAATAACAGTTATCAATAGTGAAGAATTTTGTGACAGTCGTGTCTGTCGTGACTAAAGCTACTGTGATTCTCAGATACTTGAACAGAATAATGAGCTGGAGCTGAAATAAGTGTTGGCACCACCTACCAGGAGTAGGTGCTTGTCATTAGTGTTCAAACAAGCCACACAGTCATGCTGCAGCTCTCTACATGCATCTGGTGTACAGTATCCAGCAGTATGTTGGGTGGTCGTATCGGGATTCTGTTGGGAAAATGTTGGAATGATGAGGGTTGAATGGGTTCAGATGTGACAGAAAACAAACTATTTTGTAAAAAAGAAAAAGAAAAATATAACTTGGGAGTGATGTTGTCAGCCTGAGCTTCCCTGGAGGTCAGTACTCATGAATTCCCTGACTGCTCATGTCTTTACATTTATTGTTTGTTTTTAAATTAAAGAGATGAAGTGTAAGCTATACTCTGAGCCATGGTCGCTTTATTCATAATAATGTTATTTTGTGAGTCTCTTTAAAAAAAAGTCCAGTACGTGTTTTTGACCACCGTAATTGAAGAAATCTGCATGTGCACAAGATTGTTTTGCTGTTTTTGCTCTCAAATCACATCTTTTTGACATTTTTACTGGTGCCTTTTACTCTTATGATAGGCATCTAATGGCCGTTGACACTGGCATAAGGTTTTTATGTTATTCAAGAGTGTGAACCTGCTGTGATAACAGCAATGTAGGGATTGAGTTTCCGCAGTTTTGCACGGTGTCCACTGCAGTATTTTTGGACCCGGAGGCCGTAGTGATGAGGCCATTTGGAGGGCTACATTTCCATTTTCCATTTGAATCATGAGGTATGCACTTTTGACTTCCTATCTTTAATTATAAATCATTGTTGTCAAAGGGTGTGTATATTTCCTGCCAAAAGACTTCAACATTTGCGTACCTATTATGTATATTTACACATGTTTAAGTCTTTGCACAAAAATGATAAGATGACAGGTTCGTGTCAACACCAGATCATGAAAATTCCATTTGGAGCCCACAGGCATCGAGTTAATAACATTTAGCTTTTTAAGTCTGCCTCTGATTTGTTGTCAACCATAATGAATGACTGTTAAACCACACTGTTAGCTCCTCGGCGAGGGTTACAGCCTGTTCATTTACACAGTAAACATATTTAATACTGTAAGAGCCAGGAAAAAGGGCTTTGGGCGTGTAGCATGAGCGAAATAAACACATAATAAGGCTATTATGTTTCCTACCAATTATTCCCAAAGTTGACTTATAAAAGTCAAGTTCATTCTGTTATCCGAACATTATACAGTGAGTGAAACTGAAGGAATTGACATTGGCAAAGTCTGTGACCCAGTTATAAAATCATCACTTCTGCAAAGGTTTGAACAGTTTTGGTTAATTCACACTAGAGATTTCCTGTATTCATGTTGTTATCATGGCCTCTCTCTCAGGTCTGAGGGAGGCATCAGTCAGTAATCAATGCACACCCACACAGCCCTGAAGAGTGGTAGGCTCTTATGACCAGACATTGTAGACGATAACACCAACGATTTACTTACTTCTTCTTTTTTACTTCATCTTTATTTACACATCAACAAACTCCCAACTGTTGTTTTTTCCGGACTCAAAATACATAAATATGTTTTGATATATGGATGATAGTGAACATGACAAATTTAGGAAAACTGCTATCAAACAGGATGTCAATAATCAGTCTAATGTGAATCAAAAAAACAGAAAAGAAGTGTCAGTGACCCATAAACTTGTTTTATCTGCCGATGCCTGTACAGTTGACACACCCTTTTGCGAGTCAAGTGCTGTGTCATTATTACAATCACTTTTTTGAATAGGCGATGTTGCGTTCCAGTTATTGCCCAACTTCAGTTGTAAACATGACTCGTTCATTTTCTTGCTGTGGTTATGGTGGTAATGATTTGACAAGATGCAATTAAAGAGCTTTGTTTGATTTCCAGAGAAGGGCAAGCCGGGGATAAGAAATCATACATAATGTGACCTAAATTTGTTTAGTTTTCTTTTCTTTTATCACACTGATTTGACAACACAGAATTTAACGTCCTGGGTCTACAAGCAGTAGATTCCTTATGGAGGCATATTAGCTCAAACAAAGAGTTAGCTTTTGATTATTATTTAGAAGATTTCACTTTTCTTAAAGTTTATCTCCCTTTTCTGCAATTTTTCACAAGTTACTGAGTCAATTCAGCATAATTTTCCATGTCTAATCCAAGGAGTCAACAGTTACAAATAGCACTGAAACAATCTAATGATTAACAGATGAGTACTATTAGTAGTACTAGTAGTATTATTCTTTACATTTATCTGCTGTACATCAGTATAAATTGACTTGCTGGGTGTGGGACAACATAACAGACAAATATAACAAAACAATATGCTATTTTAGGGCATTGTCTTTATCCTAGAATGAATATTTTGAGGTAAAATGGAAAATAAAAAGAGGAAGCTACTATACTATGCTATACAGAATAATCAAGCCATAGCTACTTGAAAGCTACGGAAAAGATGAGGAAATTGTGGATATATTGAAATTACAAATACATGTACAATCCAAGTGTGTTGGAGCCTGTAACTCTACTTTTGCTTATTATTTTGCTGTGTTTGGGACATTTGTGAAATGGTATTTTGAAAACGGAAAGTGACATTTTCACTCTTAAATGCAGCGGCGGTCCTAGTTTGCATGACGCCCTGGGCAAATGTCAACTTTAGCCGCCCCCCTCACCAACACACACATTCAACCCCCCCAAAAAAGGGACAGAAAAACTCACTCACAAAATAACTTGCACACTCTCCACGACCAGGGTGAAAAGATTAACCCCAAGTAAGGACACTCTGTACAGAGCATGTCCGAACATTCAGCTCAACTTATTACATTATGTTTTAAATGATCTACATGTGTTTGCTGTGTAGGGTTAAAGGTATTTAAGGGTTAAAGATATCTAACCCTACACAAGGTTAAATACAAAGTTAAAGTTATTTGGAGAAAGGGTGGCTTTTTCCTGGAAAATAAGATAAAGACTCATACAAAGAGAAACCCTCTAAATCATCATTTAAGATCCAAGTGTGCTGGAGCCTGTAACTCTATTTTTTCCTTCTCATTTTGCTGTGTTTGGGAAATTTGTGAAATGGTATTTTAAAAATGGAAAGTGACGTTTTCTCTCTTAAATGCATTGGAAGCCGTAGCTTGCATGACGCATAACCCATGGGAAAAAGAAAAAATACTGCTTCTTTACTGATCTTACAGAAAGTCTCCAAATTTCATGTGATTTCTCCCGCACCATTAGTGCGCGGCTATTTCCGACAGCACTTGAAGGTATCATCTCTATAGCTACCTGCTCTGATCGACAGGTCAGTGGGAGGAGCCTAGCGACGAAGATTGCTGAGTCATGGTGACGTCATCCCGCTCTACACTCCGCCTGACGGTATCACGTGTGTGGAGCCAGGAGGGCGTTCATATGTATAACACAACCCGACTGAGAGCAGCAGAGTGGTCTGGCAGCACCGATCTACCTACCGGTTCACCTCGCTGTCATTCACTCACAGAACTGCACGTGAACGGGCTCAGTCCCCGGTCGTTAACTGAGCCAGAGCTTTGAGGACAGGGTACCCACTAACTCGTCGGGAGCAGCCAGTCAGCCCGGGTGGGCTTTACCGAGCTAACCAGACATTAGCAAGTGATGAGCAGGGGCCTGCTTCCTCTGGTTGCCCAGCTAAGGTTACCGACAGGGCACGCCGCTTAACTGCACCAAGAGACTCTGCCACTCAGCCCGTGAGCCCTCTGACAGCCCCGGAAGGATCCCCTGGTTCTGCCCGCCTGTCCGCGCCGGGACTTCATGCTAGCTCCGCACCAGTTGGACAAACTAGCTAGCTAGCTAACGCTCGGCGTGCAAGTTGATAAAGACACAAGCCGTCAGTTCTCCACCTCCAGCAGCTCGTCTGTGCGATGGGTTTACTGTCACAGGGGTCTCCACTGAAATGGGAAGAAACCAAGAAGTATGCCGACCATGTGAGAAAGCACGGCATCATTCAGTTCCTCAACATCTACAACAAAGTGAAGGAGCGTCAGAAAGATGTGTTGAAATGGGGCGACGAGGTAAGAAACGAGCTTTTTTTTTTTTTTTTTTTTTTTTTTTTTTTTTTTTTTTTGCCTAAAATGAAACAATTTGCTGAAAAAACATGCCGTCTGCCTGCTGATGTGTCGGTCATTGTGGTTGTACATGATGCAATATTGGCATTTATTTAATAGTCAGTTTCGTTTTCCAGCCCTGGTGTTTTTACTGTCACTGCAGGGGGAAAAAAAAAACAAAACAAAACATTGAGCTCATGTAAATCTGCAACTTTAAATATTGTGTGGATATTTGCATGTACCTATATCGCTGTTACTGACATCTGTTCCAGTGTACAAAATGTTTATTGTCTGAGTGTTAGCTGGGGAGAGTCAAACCTGGTGGTTGCTGCTGGACATAATGAAAACAGGGTCATGCTTAATTATCATATATTATAACATTTTTTACAACAATATGAGTTAATACAATAAGAGTGGTCTGTTTTTTTTCCAAATGATCAAACATAGTTATCAAAAGTTATCCACTAGCTAAAGGTATATGTGAAACAACTGCCTTGTAAAAGTTCATTTTAAGTTTGCAAATCATTCCATTTCCAAGTACCTGTCTAATAATACTTCTACATATTTAGAACACTCCCTGGTTAACAAACATTACCTTAAAGCCTGCTACACACTACGTAGGCTTGGCTCTTTTCTTTCAGTCAGATCTTCATACCAGTGTCTAGTTTGTTTGTTTTTTGCCCGCCACCAGTCCACAAAACTTCAGTGTGCTACGGTTGGACAAAGTGTTTTCATTTCTAACAATGTGGAATGCTGTTGTTATAGATTAATCCCCCTTTCAGACAGGGGATTACACGGTAGCAGAGTCAAAGTCAAGGAAACATGACTGATGAATTGGAATTGATGTGATGGCTACCCGGTCTGATCTTGAAAACGTAGTCTAGCGAGATGAGATAGAGATGAGAAGACTCTGTTTGTGCGCAAAGAGGCACAGTGTCCTCACCTGTTTGTCTTTTCTTTAATTATTTTATTTGATTATTTACTTACAGGTCGAGTACATGTTGCTCGAGTTGGACGACAAGGATGAAAAGGTTCGACTTGTCCTGAACGGCGGGGATGTTTTGGACACTCTCCAGGACCAGGGTGAAAAGATTAACCCAAAGTAAGGATGCTCTGACCAGAACATGTCAGGACATTCAGTTTAACATATAACATTACATTTTGAATTATATACATTTCTTTTACTTAATGTGGTTAAAGGTATTTGTACAGGTTTTTCCTAGAAAATAATTTTTAAACAAAGATGATCCTTCGCAATCATCTTTTACGATTTCAGTGTGTTTTTCCGGGTGCCAACGGCTCCCGAGAATGATGTTGATCTGCTTCGTGTTGGTGGCTCGCCAATATAAACCGTCTAAACAGTGTTCGACAGCAAGTTACTGAGCCTTAACTATCAACAATCTTTCTCCTGAATCGCTTGATGCACCTTTTGAATGATGTGTTAACACACAGAAACCAACAAATGCTGCATAGTCTACCTGTTAAAGGAGGGAAGCCATAATTTACTCAGATCATTTTGATTCTATTTGGCTCTGGCTTTGTTTCCTTCTTCTCTCTAAATGCATGTTTATTTTGTTGAAGACCTTTACGGTTAAAGCGAAAGTTTTCTTTCTGGACGTGCACAAATGTGACGTGGAAGGGCACCACAAAGTATAGCAACAGCACCACTGCCGTGTTTGTTTTGGATCATAGTGAGCCATTAAGTGGGTGGTTGTGATGAGGAGTAATTTTGGTTGTATTAAACCTTGGCCTAGTAAGTCATGCACTGTTAAAAGTGGGATCTAGCTCTATAAAAGGGACACTTACACCAGTATTTATTTTGTCATCATGACACACACACATTATCCTTTATTTTGGCCGGTGATACCTCATCTCAGGAGTGTGCTGATCTTGTTTGATTGACGTCTTCTGGATAGAGGAATCATGAGGAAATAAACATTGATATTATTTTTAGATGGACTACACATGCTGCAGCTGTTCATTGAGGGGTTGTTTGAGTAAAATGTTCAGGCAGAGTTGACATTGTTCGGCTGCTAGATAGACGACCATGTGATTCTTCTGTATTTCTCTGGTTGCTGTGGAACACTTGGTCCAACGACGACACCCACATAAAGACACATCACCCTGTAATAGCAGGCTCTACCGACACACTTAAAGCGCATGCATTGGTGTGCCATCCCCTTAATAGACTATTGTATTTGAAAAATACTTGGTCGTGTGTGTTCATATGTATGTCTGTCTGCAGCTAAGCTCACACACCACACAGGTAGCTTAACATTAAGGAGTCATAAGTTAAAAAAAAAAAAAAAAAAAAGCCCCATCTCACCATGCTTCCCACACTCTGAATTTGCATACAAATCATTCACATCAAATGAGGTGGTTGACATACCAGTCCTGTGGGCCTGTTGGCACCCTCTCTGCTGCATCATGTGCATGCCTTCGCAATCAGAAGAAAATGCATGGAGTTCCTCAGAAGTAGCCGCTCATCTGAAAACAGAACAAAGCTGCTTGTCTTCAACTCTTCACTAGAACACCTGGAGAAACCTGAAGCTTTCTGCAACTCTGCCCCGTGGACCGATGAGTCCAAAATGTAACTGTTAAACAAGACACTGAATACAACCAGAAGAACCTTCTTCCACAATTGACACATGGTGGTGTCATGGGTAAGATCAGGGCTTGCTTTTCATCCTCGAGACCTGAACGGTGCCAAATAGTCCCAAGAATCATGAATTCTGAGGAATGTTGTAAAAACTGGGAACACAACCTAGAGTCGCAAGCTTAACTGAAAATGTGTCATGCAGCATGACAATGATCCGAAGCAATTCAGCAAAACAGCCTAGGAGTGGCTGAGACCTAGTCCAATTCCAGATCTGAATCCATTTATAATGATGTGACAGAACCTGAAGCGGGCCATTCATGTCTGGCACACATCCACACTTGACTTGACTGACTGCGTTCCGCAAGAAGTACTGGGCCAGTCTCAGTTTAGTCTCTGCAGAGTTTTTGTTAAATCGGCCATTTTTGTTAAATAAACTGTGCTGATATTTAATTTTCTTTTGGGTCCGTAGTGAAACTGGGCAGTGTTGATCTTGGTGGGGAAAAAAAATCAGGTTGATAAAGATCTTAGTGCAAATTGGGTCTTGCAGGTTTTAATGTTTTATTTGATATTTGATTATGCTTGATGGAGTTAAGGGGAACTGTTGGGCTTTGACCGAAGTATGCACTCTACTCAGTGCCATTTTATTTATCTATGTGAAGAACGGTACCCTTCCTCAGGCCAAAAGGTTACATTTATGTGTACCGGACTAGAAAGTCTTTTCTTCATTCATTCTTTTGAAAATGTCAAACATTTGCAGGTTTCAACTTATTACATGTAATAATTTGCTGCTTTTTACTGTCCCTCATGATAGTGGATGAAAAGTCTTTGGGCTGTAAGAAAAAAAAGCACTTTAGGCTCAGAGAAATTGTGATGATTTTTTTTTACATTGTATAGACTGAACAATTCATCGATTCATCATGAAAATAATAGCTGAAATCCACTCTGATCAATGGATAATGTCACAGGTAAAATCTCCTGAGTTCAGTTTTGAAGGCTGTGAACACAAAAATAAAGTATCGATGCACTTTTTTGCAAAGTTTTTTCAGATAATGTCACTTCTGAGCTTGGATTGCTTATGAATTTAAGAGAACATTTCATTTTAAAGGACTCTACAAACAGAAAACCCATTTGTCTTTGCGTAGTTGATGCAGAGGTGGAACGAGGATATTTTGCCTCAGGACATCTGTCAGTGATAACAGCGGTCCGAGCTTCTCCTGGGAATGCTGTTTGCATGCCTAAACTGTAGTAACATTTCTTTGGGGAGAGGAATTCTCTGGAGGCAGTGTAAATGTGTTTGTACAAGCTCGTGAGTGTTATGCTAGCCCGCTGTCCATTACGTCGGCCTAAATCTGTGGAGCCAACTTCACCCAGGGGAAATACCAGTGGCAGTGGGAATAGTGGAGCCGATGCATTCCTCATTACTGCCCCTCTGTCGCACACACCAAAGAGCACGCTCCGGAGCACAAATACGTCGCGTTCGTTCGCCTCGCCAAGATAATGGCTGACATACAATAAAGGGGAGAGTTTATTTAATCGGGAAAGGTCATCGTGATCCTGAGACCAGGAAGTGCTCTCATGGCCAACTAAAGCAGAATGTTTTCTCAACACTTTTTATATGTTTGCAGTCACCCCACACTCTGGAGACCGGAGTATGGCAGCTACATGATCGAGGGAACTCCAGGGCAGCCGTACGGCGGGACCATGTCAGAGTTCAACACTGTGGAGGGCAACATGGGCAAGAGGCGACGAGAGGCCTCATCTGTCCTCAACCAGAATGAAACGCTCTGCACCATCACCTCATTCCCAATGTACTTTTAACCCTCTTCTAATATTTGTCAGTGGAGATGAGATGAACAAATGAAAAACAAACTGTGTCCTTACTCTTGAGCGTTGTCTACAGGATCTTTAATCTTATCAATTTGATGGATAGTTTACACTAGTCAACATGGAAGTGCAACAGCAAAAATATCACCGGCTGCAGTAGTTTTAAGGTGCAGGTATGTAATAGTTGTGTATGTTGTGGTCCTTTCCTTTCAGGTTAGGCTGCCCAGGTTTCACCAAACCAGAGTACCGGCCGACCCCTGTTGAAAAGGGAGTGTCCAAGTCATTGTTTTTCCCAGATGAAGCCATCAACACACACCCAAGATTCAGGTAGGCCTAATGGTTCTAGTTATGATGTGTCAGTGTGCATGTGTGGTTGTAGCACAGGTTATTGACACATTTGGTCGCTCAAAGTCGTTATCGGGCTTTGAATTTCAGCTTCATCAGCCTACAGTATGCAGTGGTGATGTTTGTCGGTCCACATACTAGTTCCTGTCATTGAACTATTCTCCTAATATAACGTGCATTTGTGTATGTTGTATGTGACTGATTGTATGTGGGGATTTGCTTTTTTCAGCACCCTTACCAGAAACATACGTCACAGACGAGGAGAAAAGGTCGTGATTAACGTTCCAAGTGAGTCCAACTGAATTTAAAATGTATTTTTTGGCTGTTAAACAGCTGTTTTCCTTTTTAAGGAGAAGAAACTAAATTTAAAAGGTCTTTCACAAATGTCTGCAACAAACATTCAGCAGGGAAAGAAATGTCTGGCTACATGCTGCTCTGGTTCTTACAGCAGTAACAGCACACTGTCCATGATATGCCGGCTACAGCGCAGTTTTGTTTGCTTTGTTTTTCTCTTCAGTGTTGCTCTGGTACTTAAGCAATATGGCAGCTGCTGTCAATCAAATATAGACACCAACACACTCCCTCACAGATCTTTTCCTTCCTTTTTTAATGATAGCAAAAATTTACAGCACATTAAAAACAGATAAAATAAGGGATGACAAAATGTGATTTCAGTTGGTTTCTAATGCGATTCGTTTGTAATTGGGAACAAGTGAATAAATATGACTGTATTCCTTTTCGTGTTTCAGTCTTCAAAGACAAGTGCACCCCGTCTCCATTTGTGGAGGAGTTTCCCGAGGATGATGGTGAGGCTGCAAGGGCAGCTCTGCCCGATCACATCTATATGGACGCCATGGGCTTTGGCATGGGAAACTGCTGTCTGCAGGTACTGAAAAAAACGCCTGATTATCCCAGTCTTTGTTGCTTTGAACAGTGATGTGATAACAATGTTGTCACCAGAACTATTTTGACTTTTGTGTGACTGCCACTTTACAATCCCAGTAAGTGATTTATGAATGTACTTCAGCCTATTTTTTATGACACTTCTGCAGGTCACATTCCAAGCTTGTAGCATCGATGAGGCAAGATACCTTTACGACCAGCTAGCAACATTCTGCCCAATAGTGGTGAGTAGATAAATAAAGCTCCCAGTCATATACTTTGATTAATATGTAACCTCTTCCTCAGCTGAAATATTATTTAACTGTTTATCTAAAAAATATTTTGAAAGGAACTTAGCAGAATTTGGCAGTTTTTTTGCAGGAATATGCAAGAATTGTACGTTCATAATGTCAAAACAAACCAACATTCATGTTTTTCATATACTAGACTGTGTGGCTTTATTTTCATTTCGTCAGTGAATACTGAATACTGTTGGCTCTTTGTAGATGGCGTTGAGCGCGGCCTCACCCTTCTACAGAGGCTTTGTGTCAGATAATGATTGTCGCTGGGGGGTTATTTCTGCCTCGGTGGATGACAGGACACAGGAGGAACGTGGCCTCAAGGTAAGCTGGTGGAGCTCGCCAAACCAGCACCTAGGGTGTAAAATGTTTTAGTCAAAAATTGATGTGTGATTTTTATCTCCTTTGAAGCCGTTGAAAAACGACAAATACAGGATCTTCAAGTCAAGATATGACTCGATTGACAGCTACCTGTCGAGCTGCAGTGAGAAGTACAATGATATTGACTTGACGATAGACGAGGAGATCAACAAGCAGCTGCTTGATGCGGGTATGAATTTAGAAAATGGAGAAACGCATGAAATATTTTAAATAAAAAAGACAAATATTCAACTTGACAGTCAAAATCCACTTACAGATGCTTGTGCCGTAAAAGAATAATGAGCTTTCTGTGTGTAGGAATTGACAAGCTGCTGGCACAACACATTGCACACCTCTTCATCCGAGATCCACTCTCCATCTTTGAGGAGAAAATTCACCTGGACGATGAAAATGAGTCCGATCACTTCGAGGTGAGATTAGCTGTCTCCCTTTTAAGAAAGTCATCCATGTGTAAAAACAGGCTTGAATTTACTCAAACTTGTGTTCTTGCAGAACCTGCAGTCAACCAACTGGCAGACGATGAGGTTCAAACCTCCACCTCCGAACTCTGATATCGGCTGGAGAGTTGAGTTCCGCCCCATGGAGGTAGAAACCAACTTCACTATGAATTAATTTAGACTTTTAATCTGTGTTGATTAGGATAACACGGACTGTTAGCACAGTAAATGGGATTGGATTTTTATTTTTTCCTTTTTATAATTCAGGTGCAGCTAACTGATTTTGAAAATGCTGCATACGTGGTCTTTGTGGTCCTGCTCACCAGAGTGATCTTGTCTTATAAACTGGACTTTCTGATCCCCTTGTCAAAGGTAAAAACAGCCACAAAGCTCTAGTTTTTTTTATAAAATGTTAAGAGATATTACATAAAGTGTGACACTTGGTATCCACAGTGTTCTGATCCACTTGTCTCTCATTAGGTTGATGAAAACATGAAGGTTGCACAGAAGAGAAACGCTGTCCAGGAGGGCATGTTTTACTTCCGAAAGGACATCTTTAAAGGTGAGCGAAACAAAAAGTGGTTGTTTTAGGTTGGTGTTCATGGTGATCGCCTCAGATAGAAGTAGCTGATACATTTGTATTGTCTACCAATAGGCTGCAACCCGGTCTTTGATGGCACTGCCTCGGCACAGAACGGCTTGGAGACCGACGGTGCCAATGATTGTGGTAATGAGGAGTACACGCTGATGAGCATCGACACCATCATCAATGGAAAGGTGAGCATTGTCTTACACTACTGATCTTTAAGGCTAGCAGTGTGGTTCAATGGGTAACCATGTCAACCCTGTTAAATGATTTGCCATGCAATTTTGTACAGACATTTATGGTCCCCAGAGGAAGAATCTTACTGACTTTAGTGAGTTTTCATGTGGCCTCAGCACAAATTAGCATTTGTTAGCTCTCTGACACACTACATTTGAATGATGAATGTGGTAAATATTATCCCTGCTGAACATCCACATTAGCATTTGCATTGTGAGCGAGATTGCCATGCTGGTGTTATGCCATGTTCACATTATATTGTTTTCTTTTTCAACTCTTCATTCTGCTTCAGCCTCTTCTGCACAAGTTAAGACAGCAACACAGTGTAGCTCCCGTCTTACACTGTATTTCGTCCTTTGTCCTTCCAGTTATTTATTCAACTTTTCAATCCCATTCATAGCAGTTAGACTCATTTCCAGTCTCTGAAATATAAACACTCCTTCAGCTGTTTCTCCATACAAAGTAAAACCAGCAATGCAGTTTAGCTTCCAGCTTGCACTATATCTTGCATCTTTCATCCCTTTTTGTATTTTCCAATTCTCATCATGCATTCGATTCAAACCTTAAAATGTGAGTGTCATTCAACTTTTAAATCTCAAACTTACTAATTTGAACCTTTCCCTGCAACTTGTACTCCTTCAATTGCTTATTTACACATAGTTATGCCAGCTATGCAGGATAGCTCGCAGCCATTAGTCAAGCAATAAAGTTTTAGCTTCCAGCTGTTTTCCATTCTTCATCCCTTTCCCACTCTCAAACTATTTCCTGAGCCTCTACTCATTCAAACGTTAAACCAGAACCTTCATTGAAAACTTTAAATGTTCCTCATATTAAGCATTTTTTTGGGGGGGGAGGGGATTATTTCACTTTTAAAGCTAGCAATGCAATGCAGTTTTCAACATCAAACTTTTGCACCACATTTTTTTTTTTCAGAAATTAGAGCACATTTAAAGTGACCCCAACTTCAAACAAAAACTATTAAGGTTAGTCTGCAACTCGGAGTTTGAGATGTCTGGAATTTCTGTAGTTCACTAGGTGAACTAGAGGAAGTAATGTGAATAAACTGGTGGCAAAATGGCTGCAAAGCAACTATTGTTAGCAGTCTAAATATTGACCAATATTAACATTGAAAGAATGGATTCTGCTGACAGGGTTTCTATGAATTGTTTATTCTATCTGGGTTGACTTTGTTAACATATATTGAATACAAAAAGGTAGCTAATTTAGGCAGTTTTAAGTGCTGTTACTAAAAGGTCAGCAGTGTTTGTAATCATCTTGGAAAAAGCTTGAATACTCCGAGGGTGAAATAATGAGAGGTTGTTTTTTTTTTCCTCAAATTCTGCCGACGTCATGTGAATGCCTTTTTTATAAATATTTATCACGAATCAGAGCTGTGCCAAAGTGCAGCCTCACGGAGCTGCTGGTATGGCCGTAGACTTTCAGTCTTGTTTTAAACTCTCTAACAATCACTGATGTTTCCTTTTTTTTTTTTATCACCAGGAGGGAGTATTCCAAGGTCTCATCCCGATCCTTAACTGTTATCTGGAAAACATGGAAGTCGATGTGGACACCAGGTGCACTATTTTGAATTATCTGAAGCTCATCAAGAAACGTGCCTCAGGTAAATTTCCATTAAAGGACAAAAACATTGTCACAAGCCAAAAACAGAATTTCTTTTTGTACAGCTTAAACCCTGAGCGTAACTTTTAATTTTGCTCTTATGAAACAGGCGAACTGATGACCATGGCCAAGTGGATGAGGGAATTCGTTGCCAAGCACCCGCAGTATAAGCAGGACAGCGTCATAACTGACAAGATCAACTACGACCTGTTCAGAAAGTGCGACAAGATTGCAAAAGGCGAGGAGCAGTGCCCCGAGCTCATTGGCAACCCAGTCAACAAGTTCAAATGAGAACGCTGTAGGAATGCATCGTCAGCATACAAACGCGCATGTAAAGAAAGACCAAATGTGTGGCTCAGAATGAAAGCGGTCCAATTTTAAGAGAATGCAAAACAGCATGTGTGTGTTGTGAGAAACACACCTGCATCATGTATGTACATATACTGTATCAGATTTTTATGATTACAAAATTATTTTAATAGGGTTAAGACATGCAAAAGGTTGTGTAATAGAAATCAGATGTGTATTTATTTTTCTCTGGAAATTAAGTCTATCTGTGTGAGAATGTAAATGTAGCCAAGGGTTGTACAGTAGTCTGCTTTTAATCTTGTGTTCTGTAAATACTGTACCTCTGCTCTTTAAAACATTAACATCATGGGTTTTTTGGCTTTCTTCATGATCACTAGGGATCTTTTCTTTCTTTTTTTGCATTTAAAGAGAACTGTTTGCTTTGCTCTGCTGACAATGTAGTGGGAACATCAAGGTAGTGTTGCATTCAATTGGAAATGGTGAACCATTGTTTGCAATGTGATGCTGCTTCCAAATAAATCTGTTCAAAAGTAAGTTAGTCAGGTTTCTTACAATTATCTAATTTATTAATTTATGGATGGCTTTTTATTTAAATGAGCCAAATGGAATAGATTTATTGTGTTTAATATGTTTGAGGCTCAGCAAACTCAAGCTTAATTTTGATAAGCCCCCCTTACAATGTAAGCCCCCCCCCCCCAAAAGAGGTCCAAGGTCGATTCTGACAGCTGAAGCTGTTTAAACTGGACTCCTCCACATGTCACCCTTCCAGTATCTGAAACATGGCTCCTATGATCGAACACATCAAAATCTGGTTCAACCACTCACAGCATCATTTCACTTTGTGCAGCCATGCTACCGGCTCTGTAAGACTGTAATGAGGCACAATGCTGCTTTGAGCTAAATGCTAGCCTGAGCATGCTAACATACCGACAAGACAACGCTGACATACATACAATATTCAGTATAATGTAAACCATCTTCGTTTAGTGTGTTGGCATGGTAATGGTTGATAATTGGCACCAAACACAAACTATAATGGGAATGTCATGAGTTTTGCAGGTTTTTGCTGGCGCAAGGAACTCCTACTGGAAGTCCTGAGGGCTTTCCGCACTGCACTTAGCACAGGGCTAAACACATTAAACCTAGCCTAAGGGAGCTGTTTACCCCGGGAATTATCACAGTCCTGGTCTATTCCAAACTGGTCCAACCCCAGCTTTAGTCTAGGGCTTGCTAACCCTGCATCGTGAAAATCGATTTAACACAAAGCTTATGGAAAACATTATTCTCATGTTCCAACAGGCATTTAGCCGTGGCTAATCCCATATAGCCCTGGGCTTATGTCATTTAAAAGGGGCTAAATTATCTCAGGGGTATGAATGTGCAGTGTGAAAAAGCTCTATGGAAAGTAAATGTAATTTCAAAGAAGGAAAATAATATATACCTTCATCCATTGTAAGGGTCTCGCGTACAAAGTCCAATTCCAAATAATGAGCAATTATGGGTAAATGTTACAGAAATGTACCAATATATTTCAACACAACCTTTGGTCTTTACAAATATTTAAAAAGAAATGATAATACAATAATAATGATGATAAAATCATCAAAATAACAAATCTGTCCAACAGCCAGTACCTGAACGTGTTCATCCACAAGATGGTGGTATTGAACCACAGATTTACATAATAGTGAGCCGCAGTGACAAATCTGAGCTCTACCTCAGTTTGACCTCTTGGACTAGATAATGATCATGGCTGGTACAGACCCACCCTGTGGAGACACAAGAGGTAGTTTGAGGAAAGAAATTAAAGCGCAGACATGCCCTTGGACTCAATATGAAGACTGAGCGAATACTATGACACGAGAACACCAAAATGACCAAGAAAGGGTTCGTTGTCAAGATCGTAAAAGAGCGTCATAGAGTTGGCAAAATAAAATTAGAAAAAAGTTGGTGGGAATTTGTTTGGATGCTTGATGTGAAAACATTTATTTTTTCAAATACTGTTTGCAGCAGGTCAGTGAATTTTAGTGCAGCCATCTGTCCTCACTAATCCGAGGAAAAACTAGCATTTTTCACGTCAGGCGTTTTGACTTGTAGTAGAAAGAGCAGGTGTTACTAATATAATTAACGGCTCTGTTCACACAAGTATCCCAGTAAGCCTTGACAGTGAGCCGGCATGAACAAATGCCAGGACCCTGACACTGAAGCAGCTTTAATTCATTAATACATTGTGTGATTTACTCCTTGGCTTTTTCTACTGTGAGACCGCGTTATTTCAGTATAATACTGCTCTGATATAATTTCCAGCCGCAGCAGGCAGCTTTTTTAATAGAAAAGGCCCTGATAATTCCACTTTGTATACTCAGTATGGTATACTCTACCTGCCTGGCATCAAAAGGCAGACAGAGACAGTTAGTCAGAAGCAGCCTTTCCCTCAAGAGCTGGTGGAGACCAAAAACAGAGTTTAAAAGGAGAGTGACTTTTATTCATGCTCCAAATGGAAGCTAATGTTGCTCCCGGTGTAAATTGGGCAACTGTTTGCTAACATGCTCAACATGTTCGTTTCTGTTTGACGAGGGTTCGAGAGCTTGAGATTTGGTTCGGTCAGCAAAACTTTGGGCAGTGCCGGGCCGAGCCGAACTCCCTCATTACCACCACTGACACGACCTTAACCCACAACTTATCCAGTGAAGCTGCTCGACAGGCCAGACTGCCGCTGTACTGGGAACTTAGCTGTCTAACTGTGTCAGTACATCTACTGCCCTATTTCTCAGATTCTCACCAGATTTCGTCCCACTTTGTTCTGTATTTCCTGATACTTACCGTATTTTCAAACATATCTATCGGAGGAGTTGGATCTATCACAAATACTACATGATAATAAAGTAATAACATCCGTAATAGTGATCTAATATTATTGGGGGTTTTTTGTTTAGGCATAGACACCTTTATTTGACAGTGGATAGATCGGAAAGGGGAGAGAGATGGGGGGTGTGACATGCAGTACAGGTCCTCCGGCCGGATTCGAACCAGGGTCCACTGCGTTCGTGGCATGCGCTCTAACCACTCAACTACCTGCGCGCCCATGATCTAATATTATATAGGATAAAAAAATCTAACATTGATAGAAGACAGTTTTCTGTGTTGGCTGTTTTCAAAGGTACACAATGTAAGAACTGGCCACCTGTCAAACTCAAACTCCAAACAAACAGGGGGCAGAAACTGTGCCAAAACTGGGAGCTCAGGGCGTGCAGGTGGTCGAGTGGTTCGAGCGCATGCCATAAACGCAGCCGACCCCGGTTCGATTCCGGCCGGAGGTCCTTTGCTGCATGTCACATCCCCCTCTCTCTCCCATATTTCCTATCTGTCTACTGCTTAATAAAGGTGTCGATGCCAAAAAATCTTTAAAAAAAACAAAAAACTGGGAGCTCTAGGGACTCGGGACTGCTGGGGCCAGTAATGATGACGGGTTTACAGTACCAAGGTGATTCACAGCGACTCCCAACAGGACTATGACTCCAGGGATGACACGGCAGGTTCAGGCGGGAACAGGAGGGAGAGGCGTGAGGAGGAGGAGGAGGAGGAGGAGGAGGAGGAGGTTAGGCATTAGTCAGCACCCACCTCCGAGGGTCAGAGCTATATCATCAGACTATCAGCTCCCAGGTGGGAGTCGGTCACACAAGGAATTTTGAATCAAAAATTTATCAATAATCGTAAAGCAAGAGGAAGTTACACGACATGCTGCCTTACCAATATTTTGCCCCGCCCCTTATCACGAGCTGGGTCGGCGCTAGCTGCTTAGCATGCTAACTTTAGTAGATATCTGTGCAACACAGTGCACAGACATCTTTGACTTCACGTTGAAACTGTTATTTCTTCACATTCTGCTGATCAATTGAGTTAAAGGTGCACCAATCAGAAGAGAAATATCGCCGTTGCCTGATGATGATGCATGAAGACGTGAAGACTTTTTTTGTCATGACCGAATAAACTGAGTAGACAAACTTATCTTCAAGGACAGCACAATTACATACTGTTTCACTTCACTGTTTATATGTGGCGGACCCTGCCACCGTTCGAGCTTCAAACAGAGTTCCGGGATCTTATTTCCCCCTGAGAACAGCTTGTTTATTCATTTATGGAAAAAAAATAAACATTGCTGAGTTTGTATTGTTACCTCATTGATATTGTGAACATTACAATTCTGAGAAAATGTCCTCTCCCAAAAACTACACAGACCCCCTTTAATTTTTTTATGTTACATATTGCACCTTTAAGCCACACATTTACTGGTGAAAGGACTTCTTTTTACTTGTAATTGAGTATCTTCATGGTGTCACATTGCTGCTTTTATTCTAGTAAAGGGTCTGACTTCCTCTTCTTTCACCACCATCCCCACATCATTCATGTCATGCACATAAAGATAAATAGTTTACAACAACGGCGGGGACAAATGCACAGAAAGTCCAAAAGAAAGATGTTAAAGCTGACCCCTCACTCCTCACTCCCTGTCTGCATATGACTCGGGTTAACTATTCACAGGAATCCTATTAAAATGCAATTACAGGCCGGCACAGATTGCCTTGATGTCATCTTTTTCACCGTGTTTGCATGTGTGCGTGTGTGTGTGTGTGTGGTTGCAACACACCGGGTCACCTCCTGGCTGCAACTCTCCTGCAGGGCAACGGGCCAGTCTGCGTGTTCCTCCCACTATTTTCCACTGAGCGACAAGGCTGCACATTGTGCTCAGACCGGCCAGCCAGCCAAGGTTACACCGCCGTTCTCTCTCCCCTCCTCGGAAAAGGTAAGCACTCCGCCGCGTCTGCTCGCCCACCACACGCCACATTTCGCCGTCAGAGGGGCGGCCGGCGGACTTTTTTTTTTTTTTTTTTTTTTTTTTAACCGTAAGGCTCTCCGTCGTTTTTCGTCTTGATTAACGTTGCGGCGCGTATGGCGTCCGTAAGCGATGAGTTTGGGTGATGCTGAAGCGGTGACCTCTAGGCTGCTGGATGCGATCGACAGGATGCGATAAGTTTTTTGTTTGTTTGATTGTTTTTTGTTTTTGTTTTTTTGTTAAAAAAAATAATAATTACGCTATTCCCTCTCTGGAACTTTCAGTTTTCAAATGAGGGGATGATGTAATGAGAGCGCCGCGGTCATCAGCTGAGCCGAGCGCACATCTCGCCGTAGTTGAAGCGGGAGCGGGCGGACCGATGCGGGGAGTGAGCCGAACATCACACGTGTGACCCCGATGGAAAATTAGTTTTTTTTAAAATATATATATATATATATATATATATACGATGGATGAGATGCGGGACGCGGATTTGATTAGCTGCGACAGCATCCGCCTTTTTATTTGTTCATGCGTTCGCAGTCCTGCATACTCATCACATCAGCAGTGGGACATGAGTGGAAAGGGATGAAGGCTGCAGCACGTACAGCCTGTAGTTACTGAACTGTTGGGTGGCAGTGATGGTGGTCAGCACTGACACTCACTTCCTGGTGATAACTTTGAATGTCGCTTTCGCTGCTGTCTCAGCAATTTTCTTTTTTTGCACGTATGACTAATGATATGCACAGACATGTTGTTTTAGGAAACTTCTAGAAAGCCATTTCAAATATGAATCTATATCTGCCTGCAAGACTATTCACTACATATATATATAGCCTATGTATATACCCCTATTCTCTCTTTTGTCTCAGTATGAATCTCTGCAGTGTACTGACCTGTATGTTAGATGACATGCCTGTGTGTGTGTGTGTGTGTGTGTGTGTGTGTGTGTGTGTGTGTGTATGGATTCAGTGTATAGTTATTCTCAATACTCATCCCAGCCAGTGAGATATCATGGGATATCAATACAATATAGCCTACAGACTTGCACCAACCATTTACAGAATATATATATAGGTTTGTCCTAGTTATCATTTTTAGTTCAGATTAGCTAAGATATTTGATATTTACATTTAATTACTTGAGCCATTTTTGAGTGGTCTATCTATCTATCTATCTATCTATCTATCTATCTGTCTGTCTGTCTGTCTGTCTGTCTGTCTGTTTTCTCGACTCATTAGAGATGGCTGACACACAGTATCTTCTATTGATATAAAATCTAATATGACACGAAAAGACGTTCTTCTAACCGGGATGAAACTCTGAATCTGGAAAGTGTTTGATGGTGCAAGTGTTTATTATTTTTTAGTCTACACACTGTCATCTCCCCCAACCCTTGTTTAAAATCATTCTCAGCTGCAGTGATGAACCCACCTTGTGAGTCCAGATGATGCTTTATCATTTAAGGTAGCTCCCCGCCCCTCATGTGATTGTTCAGATGTACTTCTGCAGGCTCTGAGTTTGCACAGATTCCCTAACTGGCTGCTAACATGCTCTCCTGTTGTGGCTCATCATGCTCTGATTAAGGCCTCGCAGATTATCTTTTTTTTTTTTTTTGGTGCAGCCTAATGCGTCTCTGATAATCAGAGCACGGATATTACTGCGCCGGGGTTGATCAGAATGAGCCATATTTTGTCCTGTTCGGCAAGTGATTATGGACCAGAGCGACTATCAGTAATATTGTCCAGTGAGCCGTTCACCAAAGCATGCAGGGTTCAATAAACTGGGGTACATATTGTGCAATGTTTACAAGGAAGTCATTCAGACATTACTCTTATTACATAATACAAACAGTATGTGTTCCTTGGATGCTGTTGCACAGCTCAGATTTCAAAATGATTTCCAGGATTGAAGTAAATGCCTCTTCTTATGGCTTGTAAGGAATGGATTGAATGCGTGTAAACAAAGTCACTGGTGTGCCCCCTCCGTTCTTTTAGTCACATTTCAATATCACATGACTGTATATAAGAGCAGCATGCAGATTGAATTGAGATGCTTTAGCTAAATTTGATAGATCCGCTCACATTTCTGTACGTCCAGGTCCAAGGTTATCAGTCACAATCAGGCATGTTATCGGAAATTTTGTTCAGGAATGTGTGCACAGGCTGATGTACAGGCCGTCACATGGTCCCTGTACAGGACACTATTGCACATCTGTTGGAGGCCATCACAGATGGAACAGACCAGGGTCCATCATTTGTGTCATGTTATCTCTGCAGCTGTGGACACAGGTGGGGAGACTGTCCAGCGGTGCAGCAGTCTGTGACGTAATTGGACTGAATTGAGCGTATTGCTCGAAAAAAACACGCGGGTGAAAATGAAATAGAACGCGAGACATTCCTTTGGCTGCGAGGAGGTATCTTGTGCAAAGCGAAGCGAATACAGTGATACAGCAGGGTCTCGCAAACAATATGAAAGAACTGCAGGCTTGTGCAAACACCTCTCGGGTGATAATGAATGAAGAATGTCTGCCTGAGCGTTATCAGGTTTACAGTAAGGAAATCAACTGCAGGGATTTGTGAAGCTTTTGCTGGGCAGTGTCACAACTTCATCTGTGGAGGGATGTGGAGGATGATTGGTCCAGAGTTGTGTGAGAAAGCCCCATCAGTGCGATTACACAATATGATTTAAAGGAAGTGAGTTATGAAAAATGTCCTTGTGCAACTTCACATGTCGCTCAGTGTGCTTCCTTTAGTTGGACTTTTTGTTAGTAGGGAGTGGATGGCCCTGGTAATAATATGTATCTGTGTGATGAATGATCCGGCTGTTAACATCCAGACAGGCATATAAAAGTGCTTCTGCTTCATATCACGGGGTTCATCTGAATGTCACAAGCACGGGAAGAGGGAATCGGTGGAATCCAATATCTTAGTGTAAATTACAGATACTTGTTGATGGAAAAAAAAAAAGTACCCTCGGGGCAGAAAAAACAAACCGTTCTGACATTTGTTTGAATCCACGCTGGACATGACAAATGTGTTTGAGACTCTCACAAAGGACAGCGTGATCAACAGCAGATGTGAACGATAATGCACCACCACAACGTGACAGCTCTGGCAAGATGCACAAAGGTTCAGAGAAGTTTTTGTCAAAGTAGATGTAGCAGCGCTGCCTGCGCCAGCGGATGAGATTCTGCCATTTTAAAAGCCAGAGGAATATCAGCAGTAATAAATCTACACATTAAGACATTGTCGTTACCTTCAACGGCTTCAAAGCCAGAGAACAGCGATAAACCAGTCGCTTTTGAATAGAAACTTTGGTGATAGTCCGAACACATCTGCCTCCTCGCTTCTTGCGTTATGTCCCAGACGGATTGGCCACATTTAGGCTGTTGTCTGAAAGAGGAATGTTAAAGATCAGTTATTGGGACACAAGACATTTTAGAGAACAGGTTTGAGCGCAACAAGACGAAAGCACAGATGAGTGTAAAGACTAACATTAGATCTAGGCCAGAGTAATGACGGACCAGCATCAGTGGTAAGAAAAGCAGTTAGAGTGCCGCTCATAATGACAAACATACAGGAACGAGTCACCCCACTGTGTAGTTTCCCTCAGCTCTGTTGAGCTTTTTAGCGACTTTTAGCTTGTTTCGGTTTAACAGCTTGAAATTTAAGCCACTCTCTCCGCTATCATCAGCATTGTTACTAGCCGCTCTTCCCAACTGAAAAACTCAGATAAAGTCAATGCACACCACCTGCTCACATCCAATTGACAACCAGACAAAGTTAGCGACTAGCTGGCGAACGTAGATGATCGAGTAAAAGTCAGACATTTCCCTCAGGAGCAGGTGGAGAGCAGAACTGAGCTAGAAAGAGAGTGAATGTTGGACTTAACCAGATCCATTTCTCCAAATGACTGGAATCCAAAGCCCAGTATCATTAAACAACTTAAACAAATCATCTACAAGCTTCTAGAGACAGCCGTCAGATCACATTACAATCCGCTCACACGTGGCCGGTAAAAAAGTGCTGGATGTAAAACATGTGATGGATGAGTTAGCTAACATTATGCGTTGTGTCATCAGGTGACAGATGGAGACCTTCAATCACAAACTGAATGTTTACTTCGAGACATGGATGGGTCCCCGAGGTGAGTCAGGTTTATCTTATCATCCTGTTGCTTTGTAAGATGTGCTGCTCGGATCTCTGTGTGTCTTCCACCAAAATGTTGCCAAAATATAATGATTACTGCAAAAGTTCAGACATCACTTCGGTGAGGGTAAACATTACCTGAAACCTTTGACTGAGTCCGTCATCACATGTTGCACCCACTGCATGCACTTGCACAAGAATTCTGCAGGGGTTTTTCACCTTTTTGCTGATTACCTTTCTAGGCGTTGAGCAAACACCCCACTGTGTACACTGCTGCTGGTCTCCACCTTTCAAGGCCTGCTGCAGTAACCAAAGAGGCGCCCTTATCGGCCTCCTCTTGATCTACAGTAGTGATAAAAACCGGCCTTGTTATCTCCATATTTCAGATCAGCGGGTGCGGGGATGGCTACTGCTCGACAACTACCCACCAACCTTTGCACTCACAGTCATGTACCTTCTGATCGTGTGGATGGGGCCCAAGTACATGAAACACCGGCAGCCGTACTCCTGCAGAGGCCTCCTGGTGCTCTACAATCTGGGCCTCACTCTCCTGTCCTTCTACATGTTCTATGAGGTAAACAGGCTGCTTGGCACTGAGAGACGTGGCGAAGTGCAGCAATCACTGCGGCGTCACACTGCAGACAAACAATAGAACATAAAAGAGGAAACAAACCTGAACTAGAAATAGTGCCACAGGAATCAGCTCTGTAACCCAGAAATATGTCAGCATCTTTGCAGATCTGCTTCATCCAGAAGTCAATAGGTTTTTTTGAATGGGTTTTCAGTTTGATGTTTGAAATAAGGTCTGTGGTTACCACAAGCTCAAGGGACTTTCACACTTTGTTGTCGGTAAATACACCACCTGTGAATTTTAAAGCAATAACATATTTAAAAAGGCTGATGCTAACAGGTGGCTAAATGAGACTTCAGAGGTTTACGGGGACATTAATGGCAAGTAACTAGATTTGAGTTGCTAATTATTCCAGGTTTTCAACCTGTTGATTGGCCAATTTGTGATAAAGTCTGTGTAGTATAGGGAAGTAGAAAGCTTTGCACTGTAGCATTGTAGTGATTTTATAGCTTAATGTAAGCTTTCTACTTCTGGCGATTGCATTTACGTTTTACGTTCATTTGTGAGGATTATCCTGCTGAACAAAACGTGTATAAGCTTGTGTTTGCCACATAGTTTATTTTCTGCAATAATATTAAACCGAATTGAAAAATCCCATCAGCTTTTTGATAAGAGAATACGTTAGCATCTTTGAAATCCCATCAGCTTTTTGATGAGGCAATGCTAACCTCCAGTTTAGCCTACAAAAATACATCATCCCTGCAGCACTCTGTATATGTTTAATCATAGGAATAATTTTACATACAAAAATTCACGCTTCGTTATCTTGCCATAGTTATTTGAGATGATTGATACCACTCTCATGTGCACACATTCAGTATTAAGCAACAATAAGCAGAAAGTTAGCTTAGCATCAAGCACGAAGGTAGGGTTAAACAGCTAGCAAGGCACTGCCCAAAGTACCAACATCCCAATTTCAGTACCTTTAAAGCTCACTAATTTACATATCATATCTTGTTTGTTAACTACATACAAAAACCAATATGTAAATACAACAAGCAGTTGTTTTCTGGGGGGGGGGGGGGTTACAGTATGGGCCTCTTGTAAGAGTTGAGTTAAAGTAGATCAATCATATCTGTCTGTTCAGCTAAAAAAGGGAATCATTAATAGCAAAACCACAAATTATCATTTTCACAGTAATTTTTACAATTTAAATCTTTGTACAAATCTAGGCTAACGTGCTACTGGCACCAGCTAATCACCAGACAAATAGGAGAGCAGTATCAAATCTCGGCAAGAAAAACTACGAAACCATACTCCCAAACTGTCAAACATTTGTTTTATATTCGAGGATAAAGTCAGTAGACTTCTGGTGTTTTGTCATACTAAGCTCTTGATGCTAAGCTGATACAACATAGAAGTAGGATTAGGCGACTTATCTGGCAGACAGGTAAGAGAATGGACTCAATCTTCCCATCTAACTCTCAGCAGCAAACCAAATTTCCTATTTCATTGGGTGTTTAACTGTGTCTTTAACACTTGGCTCTGATTAGACGAGGGCCTGTGGCTACCCTTTTGCTGAAAGCTACCATGAGAGACAATGCTATCAGGGAGTGAGAGCAACACAGCTGGACGCTGACAGGCTCATTGTTTCAGCCATCAAATCCCTCATATATGCCCTCACAGACATCAGCACAGCCCCCTATTGTCTGCTCAAAAACTGCCTTTTTTATAAACAGCTGACTATATAACTGAAATTGATAGAGGCACGGATGGACAAAAATGGAATTACATTTCTTATTTGGCGTAGTAGAAATCGTGGCCAGACTAAGCTAATTATAGTGATCGTATCTGTTGTTTGTTGTACACGTGAACACCGGGAGGAACAAAGTGTTTTCGTGCGCAGGCACTGGAGGTCTAAAGTATCTGCACTCTCCTCCCCATCCAGCAGGTTTCTTGTCTTTCTGTCTGCATTGCGTAAGGCCCCAGTGGACTGTTGGCTGTGAGATTCATTAAACCCTGTACTCTGACAATGCCCCAGCCATGGGGTGAACTTTTGGCAGTCCAAAATCAATGCCACCTGATGTGAATCAAAGTACAGGGCGGTTTTGTTCTTGTCAGCTTTCCAGGGAACAGAGGTCCATCACATAACGATTGTGATTACAACTGATTGTGATGAATTTTGATTATTTATGGGCTGGCCGATGCTACTGTGAGTCGGAAGAAAGAATCGAAGAGTTATATCTTTTCAATATATCAATTCATGGTCAAAAAACCAGGCTGCACTTCATTCTGTTGCTGGTTCTCCACTGGTGGCACATTCTTGGCTCTGGGGTTAGTTAGTGAAGTCTTTTACAGCAGCAGACAAAGACAGAGGGTCTATATTGATTGGTGAATCAGCAAGAAAGCCACTGCATCTACGTGCATTTGAATATTTATTCTATAAAGCGACACTGATTTTTACACATATAGATTAGTTTACTTGTCACATGGAGTGCTTTTCAGTTTACGAACACAGTGGAGTAATGTCTTTTGTGGCTTTTGTCAAGTCTGAAAAAATAATCCTGATGATGTCATGGTGTGTGTGATGTTCTGTTGTGTTTAATTTGTTTTCTTGTTTACTATGTTTAAATTGTGGAAGAGACTGCGAATCAAAATTAGTTTTCAGATACAATTAATCAAATAATGATAAGATCATGTTTTAAAATGACCCAAAAGCATTTAAAGGGTAACTCCACCAATTTTACACATAAAGTGTGTTCACATGTCTTGGGGAGTCCTACTGCATATGTGAAAAGGATGCACGCAATCTAATGAATCTCCTCCAGTGATGGAACTCTGTGGCTGAGTTGAATTCTGGGTAATGTAGGAGCCAGGTTAGAAGAAGGCATAGAATTAAAAAAAGGGGGATATCTCTGGTTCTGCTGTAATGATTGGTATTACTTGTTTTTTAAACTGACCACAGTGAGTCCAACAGTGTTATGTGCAATGCGTGCAATGTTAGACCAGTGGGCCGCTTTTCAGATCCCACAATGCAATTTTAATAGATTACACGCAGCTTCCTCAGGAGCCACAAAATACTTAATGGTAGTTTTTATTTCAGAATGAGCTCATGTTACTTACTTCCTAATTAAATCAAATATTTGTATGTTGTGTTCTGTATCTAACGTCAGCAGCTAAAGGTCAAAGACCAAACTGATCCGACCTTCTGTCTGTCTGTGCTTGGGTTTATCACTTGGCAGAGAAAGTCACATTTTACAACCTCGTATCCTCGTATCGATTTACACTTTTTCATTGGCATTTGTGCATTGCTGTTTCTGTGTGTTTGTCTTGTATGTGTGTTCTGTATTCGAGGATCCGTCAAAACATCCATTCATGCTTAATCTTACTGGCTTTTTCTTCAGCTTGTTACTGCTGTGTGGTATGGCGGCTACAATTTCTACTGCCAGGACACTCACAGTGCACAGGACGTGGATAATAAGGTGGGTCAGATTTACACGAATCCACCTTTACATTTATTGCTGGTGATTTTATTTTCATTTGACGTCATTTCATTACAAAGTTCATGAAACCACGTACTGTTTCTTGACATAATAAACACTATAGTAAAGACATAAATACCAATTTCTGTAGACAGCAGCACAGCTTGAGCGCATTTGTAATATTAAAGTCTCTGTATCTCTCAAACTGCTCTCATTTCTATGGGCGGGTACCTGTAATTCCCAGCAGATAAGCTGCAGAAACAGGGAGTCAATTTAATCTAACTCATGTCACCATGATGACTGTTCGGTGTCCCTAGTGAGCTCTGCAGTGGAGCTGAAAACAAGGCTCACAGTGAAAAGTGCACAGCGTTGCAGTTCTGCGGTGATTAAAATAAAAAGTTTATCAATATGTCACTCCGACAGATTATTAAATTGCTTTATGATTCACCCTGAACTTCCAAGGACACATAGATCCTTATCATCTCGTATGATGAATAGTGTGTGTGTGTGTACGCGCGCGTGTGTGTGTGTGTGTGCACGCGTGCGTGTGTGTGTGTGGATTTTGAATGAGCTTTAACGATTCATTCTATCTTTATATTGTGTTTGCGGTTTCCTCTCAGATCATAAATGTCCTTTGGTGGTACTACTTCTCCAAGCTCATTGAGTTCATGGACACCTTTTTCTTCATACTACGGAAGAATAATCACCAGATCACCTTTCTTCACATCTACCACCACGCCAGCATGCTGAATATCTGGTGGTTTGTTATGAACTGGGTACCCTGCGGCCACTGTGAGTGTTTTAACACAACTTTGCCCTCCAGTGACTCAAATCTTTCCAGCAACAACATTTACCGTTTGGCTTTGAAGGGAGCTAAATAATTCAAGTGCTCTAGTGTCAAACCCATTAGACCTGAAAAGAGCCTGTTTTCCCCACAAAACCTTTAAGGTCACGAAGTGACACAGTTATCGACCTAAGCACTGCTGCACTTTACTGCTGTGTAACATACTTTTTTGGGACTTTTCAACTAAAGTTGTGCAGAAGTTATGACGTTGTCTCACTCCTTAAAATCATTAATGCGCCTTTTATTGTTGACTTGAATATAATGTGGCATTTCTGATCTATAAACATGTTTTATTATTTATGAGGCGTTCACTGCTTTATTTTTGTGTTACGTTACTATTATGGTTTCTATTGATTTTGCTTGAACTCTATGGTAATTGTTCCAAACAGAGCAGACTAATGAAACGTTTGTTATTCCCTGTATGACTGCCCTCCTGAATGCCAGTCATTCGCCATTTGCTGACAGTAATTGCTCGCTGTAGATGAATAACTTCCTGTGTCTCTCCTCTGTGTCTCGTCAGCGTACTTCGGTGCCTCCCTAAACAGCTTCGTCCACGTCGTGATGTATTCTTACTACGGCCTCTCAGCCATCCCAGCCATGCGGCCGTACCTTTGGTGGAAGAAGTACATCACACAGTTCCAGCTGGTGGGTTCATCCCAGCAGTGGAAGATATATACAAATCCTTAACTCAAGTAAAAGTATCGATTCCACAGTGTAAAAAAGTACTCCGTTACAAATAGATGTCCTGTATGCTAAAGCTTAAAGTTTAGTGTTTAGGATTTAAGGTGGTCTGAGGACAGAAATAGAATGTAATATTGTTTTTATTAGTGTATTATCACATGAAACAGAGAATCGTTGTAGCGTCAGCCAGTTTATATAATACTTGATTAAAGGCATTTATCACTATATTATTATTTTAATAAATTTAGTTTTTTCCTACCAGTCTCTTCCCTTGTTTTACCAAAAAAAAAAGTATTTTCTGTCTTCTTGTTTGATCTGATATAGCTGTTTAGTTTTCAAAAGTGTTTGTGGACTATTTTCTGCATCATAGTCTTCAGCTTTAATACAGTGCAGACACTTTTACACTCCCTAAGATATTTTAGGCTCTGGATCAATATTACGTTTCTGTGTGCTCTCTGGGTCACCTTCTCACTCTACTATGTTTGTGTGTGTGTGTGTGTGTGTGTGTGTGTGTTTGTGTGTTGTGTTGTGTTTTCCCCACAGATCCAGTTCTTTTTAACCATGTCCCAGACAATATTTGCAGTCATATGGCCATGTGGCTTCCCAGATGGATGGCTTTACTTCCAAATAGGTTACATGGTCACGCTAATTTTCCTATTCTCAAACTTCTACATGCAGGTCAGTTGTTTTTCAATTATTAAACATTCTATTAATGAGTTTAAAGGATAAGTCTGGTGATACATTGTCAGCAAATCAGATCCCACTGGCATCAATGTCAAATGAACCTAAGGGTCCTATGTTTGCAGCTTACTATGTTCCAAGAGTCCTATATTCCCTGTGTCTATGTTTCCAGATCCTATATTCCCGGCATTCTATGTTCCCGGTTCCTATGTTCCCAGTATCTATTTTCCAAGGGTCTTTTGTTCCAAAAGTTCTATGGTTCTGTGTCTATGTTCCCAGGGTCCTATATTCTCTGCATTTATGTTCCCAGCGTCCAATGTTCCCAGCGTTCTATGTTCACAATATCTTATGTTCCCAGGGTCCTATGTTCCCTGCATCTTATGTTCTTGGGGTTCTATGTTACCAGTATCCTAGGTTCCCATGGTCCTATCTTCACAGAGTTCTTCGTTCTCCACTACTGTGTTCCCAGAATTTGACCCCAGAGTCCTTTGTTCCCAGGGTCACATGTTCCGAGTGTCCTTTTTCCTGGTGTCTATATTCTTAACGTCCTATGTTCCCAGAGTCGACTCTGCCTGTGTCTATATTCCCAGAGCCCCATGTTTCAGGCGTCCATGTTCCCAGCGTCTATGTCCCTACATCTATGGTCCTTTAGTCCCATGTTCCCCCATGTCTAGAGCAACGTCTATGCCAGCTCCTATGTTCCTGACATCCTATGTTCTCAGAGTCCCCATGTTCCATGTTTATGTTCCCTGACCCTATGGTCTCAGTGTCAATTGTTCCTTGCATCAATGTTTCCGGAGTCCCATGTTCCCCATATTTATGTTTCTAGTGTCCTTTTTTCCCAGGGTCTAATGTTCCCCTGGCTATGTTACCAGATCCTAGGTTCCCATGGTCCTATCTTCCCAGAGTCCTGTGTTCTCTGCTACTATGTTCCCAGACACCTATGTTTCCGTGTCTATGTTCCCAGAATTATTTATTCCCAGAGTCCTTTGTTCCTGCATTCATGTTTTCAGAGTCCCATGTTCCTTGTGTCTGTTACTAGATCATATGTTTCCAGCATTCTTTGTTCCTTGCATTTATGTTTCCAGAGTCCCAAGTTCCCCGTATTCATGTTTTCAGAGTCCCATGTTCCTTGTGTCTGTTACTAGATCATATGTTTCCAGCATCCTATGCTCCTTGCATTTATGTTTCCAGAGTCCCATGTTCCCCGTATTCATGTTTCCAGTGTCCTATGTTCCCCCATCTATGTTATATGAGAGTTGTTGTTGTTTGTTGTTGTTGTAGTTTTTAAAATCTGATAGCGACATATTGGCCAATTTGCCATTGTGTTCTGTCAGCCAAGCTCTGCGATGAAGACAGGTTATGATTACTACCAAACTACTATCTCACAGTGTAAATAGACATTTGTATTACAGTAACATTATTTAACCTTTTAACCTCAGTCATTTTTAACACCGTGCTCTGTCTGCTTTCCTCTCTTTTACATAAGACTTACAACAAGCACAGTGCGTCTCTAAGGAAGGAGCACCAGAACGGCTCTCCTCTATCGACAAATGGACATGCAAACGGGACGCCATCGATGGAGCACGCTGCACACAAGAAACTGAGAGTGGATTGACATTTGACAAACCGTCACCCCATTCTCACTGTAGTGCGTTAGCTAATGCTGCTAGGAGGTATCTTCTTATCTAGAATAGTCTTGCACTTGAGATGAAAGCCATAGCCACATTACATCCAGAGACTTACCATGTTTTTACACACATTCCTACTCATGGTATTTAAGTATTCACTTAATATATTTAAAGAGAATTGTACTATGGTTGAAACTGCACAACATGCCCCCCACCCCCTCCATTCTCAGTCCCAAGCAAAAATCTATTTCTTGCTACCAGCAAACAAACACACTTTGACTCATCCCATGATGCTTTACACAAAGACGGTCCAAAGATGACAGCTCCTGTGAGGGTGTTGGCAGCTGAAGGTCTCATCACACTCAATGACATTTCTGTCTCAACAACCCAAGGGACAATGAAAATAACGCAGTGCTTACTGTGGTCCTTAATGTGTAACTAGAGCATGCATCTTATGTCTTGCTTTATCTCACTCTTGCCTGCGCTGTTGCGTAATCCTAACGTTTGCCCTGTGTATTCAATAATGCATTTTATTGACAGGTTGTAACAGCAGAAGCTGCATTTTGCTGAATATTTGCAGAGCAGGGTTTCCAAAGTGGAATATTTAGCCATCGAACCGAAGCATAACCAAAACAAAGTCAAAGTGTACTGCATATGCTAGGATTCATATTCAAACCAGTTTAAGACACAGTGTTAGAGGGCAGTTGGTGTACACATTTAAACCTAGTTCTCCTTGACATCCCCCATGTTACAAAAACATTTTTCCCCTTTTCACACTGTGTTATATATACTTTAGCTTTATCCAGTAAATACAATTAGAACTTGAATTCATTGACATTTATTAAATTAAGGCGATGCACATTAGGTCTGCATTGCAACTGCTTATTGTTAATATTTAGGTATCAAATTTATTTAGTGAATATAATAAACTCAAATATGTTATATCCAGATAAAAATTTATTTATGATTGAGAGTTAAAGCTTATCATCGACCATGGAAACATTTGAAGAAAAAAAAAAAACACTCTCACCAGGAGCTCCATTTAGTAGACGCTCTGGAGCTTTTGATTATAATATGATCTTCCCCAATACATGTAGCTTGCCCAGTTGTTAGGAAAAGTAGAGCTGCAGCTACCAGTCATTTTCATTGCCAATCAATTAGTTGTTTTGTCTTTAAAACGTCTGAAAATGGGGAAAAATGACGACCAGTGTTTCCCGAAGCATTTCCTCATTTCAGAGCCTGGAATCTGGAAATTTTGACTTTTTTCGGTTTAATTATTACTCTGATAAAACGGGTATCAATTATCAAAATAGTCCACAGTTCATTTAACACATGCATGGTTATAATAGTTGCAGCTCTCATGGGAAGTCTTTAAAACGCTCAGGGAAATGGCAATGTAAACGTCTCCAATTGTGTAAACCACATGTGCTGAGGAAGATCATGTGAAAAGCTCCAAAACAGCCACTAAGTGGACCTTGTTGTGGAGTTGTTCTATCAAACACTTCAGTTTTTTGTTTTTTTTTAAGTACATACATAAAAAAGGGTGCCTTCTGGACAAGTTGATTTGGTTTCTAACGAAGCATTTTTCATCTTTGTAATATACTATCACATGATTCATGTTGGTCCACTGTAGAACGACATGTGTCAGACATCCTGTTTAAATCCTGTGCCTGACTCTTAGTCTCTTTTCTTTTTAAATATCGAAAGTCCCGAGCGATCATTCCAAACATGACATACAGTAAACACAATAAAGATGTTTATCTTACATTGGAGGAGTAGTTGGGAAATATATGTGTTCATTTTCTTTCATTTGAAGATCAATACCACTTTCATGTCTGTAGACTGTGACCTGAAGCTATAGCTAGCAGCCTGCTAGCCTGTCAAAATACGGCTGATTTCAATCATCTCATCCAACCAATGGCAAGAAAGGAAACAAGCCTTTATGTATTTCCCAAAATAATGATCTTTTTCTCATTTTATCATATTAACATGATATTTTTTTTTTTTTTTTTTTTTTAAGTAAACACAATAACAATGTCAATTCATGAGAGTGAACTGCGAAGTGTTCCGAATGTTAATGTTACTGTGTTGAAACCATTGCCAGGGGTCTGCATATTTAATGCTGGTTTAGAAACCTGAGGTAGGCTACAGGGATGTTTGAATTCTGAGCTCTGTAAATCTGACGCCCTCGCCGCGGTGCGCTGCTCCACCATGTCGATTCAATGTAACGAGGTACTGTAAGGCCTTAACCACTGAATGAGCATGACATGTTGCTCAGACGTATAGGTGACCCAGATTCACGTTCACTGCATCAGAAATTATTGTTGAAAATCTGAATAATACATACAGGGGTCGCATTTTCTCTGCATGATGAATCTGGTCCACAGATGTCTGCCGTTCACCATGCATGAGCCATAACTGCTCTTAAACTGAACTGTAGATATTTGTCTTCTTCATTTTCCAGCTCTATGCCACCCCTGTTACAGTTTGTCCTTCGTACAAGATGACAGCGCTGAAGATAACAGGGTTTATATTTTTAAGGGCAGGATTAGCATTGAAGTACTCCCCAATTAATGAAAGCCAAGGAAGCGTAACAGCTATGTAAGCTAATTAGATACTGCAAACTAAGGGCCTACATTTTCAACTGTTAAAATAAATACATATATATTTTCTGAAAGTTGGGGTAAATCTGGGTTAACTTGTTGTGACTCATGCTTTACTCGCTGTAACACATTAAAAACAAACTCGGATTGTAAAGCCACATGTTTTCACATTGTTTTTCTTCCTTGAAAATGATGTAAATGATGCAAATAGTGTTGCCCGAGGACAGAGAAAATGTCTATGACGAGAATCTCTGGTCAGTGAACACATTTATTAGCCATGCTAACGGCTCTATTGACAACGCTGTTAGATTGCTGGTAGGTTCGAACGTTAGCATGCTATTGCGCAAAATTAAAATGGCGAACACTTAAATTTGAATTTTGATGGCAGTAAAGTGGTGTTATTAACAAAATCTAACAACAATGTTTTATCAGAGAAATATGGAATCATTAAGGGATGCTTCCTTAATCAAATACTGAAAGACTCTACGGTGAATAAAATGTCACTGTCACCTCACTGTCAGAAATCTGTGTGTAACGCTGCTACAACCTGTTTAGATAGCGTAAGATCAAGCTACTGTGTGTGAATGTCAAAAGTGCAATATGTAAGAATTGGCCGGCTGTCTAATTCATACTACTAAACAAAAAGGGGAGCAGCATGTCACCACAATAACTGCTAACTATAGCTGTTGGGAGCCCAGAGCACCGGGGCGGTGTAGGTGTTGTAGGTGTACACCACGAGCACAGGAGCTTAGGACAACGGGGAAATGCCTATTTCCACTCTGGATAGTTTGAATACTAAGTTTTTACATAGAAAAGATTGTTTCATTTTCTTTTTTACCACCAGATGTTCAAATCTGACATCATATACTCCTCCTGTAGTGAAGGGGGAAGTTAGAAGAGGACAAGTGCTTCCAGAAAAGTTAATCATTTTGGATTTTCAGACATTCAATCAAGTCTTTTATATTGAGCACCAGAAATAGTCATTTGTTCCTGCCCCAAAACTAATTCTAAAGCCTTGTTCATAATCCTCGTAAAACCTATCTTTTGCTGCTGTAATGCTCATAAGTCTCAGCAATGTGTGGTTCGTGTAGCTACTGGTCCAATCAGTGACGATATCCAATGCTGGAATTTTGGTTGGCAGGTCAAATTCATAGCCTGCCCAGGCAGGTAAAGTACTGTCATAAAGTTTGACTATAACAGCAGTGATTCGAACAAACTCCTTCTGAAAGACTTCAAATCATCACACTCCCTCACAGATCAGGGTTCCACCTAAAACAACACATGAAGAGCAAATCGGCTAAATATGCACACTGACGCTTTCTGTGTCCTTTGTGGGAATTACTTCATTCCTCTCTTGGTGAGGTGCCTGATCTTTGGGTGTTGCGAGCGAACAGATGATGACGCTGTCAAATAACTTTCTCAGTTACACATGAACATTTTCTAAAGGGGGCCCCAGTTTTTCTGGTTTCTTGGTCGTGATATGATCTCCAGACGCTTTTGATTGCTTTGTAATGATAAGGCAAAGGAATCCGTTCCCCATTCTTGCTGGTAAGACTGCAATCCTGACTGTAGGCTGAAATATGTAAATCTGATCTGAATTTTGGATAGGGAGGGCACAAGGTCCGTGAACTGTTGCCGAGCTTTCCAGGTGTCAGTAAACAGGACGCTGTCTTTTCTGAAAAAAAAAAAACCCAAGATGTTTTCTTCGAAAGCTGCTCCTCCTGAAAGCTGCTTTAACTACATTAGTTTGGTGATTTGTGCTCTCTTTCCCTCTGGTCAGAATGTTCAACCCGTGATCTATGTTGAGACAGCAGCCCGCCTTTGACTCCCCCAGGGGCCTCTCCTCTTAAGTGGTATCACTCTGTCGTCGTCCTCCTCCTCGTCGGCACTGTGCGCAGACTTGATGCACTGGAATTTGTGTGTCACACAGCGCTCGCATTTGGAGGACAGAGCAACTGTTTGTGAGCTTTGGTGGCGTGTCTGCTGGCCAGCCGCTATGCAAACAATGCCTTACTCACTGATTTTTAGAGGCCATGGCCTGAGGGAGACACGGAGGGGCGGGGTGATGGTGTCGAGGTTTCTCCCCTGAAAACAGCAGTGCGGTCAGCATGTGTCAGTTTTCTGAAAGAATGATGTGTCGGACAGCTCCAGGAGGGTGGCTCTATAGCGGGTCTCCTCCCGTTCTGCCCCGCAAGACATGGGTGACGTGTTGATCCAGTGTTTAATGTGGTATTAAGCTCAGGGTATTGCTTTGAGATCCCCTTTTTGAAGGCTCACAACCTCTGTTGTTTAGTCTGTTCAGGTACAGTAAATTCAGGCTTTGGCAAGTACTTCACATGTCAGGTTTCAAGTGTAACCTATGTGTGAAATGCAACACTTCGTTAAGAGAACAGGAAAAGCAACCCAGGAAGTGACTGCACCCGAACAATCACATACGTCAATGTAAAGCCTCATTGTGTTGTTGTCACGCTTTGGTTTTTAAAGGAGCGAAGATGTGCCAAGGATTGGCCACCTGTCAACGGTCGCCCCAAGCAAAAAGGCGGCAGAATATCACAAGATTCGCCGCCAACTGCTGCTCACTATAGTCTTTGTTGTAGCCATCTCTGGCTGTAACAACTAGCTGCCGTTAGCTCGTTAGCTCAATTAGCCGTGCAGCTAGTGGCCCTTTAGGCTGACCGCAGAAGAGTGGTCATGTCTGGCAAGGAAAGCAGCCGAAATAGATTCAGTGGCGAGGAAAACAAGAACTGGGCTCTGTGGAACTTCTGTGTTGTGCTTGAAGCGGTTGTTCTCTGTTGGTGGAGTGGAGGGAGGCGCTGAGAGGAGGCACTGAGAGGAGGCACTGAGAGCCTTTGAAAGTCACATCTTTTGGGCTGTCACGGAAAATCCAACCCTAGCCCTACACAAAGAAATCCACAGTCCAGCAGCGCCAAACAACTTAAATCACCCACAGGCGATTAATATAGGCAACTGAGAGAGAGGGGGAACATCTCATTTGTCTAGTCATGTTACAGTCCGCTCACATATGGCCCATAAATAAGTGGTTTATCAATGTAAAGTGCTAATAATTATAAAGTTCCATAGAGTCTCTTTAATGAGAAATTCACTTTAAATCTGTCCTTGGATGTCGTTTTCAGGATGCTTTAAGTATATTTTTGCTCTCTCATGCTTCCTCTCATTATTATCTTCCCTCTGCCCTGTACATGTCAGTTTAAACAAAACTGGCTTCATCACAGCGTTGGTGTTAAATCGTTGTGGCATTTTTGATTTGACCAAATGTGTGTTAACATCACAAGTTATTATAGACATGCAAATAGCCATCATGCTAACAAGAGCAGGTATTTCATGATAAATCAGTTAATCAATTGCATAAAGAGACAGAAGAGACTGTCTAATATTTATTTAGACCTCTTTAAATGTTTTTCGAATTTGAGTAAACTGCAATTGCATTGAGCTTATTTTAGGGTGGGACAATTAACCTCCAGCACTGAAATTATTTAGCTGTATGATGAAAATGCATCAGCATTTGTGAAGTAAACAAAACAGACAGCATCGAAACAAAGTAGATAATGTGATTATTAACTCAAACTTTCCTTTTGTTTTTTCTTTTGCTTTGTCCTCTTTGCAATTGAGTATGCACAAAACCCTTTTTACACTTTAATTGTAATTTTCCATTTTCAGCTGTATTTTCTATTTTATACAAACGCAGCGTTTGCCGTTTTGAAAACAGTTTACTCACCATTTAAATGAAGATTTTGCAATAGACCATAGTTCCTTTTAAGTATTTGGAAATTTTGAAGTCAATAACCCACAAATCATTGTAGCATAATCCAATACAACTTTCACATGTACTGTTTTTTTCCTCTGCAAATCCTGTTCATCTCTCCCAGCTTGGTTCTCAGAAAATGTAATACGTGGATTATATATACCCCTCTGTCCTCAGCAAGACAAATGATAGAAGTCGAAAATCACATCTGCAATCAATCTTTCACTGAGGTTGTGTAATAGGATCTCCAATTTGTCCGATGTATCATTTTTCCCGTAACGACCATGAGTAACCAGTATATGCTGATGAATTGTTAGAGATATAGTACAGAACAATCAGACTGTGAGCATATTGTGTTCACCACTGTTTATTCGAGGGAGAAAGTGCACCATGAAACAAAAACAGCATCACATTCATTGCTTAGAACGGGTGGGAAAGGTTGCTAATTATTTTAGCTCTCAGCCCATTACTATAATTTCTGAAATCAGAAAATAAGTAGTATTCTATTATGTAACCCTGAAACGTTAACATGCTCGCATGTAAGAAACATAAGAGTTCATTATATTGACACCATAATCCAGCTGCAGCACAAATTAAACAGGCTGAGGAGTATGCATTTTATTCAAACGGTGAAGGGACTGTTGCTGTGGGATCATGTGCAGGTCTCCAGGCTGCTTAAAGAGGCTGCTCGGAGTAAGCAGTGTAACTCTTCACACGTGCAAAGAAGAAGGGTGTGTACATCCTGTCCAGGTCGAACGCTGTGACGACTGTTTCCCCCGTCAGCCTGAAAACAAAATTATCATTAATGTCAAACAAAATGTAAATGAATTGCTCTCTTCCACTAATATTAGTCCCCATATCTCTTACTTGTAAGTGATGTGGCAGGAGTGATGAATCCACACCAGCTTGTTGGAACTCTGACACCCCCCAGAGGACAGATGCAGTCCCACGTGAAAGCTGTGTTCAGCCTCTGGAGGTGGGTTCCGCCTGCAGAACCGATTCCTTTGAAACTCGGTCGCTTTCTGCTAACAAAGGACACAGTTTACAAGCTGAGCTAAAAACTGACCTATTTAACTCTGACTTTAATGATTTCTGTAAAGTTAAAGTGTAGGCGTGGATTCATGAGTCACTCAGTAACTATTCACTGTAGCATTGCTGGTAAAGGAATAGTGCAACAATTCATATTTTTATTTTAGTACAGTACTGTTGGGAATAACAGTCGTTTTTTTTTGTTATCCCCTCCCAATGAATGTTAGGTTAAATAATAAAAATATGCACATTAATAAATCTATCCCGATTCCACGTGCCATGAGTTAGTTGTCTCAGTAAGCTTGTACACCGACCTGAAAAAAAAAAAACACTACGCATGTTTGCTGACAACCCAGTGCAGAAGTACGACTGTACTGTACATTAACACAAGTTCAGTTTCTATGATCATTTACATGGAGCTCAGAGGAACCTGAGTTATTCTAAATTTCTGAATATAAAAAGGTTGCAACAGTGTGGCTTTTTAACAGAAAATAATACAACAATATTGCAAACAATTTACTAAGAATGCAGAGAACAGCAGTAATTGCCATGACTTTTTTCATGCGGATATCTCCAGATCACAAGTTAATTATTTTTGTATCCTGTGAAAACAAAAAGTAATTTCCTCTCAAAAGTGCTATGTCAGCAAGCATCGATGGCATCTTGACAACAATACTGAATCAAGCTTCTTTTCTTACTCCAAACACCTTACTGTTCAGTTATGAATCTTTCCCGAACCTAGTGAACTTGAAGGCTGAAATCAGGTGTGATCAAAACCGATTTTCGAGTTCTCCAAAATTGAGAAATTTTCTTGTTATAAATGATCTTCTCTCTAGACATCAGCCTTTTGATCTCTCGAGATAACAAGATAATTAACTTGTGATTTTGTTATAGCAGAAATTACAGCAAGCAGAGCCGTTTTCAGCATCCGTAAATAACTGCAACCAGGTGTTAGAATACATTTAATATTACTTTGAATAGCACTGAGTAAGTAAGTGTAACTACGTAAGCTTTGACAAAGACAACACAGGTGCAAGTATGCAACATATTTTCAAGGTAAAATATTTCTTTCCTTTGCTCTTGAATATATACACTATAATGCCATTGCATAATTTAGATATGATTTGATGAGGCAAAATTCTGTATAAAAAATGTGTACTTCGTAATCTATTTGTATCAAATTCACATATTGTTAAACTCTTTTAAAATAAAGATCGATCAAATCAAACTATTGGTTACAGTATGTCCTCATGTCAGTGCAATCAGCAGTTAAAAAAAATGTCTGCTGGTACTGTTTAACTGTCACTTTACACTACTTTTGAATCAACAAAGACAACAAAATCCCATCTGCAATTCCTTAAAAAAAAATTTACAATGGCCTCTAACTTTCCAACATAACTTCATCACACACAACAAAACAGCTCAAAGCTTATTCTCACCTCCTCCTTTTTCTTGCTCACAACAGCAAAGACTTTGGTTTGATTGTCTGTTTCCTGTGACAGACGGAAATGACCGAGCAGAGCAGAATCCATTCTGTAAAATTAAACAAAATTGAAATATCATGAAAACCGTTTCAACATGTACAATTATTTTTCAAGCTGAAACAGCCTTATCTGAGAAAAGTTGTACCTTGAGTTTTTAGTACGCAAGCGAGGAACAATGACCAGCGGGTCGTCAGGGGTGGTCAGCATGATGACGTGGCCGTCGGGGAAGAACCGTAGGTACCTGTGATAACAAACACACCACTTAGCTGTGATGTCTATACAACTCACAATCAAACAACCATCATTAAAGTAAAACATTCACCTGTAGTACTCAACGTGGTGCCAAGCCCTGTAGAATCCATCCAGTGATTCCTCTCCTTGACGAATGTATGATGTCTTGCTGATATAGACACCTGTCAAAATAGCAAGAATGGAGTAAATCATCTTCATTCAACACCAAGATCAGTCGAATATTAATTTTACAGGAAATATTGTGAAATTGAGACATTTGGCTTTAGTACTGAAATTGTAAAACTAATCATTAGTACAGTGGTGAAACATTTTACATTCTCAGATTCCTGCTGTGGGTGACGGAAACACTACTGAAATGTTGCTGTATACATCCTCCCACTGCAGGGGGCAGCCGTGTGCTGCATGTTAAGAGCATCTACCTCTCAAAATGTTTTGCACCTGGATTTATGATTGTTACTTTTCAATGATGGGCTGATATGAGGGAGAAAACGAAAATATTGTTGCTGGTCTTGTGAACTATGACAACACCCAGATTTGTAAATTAAAAAAACTTAATTACCATCAAAACGGACACGTGGCCTTTGCAGAAACATGTCTCTCCAGGATTTGAAGGGTACTACTTTTGTGCAGTTCCGTCCCCACACTCGCACACAGGCTGAATGCCAAATCTCAGGGTCCCTGGAGAGAAAGTCAAAGAGAAAATCAAGCAGATGGAACTGGCTTTTAAGTACATTATCTTTTGTGCAGCAGCAAATATGTAAGATTCCAAATTGCCCAATCGGAAATCTGCAGTTTTGAGAGGCAAAACCCCAGGAAAGAGTAGCCGCTGACAAACAAGCTGTGACACTTGTGATTTGTTATGACGGAGGGGCTGACCTTGCACAAATGTAAAACCCACGGCAAACCAAAGAGAGCTGCTCCAAGGCTCGCATGTCCAGTTCACTCGACACAACCCAACGAAAAATGTACATCAGGATTTCCCTCGGCAAGGCTGCAGTCAAATAAAAAAAAATGAGACATGTTTTTTTTTTTAATAAACAGTTGTATACTACTGAAGATTAAAGTGATTTAAAAAAAATGTTTTACCTGAAATGTGCATCTGAGTTGTGTCCAACTCAGGATTGCAGATCTTTGGAAAGGAGCTTTCCAGAGTGAGCTCCTGCTCAAAGTAGGCAAGTAGATCCTCGATCTCACCGTCGACATCACTGTCCTCATTGCTGCAAGAAAAAAAAAACATGAACTATTCAGTTTAAGAGGTGAGGAAAACTCTCACACACATTGTTCACCTTTCAGACATATGCAATGACCTTACAAAACCCAGAGTTTTCTGTTGTGTGAATGAGTCAGCACTTTTAGCACAGTAATACACTGATGCTTCAGTTAGTATGAATGATAATTGTAGGCCTCTCAGCTGAACAACTTAACATTGGTTATTACAGATATAAATGTGCTGCATTATATTTTCACAAGGTGAAAAATATTTTTTATAAGGAGCAGTCAGCCATGTAGACACTTCAAATTAAAAATGGAGTTGCGATAAGCTTTTTTTCAGTGTATACAAAACACAACTCATTTGAATTTGAGGTCACTTCTTATACACAGTTGAAGAGTTTAAGCTATGGAGAAAAAACACTGAACTGTTGTAACAGATCATAAATTCAAAATCAGAGCATGTTGGGACTCTTGCAGAATTACATTTAGTTGATCAAATTTAGTCAGCCTGCCAATATCTAAAGATAAAAAGCATCTTACTAGTTTCCTCCACCTCGGTCTGCATCAGCAGGACGGCTGTAGTTGATTTTAAACTCAATGTCAGGCACAAGCTGCATCGCCATGCGATAGAACTTGATGGCTGCAAGTAAAAAAGAGATCATCTTACAATTAAGACGAAGATATAACCGTGAACAAGCAATGTAATCACCTGTTTTTGTTCCTTATCATTTAATGATAAAGACTGATGATTATGTGCCTGTTAATAAATGATAACATCTGATAAAATGTAGCATTTTCCGTAAGCTTACACTGAATTAACTCTGATCTTTCTATTCGTTCCTGAAGAGTTAGTTAAGCCAACATATCATCCCTCTACTGTTGATTTTGATCACCATAAATTCAACATACACACCCTCATAGACAGCTCCACTCTGCTCTTCCTGAACAGCTCTCAAGAACAGCTCTGTGGCCTGAGGGAGGATGACTCGCGTCAGTCAGCAGCATTACTGCAAATATACAACAGCACTCGACAACACATGTAGGCAATTTATCTGGGCATTGTCACAACTCACTTTTTCCTCCCGAGCCAAGTCTTGTGTCCTCTTCAGACCTTTAGCTCTCAGCAGTCGATCACTCATTCCACTTGCTCCAGAGCTTGACTTCAATTCAGACATCCACTGAGCTCTGAATGTAGTGAGCTGCACCTTTAATTAAAAGTCACGTGCCAAAAAACTGTAATGAAGACCCAAGCTTTCTTGTTTAATGTCTCACTATAACAACAAGGTTTGTAAAGAACAGCCATGTACAATAATGTATATCAAACTTCATGCCTAGTGAAATTAGGAATATTAATATTTTTTCTTAATTTGACCTTCTTTAAAAAAAAAAAAAAAGAACCACAAAATATCTACCCTTTGGCAGCATAAACCTCTCGGAAAAAGGTGATTTTTTATTTTTCTTATTTCAACATACAGCACAAGTTTGTTAAAACTCAGTGGCTCCTGTGGAGACGACACAGGGGTACATGCCATATGATCATTGAGTCTTCATGAGTCAAATATTTAGTCTTTATTTATTTATAGAGGGAAGGTTGGGCGAGCATACATGCACTTTTAAGGCAGCAACATCTTAATAGTTTTGCAGAGCAAAAGAAACAAACAGCAACGAAATATTGCTTTCATGATATCCTGATGGTATAGATAAAAGCTGCCATTACAATAGTCAATAATTGATATCATCATTATCATTATTATTACTATTATCATCATCTATGTCCACAGAAGATTTCTTACCTCAAGATTCGGGTCATCTGAACCCTCATCTTCATCCTCTATTGTACCTCCAATTTCAGCATTATCTTCAGCCTGTACAGAGAGGAAGTGAAGTAATAATTCAATTAATCACAAGAGCTCATTTTGCAAAACAAGGCCGCTGGATTGGCAAGGTCGCATGGTTCCGCGTTCATCCACAAGACATGTAACTTCTGTGGCTTCTGTCACTGGTTTCTCAGGTGACGTCCACCAATCAGCCACAACATTAAAACCAATGACAGATATAGTAACTGATCATGTCTTTACAATAGGTTCGTTAGGTGAACAAGTGTGCAGATTCGATGAGAGGCGATCGCCACACAACACATGCCAGTTAGATGTGTGTCCGAGTTGATACCAACTTGCTCTTGCGTAATGCACACATGGGCAACGGTATTCTACCGGGATTGAGGCGACTGCAGTTTTTGGCTGTCACCTGATCTAACAGCTTATTAGCTTAGATGATGTTTCAACTATTTGACATTGTACAGAAACTTTTTATTTTTGCTGAATTAGATTTGATCTTATTTGTCTGATTTTTAAGGTTTAGGTTTATTCTTTTAACAGAATACATGCTGTGTGGCGGATGTGGAGACTAATCAGCCAACATTCATATTATGAAAAACACACAATAACTCACTCTTGTGTACATTAACATTTGACCAATTTAAATCGGCCTGTAAAATATTTAACAACACAAAAACTTGTGGTGAGTGGGATGTGAAGATCAATAATGAAAAGTATTGTTTTGTATTTTTTCTTTTGTGTTTGACATTTAATATATTCCATTTATTAATATAGTCAGAGAAGGACAAGTCTTCTCAGATGACTTATAAAAAGCAGCAAACTAATATGATGCTGATTTACATTACATTGTTGTGAAATGGAGGTTGATTCATGAAAAGAAATCACAGACGGCCTTTGTCGAGTTTTAATAGGCTGCTGTGAGATTACCAACAACAAATGAAGACAGCGTACAATAGGGTCGGGGCGATTAACAATGCCATCGTCCCCCTGACCATGGTAACACTGTGATTCAAACAGCTCCCCACCAGAGAGCACAATTAGGTGGTGTGTCCCCTCAGACTTGCTGTAGGTGGGGCAAGAGTTGTTGTTTGTAATATGTGGGGAGAGAAAATTAAAAGAAGTAAGTTGCTGCTCATTGCACTAACATTATGCCTCCATGTGCGTTTTATAATTTTCTTATTAAACTAAAACAATTAAACAATTTTCTTAGATTTGCAATGCTCTATGCCACACTGCAAAAATTGCTCAGGAAAGGCCCAACAAGGGTGACAAGGACCTCAAGGCATCAACCTGGTCTTGCAATTTACCCTGATCCAATCAAGCATCCACTGGATGTACTGGAACAAGTCTGGTCCATGAAGTCCCCACCATGGATTGGACTTGGCTCTGACCCATTAAGGCATTAAAATAAATCCTCTAGGTATATCCTGTTATGTCTGGCACAAAGGCATTGGTCGAGGATACTTTGGGTCCTCTGGGTTTCAAGGTGGAGCCTCATTCTGTCACATCCCACTGATGCTCGATCAGTTTAGGAACCGGGGTATTTTTAGGCCAGGTGGACGCCTTCCTCGGGCCATTCCTGATCAGTTTTTGTGGTGTCTGACGGACACACTGTCCTGCTTGGGGAGCCCCTGGCATCTGGGAGTGCCGCTGCTGTGAGAGAGTGCACTTGATAAGCAGCAGTGTTTGGATGGTGGGGATGATGAATTGTATTCACTTCACCCGTCAGTGGTTTAAATCTTGTGTTCCGTATAACTATCTGCCACAAGCATCAGCTCTTCGCCAAGTAGCAACCCATCCACAAGACCTCCTTCAGATGTAGACTAGTGTTGTGTGTACAAGGTTTCAAGCCTAACGCCCTAAAAAGCTCTAAAAACCTTAAGCAAACAAAACAGTATCAGCTATCCTGTAGTCTGAAAATGAGCAGTCATGTGCTGAAACAATTAGCCGATAAATCTATTATCAAATCAACATCACATCTGAGAACTGCTGAATCATTTTTGCCATTCATCAAAGGTAAAATGCAAAACATTGGCAGGTCATTGATTGTTGGGGTCGAATTGGTCAAACGAAATTTTAAAACATGGCTTTGGGCTGAGACACTGTTTCAATATTTTCTCAAAAAGCAACATGGTAAATACATGAATGTATCAACTGTACAAACAGCAGACAATTAAATGTATTAGCTGCAGCGCTACAGCAGATCCTCCCCTAGATTGGGACATGCAGCACTCATAAAGTGTGTCTTTATCTTGTCCTGTTATGACACCACTCCCTCTACTGCAGGGGTCACTTTACAATCCAATGTCCATGTGGCTGCAATTAATCAGCCCTGCCTGGAATCCAACACATTCACCATGCTGCCCAATTTAAGGAGCCCACAAACTATTATAAGATTTCTAATCCCCTTCACCACACGCGTTTACACTCTCTAGCTAGCTATATATATATATATATATATATATATATATATATATATATATATATATATATATATATATATATATATATATATATACATATATATATATATATATATATATATACACACACACATACATATATACATACACACACACACATACACACCTCAGTGGTTATTTATATCCCCCCCTCCTCTTGCACAATGCATAAGGCCAATTTGCAGGTCGGTTAAAATAAAGTTTGCATTTGTGCAAACTCGGGAACTGGTCCAATAAACTAGACTGAAACGAAAAAGACAAATGTGTGCATACGTTAAAGAACACATGTGGCCTCATGCTAGCCTCAATATAACTGCCACAGTCGTTATTTCTGGGCCTTGTCGCTAAATTCTGGTAAAGACATGAGACGTGTCGTTAGTAGTTCAGCCCGCAGAGACACGTCGAGCAGAGCAGCGGGGACTGAACTCGCCACAGGTAGAGGAAAAACAGGTGACGGCCGCTACGTTAGCAAGCTAGCTGGCTAGCTAACACGTCTCTCTGAATAACTGTTAAAAAACACGTCACCCACCATGACAGCTCGGCCAGCAGGTCTCCTTCTAGATAGTCACACGCGGTCAACACGAGCGTTTACAGTTCACGGTCGGAGAAACGGACAACACAGCGGACATATTTACGAGCTCGCAGGAACGCAGCCATTTCGCTGAGTAGCCCCGAGCCTGACACAGGAAGTCGGGAAGTGTGGCGGAGTTGGAGACAGACGTGAGGAGGGAGAGGCGTCCTGCACGGCCCCGGGGTGCTCCTTGTGAAATATAACGACTACATGATCACATATTTGGACTCATTTATACAGTAACACGAGTGAGGCTTTATTAAAACCAGTGTGTGGGTTTAAGTATGGAGGCCGATAGATGACGTATTCATAAATAAATTCATAAATTGGCTACCTAAATAGACTAATAAATATATTCAGCTCAAACTAACTAGGATCCTTAAACATAGCACACACACACACACATACACAGCACAGACACACTCACATGAGCAGCGAAGTATTGTACTTTTACTCCACTACCTGTGATAACTTTAGTTACCAGTTACTTATCAGATTGCATGCTGCCTCACAGCCAAGGCAGTGCTTTTTTGTTCTTTGTTTTAGATTTATTTGTTTTAAATGCAGTCAGCAGGGGGAAAAAATGATTCCAATAATCCAATTGGGGGTTGATTCAAGCTAGGACCGCCACTGGTTACAGTTCATAAATTCTCACAAGACCTGCTTTTCTGCCTGTCAACTTGACATGCTCACAAAAGCAATCAGACAGCAGAAATGAACTGTATGACAAGTATGACACCTGCACAGCAGCAGCTGCTCACAGTACTAGACCACAGTGATGTTGGGAGAGGACAGCCTTACAGAACGTGCAGAATGTAAAGAAACACAGGGTCACATGTGAATACCTGTACAAGTCATGTTAAAATCAGGTGAGAAATATGCTGAACACATGCTTTGCACAAGTGAAACATGTCCTTTTGCACTTTGGAAACATAGTTTTGGAACATTTTCAAGTATAATATGTGAAGCCCTGTAAATATCCATGTGACCTTTGGGATTACATGTGAAAACTGATGAATTATATGTGAAACCTATGGGAATACATTACAAACCACACCCTCTGTTTTGTAAAGGCATGTCTTCTTGCTGCAGAGAAAGTCTCACACACAGAGGTTGTGGAATAAGGCAAAGGGGGGCTGGGGGGATAGGGATACGGGAGTTTCGCCCGAGGCGCCATTCAAGCTAGGACCGCCACTGGGTTGACCGATAGTATAAAGTAGTATAAACATACATATAGATATATGTATAATTTTATTTGTAGGATACCCTTGATACTTTAGTACATAATATCAGACACTCTAAGACTTAAGACTCACTCAAGCACTATTCGAATGTATGCCTTTCACTTTTACCAATGTAATATTTAACCACAACATCTTTTTACTTTTTCTAAAGATTTATAGCTTTAGTGTTCTTTTTACAGCACTGCACACAACACAGTGTGGTCTTGACAAAATTATGTAAGGGTACGTTCCCTTAAGTTTCCTAGAAGGTTATATTTATAAGTATTTTGATTTTTTTTTATATTATTGGTAGTATATGATTATTAGTCTAAAAAATAATTATTTTCATTATTAATGAATCTGCCAATTATCTTAATCAGTTGTATGGTCTATGAAATAACAGAAAATAGTGTAAAAAGTTCCTTGAACCCTAGATGACCTCTTCAGATGTGTTTTTTGACCAGCCAACAATCCAAATGCAAAATACTGTACTGTATGCTATTTACCATTATATAAATCCTAGAAAAGCAGCAAATCATCACATCCGATAAGCTGGAACAAGAACATGTTTGGCATTGTTGCTTAAAAAATATTGAAATGATGAATTAATTGACAAAATTGTTGCTCATCATCCTGTCAACTGAATCATTGTGTCAACTCTAATAAAAATATCTAATGTACATGAAATTTCTTGAAATACATTACATTATCAATGTTGATTTTACATTTTAGTCCCAGTAGCATTTTAGTAGTCCAGTAGTAGTAGACGGGCACAAACAGGCCTACACACTATTGGCCATGAGTTACTGTTCTCAAAATTTGTCGAAATAAATTTTTGGTAAATGTTATCAAAACAGGACAAAAAATATTTACAGTGACTATTGCCTTTCACAGAGTCTGACGGGTCACCACAGTCAGTGTAACACCTGCTCCATATTATCATTCAGTTGAAGTGAAAAAACAGGCATACCTCATCAGCTCCTGTACACTCTGGATGTGGATCACTCCTCATCCGCAAAACTTCATAAGGAGACAGTTACATCCAAAATGTTATTGTACACCGCTCGAACTGGTGCATTGCACAACAGCATTGTCCAATCTGAGGCAGACTAGTTCTACAGGCGTGTTCATGTAACAGCTGGTGTGGCCAAATACCTGAGAGTGTCACCAATGTATGGCTGTAAAACTGACAGGAAAATCTGGATTCTCAGAAAAATGTGCATGTGTTTGCACAGCCTTTTGTACTCCTTTAATATTTAAACTTCCTGCTATACTTGTATACTTGCAATTTTTACTTCACTATTTGTTTATTTGACAGCTACAGTTACAAGTTACTTTGCAGATGACAACATGCAAAAATGACCTGTAGATTACAAAATACGATGCATCATTAAAAACACATGCCTCCACATTGAAGCTACCATATTAAAATATGAGTCATATTGTAATACACCGGTAATGATGACCTATAAATAGTAGGTAGTACATTTACTTCAGAATCTTTTAAGCTGCTCATAATTTTTATTATTATTTTTTTTTCAAGTGAAGTCTCGTGGAAGGAGTTTACTTATTTATGTGTTGCTCTATTATTTGTTGGAATATTGTACCTTATGTATGGATCTAAATACTTTTGTGTGTGTGTGTGTGTGTGTGTGTCAGAGATGGTGAAAAGTAGGCTATTTATTTATTATTTATGTTTTATACCACTATTACTCAGGTGGGAATTATCGTTATCTCTATTATCTCACACGTGCACAAGACAAAACAAAAAAAGGATTTTGACAGTTTAAACTCTTGGGGTGAACATGGTATAAACTCCAGAAGTATGATGACATTGCTGAATGTATTTGAAAGTATGAAAACGACCAAATTTGAGGTTGCAATAATCACTAATTTCATCTACATTTTAAAAATAAAGGACCGTTTCTCCGATCGCTTCTTTCATTTTCGTAACCAATTTTTTTAGCGCTGGCTATAAAAGACATTGTTATTGCTATTTATTTAGTCTTGCGGTGCCTCACTGTAGGGCGGAGATTTGATCGAAGACGAGTGCAAAGCAAGAGCAGTACCATTCTCTTACTTCCGCCTTTGCTTAACGCTAAACAATCTTCGCTTTTTTGCAGCATTTTCTTTTTAAAGACAGACACGTTTCTGTTAGCCTAAAGGCAACATGTGGGCTAAAAGACATACAAGCCAAAAGCCTTATTAAATTGTTTTTCAGTCGTCAGTTTTATGCTGCATACGTACGCTCGATACGAATGCAGTGATTTATTCCTTTGCGTTTTGCATCTTTGCTGGCGGAGGAAAGCTGTGATTTGTTGCAATGTGCAGCTTTTAGAGCAACGCGAGATTATGATGAGCTCCCTGACGAGAGGGGCCTGCATGAAACGATATTTCTGTTGTGATTGACACACTGGATGCTGCGGTAATCTGTCAGCCGATGCTAATTCCGTTAAACCATTTGTTGAACATCGACCACGAATGCTCGGCTATGTGTTGTTGTCGGTGTGACGTGAGGAGGGTGAGTATTGACTGCTGCTTTTCATTTTTATTTGAAGTTAGGGGACCATTTAGTCCTTCCAGGCCAGTGTTTATCTCTCTCCCTCTTTCTCTCTCTCTCTCTCTCTCTCTCTCTCTCTCTCTGTAGCGCTATAATATTTTGTCAGCAGCTGGGCCACCAGCAGCACCACAACACAATCACGATAGCTGTAATTGCACGGGTTTGCTGCCAGCTACATCTAACTGCACAAGGCACTCGTTAAAATGTAACCGAAACACACGAGCAAAGTTATAGTATTAAACACAATCAACTGGAGCTACTTTTAGTGGGAATAATATCAGGAAAATGAATGTTTTGGTGCTAACGCTGTATTGCAGCCACGTTAGCTTTCACTCTGCATAATTAACGCTGATTGAAGGGGGGATATAACAGCTGGCTAATGTTAAGGTCAGCTAACGTTAGCTGCGTTATGAACCAAACAGGACGAACATTGTTTTGGATTCATACTGGTGAAGACTGTAGCTGGAGGCTTCCTCCTCGAGCTTTCTCTGTCAAGTAGACACAAGCTATTTGCCTCTCTTAATGCTAATGTCAGTCAGTTAACAAGATAGCTGTATGATGTTACTGTCTGTAACATCTGCTAGCTAATTAACCGTTGACTGTGGTAAATGCCATCAACATTGTTATCAGGATGTCATAAACGTACACTATTTAACTTGTCAGTAAACAATTAGGGTTACTGATGTGAATGTAAAAAACATATTGGACCATGACTGGCTACCAAACTAGTTATGATGTCATCATGCATTGAACTTGCATGTTCATGTTTGTCTCAGATCAACCCACCTCATCAGCAGATGCATTTGAAATCAGACTTCCTGTGTCAGACTTTTTTTTTTTTTATGACAAACTGTTCTAAAATAACACAACACAATTCATTCTGTTTCATTTTGTCCATATTGGCAGGACCCTTCTAAGTAGCCACCTTTTATAGCTTCAGACAGCATTCTTGTAGGGCCCTTTTCTCTCCTAGGACAGCTTGTTAATTCGGTTATGAGAAGATATTCATCAAATATTAATTTCTCAATATTTTCTGAATTGAATTTCTTTCCCAAAGTGCCGGCAGCTAAAATTGTGCCCCTTAAAACCAGGAACATTGACCTCCTTGACGGGGTACATTGAATTGTGACTTTATTGATGAAGAATAAAAAGAATAATAGAATAGAAAAGGTAAGCTACATTATCAGATTGTCGGCCACGTGCAGTATCCACATTGCAGGAGCAGCATATTTTGATCAAGTTAAAATGTATTATAATGAAGTACTGTAGAGCTGCAGAGATGTCCTGGCCTACAGCACTGAAAAGTCCATTCTAAGTAATTGTGTGCAGAAATGTACAAGTTTCCACGTCACACTGGTGTAGGTTGCATGGTAGACCATGATTGGCCAAAAAAAAGCAATGGCAGCATTAAATCATCTTTCATGTACACATTAAGCTCAGATTTAACATCTCTTCTTTGTCATTTGGATGGTAAACTGCCCAAATGCATGCAGATAAAACTATAGTACTTAAAACTAAGAAAATGTAAGTCGGTGAATGTTAGCATCAGACGTAGCTAGAATTAGGTGGATGACTGGTAGCGTGCCTGCCCCCATAGTACAAAAACTTGTAGCTGTATATATTTTGTCACGTTTTGTAGAACTGGTCATGACATGTAGATGCTCTACAGTATTTGAATTATAGAGCTATGATTTGTACACAGCAGCACTGACCATAACATTTTCCAACCATAAAATGTCCCACTTAGTAGTTAGTTTTGCAGTCAGTAGGCCAAGTTCTGTCCTACTAGGTTTATTAAGGGTCATGTATACTGTAATTTGTGCAGCTACACGATCAACTTAACTTTTTGTTGTTCTCTCTTCACCTTCTAAGCTACAAGGAGGCAAGCCCATGACACCATGAGTCCTCCAGCCCTGCCCGTGGTCTTCTGCTGTTGTCACAGGAAAATCTGGTTGCATTCAGCAGCCGGAGGCAAGCACATCTCTAGTTTCCACCCAGTTATTATCTGCCCCCGGAATGATCCTATGGAAGGACAAGCATAATGAATAGATACACTACCATCAGACAGCTTGGGGATGGCACCTACGGCTCAGTCATCCTTGGCCGCAGTCTGGAGTCAGGAGAGCTTGTTGCCATAAAGAAGTGAGTATCTGGAAATTGTTTGCATTTTAATCTAAAAGATTATTTTTTAGTTTAGAGCTGATGTTGTGCACCGTGCTGTGTGTCTTTTTCTCTCTGTTATCGTAGCCTATCTGTAAGGATTACAGATGCAGGAAAACTGCTGTTTCCTATTTGCTACTGTTTTGCTATTTTTAGACATAACAGCTGCTAAAAAAAGACACTGCTGTGCAATGTGATGTCATTTCCAACAAATAATTCAATGGGAAAAATATTTTTCAGAATGAAAAGAAAATTCTACTCCTGGGAAGAATGCATGAACCTTCGGGAAGTCAAGGTGATTTTATGTCTTCTACATTACAGTTTTACTCATTTGAAAAGCAGAGCAGAATAATGGAAAAATCAACCCAAAACCAAAATAAAGGGAGTTCCTTTTCCGTACCTCCATGTAGAATGTAAGTCATCCAGAAGTTCTGTCACATCATTGAGGTAATAGAAAACGGTCCATATTTATCAGGTTAATATTAAATGCTGTGTCAGCATAATACTGTACTGTTGTACTGGCTGCAATATTCTGTGAAGTATTGCCAAGTTATAGGGGAGCAGAATGTTAATATCATGCTGCTGTAACACTGCAGTGTGTGAACCACACTTGACCAAACCTTCTCATGAATATGACTTGAGGAAGAGACATTTAAGGGACTGATTCTCACAGTGTGAGCTCACTGACAGGAGTAGTTGATGGTGTCTGTATGCTACTTGGACAGCAAAGTGATGGCTAGAAATAGTATTAGTACAGTTGATAGCTCGGCTATTTCTGGTTGCCATGTGACCCGTGTCGTGTCTGTTGTATCCAAAGCAATTCTTATTCATGAAAGCATTAGTGATAGTATTCTTTTCACACTAAGAAATATGTAGGTTTTCAGATTTGTAAATGTTACCTGAAGAACAATAATATAGTTCAGTGCAGCTTAACTTAAAGGTCCCTGTGAAGTATTTTGAGTTTACAAGTGTTTTGTTTGTCTCATGCACAGACGCAAGGATGACCATTCATTTGTATGTTGGTGACCGAATACCCAGTCCCACCAATCATTTCTAACTATTCCACTGATTGACAGGTGACAGTAATGTGCAAAGAAACTAAGCAGTGCACTAGTGAAGACAGTGAATAAGAGTGCAAGCTAGTAAACATAAATTTGAACAATACTGGATTTCAATGGCTCAAAAAAGAGTTTTTTCCTTTCCTTTTTTTTCTTTGGGGGCGGTCTGTATTTTCAGTCACACTGAATGTAAACATATTTTCTTCTTTTTTTTTACAAGGAGACACTAATAAACTAATAAAAGCTGATTTTGACATGTACATAATGTTTTTGAGATCAGATGAATGTTTAATTTTAACATTAATTATGATTTTCTTTATTGATAACACAAGATAACATTACTTTGGTTAAGACAGTACAAGCCTGTATTGAAAATGGAATAGCAAACATTGATTATTAGATGTAATGTTTAATGTTTCACATGCTGTCACCTGTTTTGATGCAGCACCCTGATAAACAGTATTTTGGTGTCAGACACTGAGGCTCTGTTTGGGTTGATTTTTCTTCTTTTGTGTAGAATAGAGATGTTATAACTTGTTGATTAGATGCCATATTGTACATTTTTAGTTCAGCCTTCTCAAAGCATTCTGTTGTTTCTTTTCACATCAATTCAGTGTGTTACTGTCTAAATTTCCTCACAGCTCAAAGTCACACACCAGCTCTAAGAGTAGAAGGTGATTCTTGTGTGCTGTTGGTTTTGAGCTCTGGTTCCCGCCCCCGGCCTACACACCCCCCTCTCCTAGAGCTTGACCTTAACGCGGCAGAACATGTGTAGAACACGCTGGTCCTTTAGCGCCCTGCGAGTTAGATCACGATTACAGCATGTGTATCATACAATGTCAAAATCCCATTACGGCTTCTCCCCTTACTAAAATTTAGCATGGTTAAACCTGTATCATCCCAGTGCATGGGAAAAGTGTATATTTCTCCATCCTGCTATATTTATTTTCCCTTTTTTAAACTGTAAGTATAAATCCCTCTTTTGCAGCATTTACCCCCAAACTACATTGTGTTCTTACACTAGCCATTCTTTAACAAGAAAGGTTTTGTTTCATAGTTGTAGGGCGTGCTTTTGAATGTGCTGCAGTGACCTGTGTGTATTGTCCAGCATGATTAGACATAGTATTCACTTCTAATATTTTTTTGTTTATGCATTCAACATATTCTTACATGAATCTCTTTCTTTATTCTCTCAGTCCTTAAAGAAACTTAACCATGCCAATGTGATCAAACTGAAGGAGGTAATCCGTGAAAATGATCACTTGTACTTTATATTTGAGTACATGAAGGAAAACTTATATCAGCTAATGAAAGACAGGTGGGTGTAGTTCTTATTGTTGGCATTATTATTTTGGTGAAGGCTGACAGTCTCTTAACAGAATTATGTTTGTTTCTTGCTGCAGGACTCGGTTGTTTCCTGAATCTGCTGTAAGAAATATAATGTTTCAGATACTACAGGGGCTCGCATTCATTCACAAACATGGTACGTCTGTTTACGACTGCAAAGTGGTACAACATCTTGTACCATTTGACGTAAGATGGTCATGCAATGTGTCTTTGTTAGGTTTTTTTCACAGGGACATGAAACCTGAGAATCTTCTGTGCATGGGCCCAGAGCTGGTGAAAATAGCCGACTTTGGGCTTGCCAGAGAAATCAGATCTCGACCACCATACACAGACTATGTCTCCACTAGATGGTAAGTTTCTTTTAGGGTAAATATACAGTTAGTCATTATATTTAGCCGAAATCAAATTGAGTTTTATAGTTCAGTGCTATCAAGTCCCAATACCCTCTGTTTATGGCAACAGGTACAGAGCCCCAGAGGTGCTCCTCAGATCCACATCCTACAGTTCACCCATAGACCAGTGGGCAGTCGGCTGCATCATGGCAGAGCTCTACACCCTCAGGCCTCTTTTCCCAGGCTCCAGTGAAGTGGACACCATATTCAAGATTTGTCAAGTCTTGGGTACACCAAAGAAGGTAATGTCTCCCTCATGTGGAACACATAAGAAAGAAAAAAAAAACAGATGCACTTAAATTTGAATTTCATTGATAAATCTGTATATATTTATTCATTTTGTTATGTCAGGGTGAGAAAGATGAATGATTGCAAGTATTTAAGAATACTTAAACAGTTGTATAGTTGTAACAAATGCCCTCACAGATATCTTTCAGGTTGTTGTTCCTCGTTGTCCTATGTGTGTATACTAGGATACAAAATAGGTGGATTACCTGTAAGGAAAATTTGATGTCTAACATCAGGTTGTCTTGCTGTTAAATCGTCTTGAGCAGCTGGTCAGAGGGCTCCGCACTTGATCTGGGACTATTTGAACTCCATATTGGATTAAGTTTAATTATGTACCTTTTGAAGAGTGATGATATATAAACATGGTGTGTAAGATGGACTGTCCTCTCCCTCTAGAACGATTGGCCGGAGGGTTTCCAGCTGGCAAATGCTATGAATTTCCGTTGGCCTCAGTGTGTTCCCAGTAATCTGAAGACACTGATCCCAAATGCCAGTCCTGAAGCCATCCATCTGATGACAGACCTGCTCCAGTGGGATCCCAAGAAGAGACCAGCTTCTGCCCAGGTAGTGTTTGACCTTCACTTCAAGTTTTCCCACAGCTGAGAGTGAAAGCTGATGTTGTTTGACCAAATCTTTACGTCTTCTCAGGCTCTCAGGTACTCCTACTTCCATGTGGGCCAGGCTTTGGGCACTCCTCAGCAGATCCTGGAGCAGGGCAGACCTCAGCCAGGCCTTGTGCCACTGCAGGCTCCTCTGCAGTCACAACAGCTGCAGCAGCAACCCCTGCTGCTTAAGCCCGTGCCCCCCTCCCAGCCTCCACCTCCAAACCAACACTGCTCCCCCTCCAGGCCTCTCCAGCAGATCCAGCCCTCCCCAGTATCTGCAGCTGCCCAGGCGGCAGCGTACCAACGGCACACAGAGCTGGTGCGAGAGCAGCAGCCGAAGCACATCCTGAAGCAGGAACAGAGAGATGGAACGCCACAGAGCCATCTCCCTTATATTGTTGACAAAAGTCTCCAGGGCAAGGTGAGAAATTCCCTTACAACCAGTTGAACTGTGGGGTTGCAGTCGGCCAACATGTTGATGTTGATTTGTTCTTTTAGCAATCAAGACAGGAGTCTGAAAATTCAAATCTCCTGAGCTATCAGTTGAAGCCTAAAGGAGGGCGGCGGCGTTGGGGCCACGGGACTGGACACCTTAAGGGTGAAGACTGGGACGACTATGAAGAAACTGATCTGACAACCATAAGTATTCTCGGGAAAAGTAACTTCTCCACAGAGAAGTCGAGGCAGGGGGACGATGCACTGAGCAGGTGAGGTTGTGATCATCGTAAGGTACCTTTTTAGAAGGGGCCGATTCAGTGACACCTGCACTATAATGATGTACTAAAAAAAATATGCAAAAAGTTTAATGATATAATGCATGAATGCAGCACAAGATCTGTAGCCTGACCTATACACCAAGCAGGTAATTGACACCACCTTTGTCTCAGTGAATGGCCTCTGTCTTACAGATATGGAAATGTCCTGGATTACAGTCGACCGAAAGGAAAAGAAGATGCACCTTTAAACCTGAACAAGACGACAGCCTACCAAGAGCCGTCAAGAACCGCATCTGCTAAACAGCATTACTTGAGGCAGTCAAGATATTTACCTGGTAATTAAAAGATTTACCTTTAGTAACACAGACCTGAGCAGGACCAACTGTATAATTTAGTAATCGAAATCACAGTGGGAGCCCTGATTGGGACTTGTGCTCGATTGCAGACCTGCATGTCTTCCCTCTTTCTCTCCCACCTGTCAGTCTCAAAGCTGACCTATCAAAATAAAGAAGGCAAAAAAGAAATTTAGAGGTTCTGCATCTACAGTTGTTAGATCATCTCTGGTTTGTTTGACAGTTTGGTTTACTTGGTTCTGAATGCTGTCAGTCCTCTGGCCCCTGAAATGATCAGGCGATCAATCAGTTAGTTTGAAGACAATTAGTATTTATATAATCAGTTAATAATTTCAGTCATTTTTCAGGCAAGTCATATCTTTCAGCTCTGCAAATTTGTGATGAGCATTTTCCTAAATTCTTTTGACATTTGTAGAATAAACGATTAATCTATTGACCGTAAAAATAATAGGCAACCTTGCAGCCAATCCCCATAAGCGATAAACAGCATCCAACAATACATTTCCCTGATCAGTCCAAGAGAAAATCAGTTAAAAATAAAGTGCATTTTGCTTGTGTCCAACTCTGTGTTTACTCCATTTCACTCACTTTAACATCATCTCCCCTGGTGATATAAAGACAAAAAAACTCTGTTCTGGTCCTGTTTCTACCTGGTCGTCAGTGATAAAATGAGCTCTACTTGTAGAATTATTTTTAAATGAAATGTTTCATTTGTTTTATCACCTTCCCTAAAATTATTTAAATCTCTGAAAGTGTCTTTCTGTCTCTTTCAGGTATTAGTACAAAGAAGAATGTGGCCATTAATGCCAGTAAAGACTATACTGGAAGCCATCTTTGGGGCAACAGTAGTATTCCATTTGGAGGGACTCTGCCGAGCAGAGGCGCTCATGGTAAAACTCCCAGGACATTTAACACAACCTTCAGTGCAATCTTTTCAACTTCTCACTGTTTGTTTGTGTGTTTTTAAATATCAGGCACAAATACAATCCCAGGTGGATACATGCCATCATTTTACAAAAAAGACCTTGGCTCTGCCGGTCACAGAGGACATCAGGGTGCTTCACTGGAATCAACAGCAACAAGTGAGGATGAACCTGAGAGCTTTGGGCTTCCTGTAATGTAACAAACCAATTGTTGTATTTGATAGCATATTAACTTTTTATTTTGATTCAACTTCAGATTATGCAACATGGCAGTCAGGTCGGAGTCCGATGAACACCTCTGCCAACTTGTCAATGACCAATAAGAGCACCGCCGGGCTGCTGCCTCGCCCACCAGTACAGACCATCCATGGGCGAACAGACTGGTCTGCCAAATACGGACACCGCTAGTGCCCTCGCTGGAGCTCTGATCTTTGCCCTGGACGAGAGATCTCCGCTCCTAAGAACTCTTTCACCTCCAAAGAGTAGGCCTAGTTGTTTTATAATCCAAATCTGTACATACATCTTACACAGCAATAATTTGTTTTTTCATTATGTGTACTATGGATGTTGTGAGTTGTAAGATATCTAAGTGTTTGTGTAAAGCTAAATGCAACCGGCCAAAATTTGAGCCCAGACTTGCTCCTCAGTGTTTTATTTTGTATCTCTGTAACATAACTACTGTGCGACAGAGGATACACCTGTAGCCTCAGTTTGTATCAGAATTATCATTGAATGTTGTTCACCGACCTGTATACATAATATGCATATAATACTGTATGTTTATAAACTTCACTGTGACTTGGTTTTGGCTAACTCATTAGATTAGCCTCTGTACAGTGCAGTCATTTTTTCTACATACCTGCTGTTTTTGTTTTATGACGGTAGCCTTGCTATTCAGGTAACTATTTTTTTGTGCATTGAAATTCAAGGAAGTGCTTTAATTTCAGTAAAATTATTACAATGCAAGCGGTTGCCACTCTATACAAATATGTTTTGGTTTCAGAAGTATAAACCACCTTGGCCAGATTGAGTGTGATTAATGAATTGCCAGTATAATTAAACTTTCCACTGGGTACTGATGTGTTCAACGTGGGTAGTTTTTTACAAAACACAAATCGGTTACAATATTACCCATCACCCATCCTCCCACGTGTCGCCAACAGCTGCACAACAGTGAGCACAGCAGCTCTGGTAGATTCTGAGCAGCTACATTAATCTGGTAGAGATTAATCCCTCAGTAGCAGTGCAAGCTTAACGCCATCCATGCATGAAAACAGTGCATCTCTATACTGTTCTGATGTTATGAGTGAAAGTTATTGCGATTTCATTATAGAAAGTAAGATGTGACAAACAACTAATTAACATTAATAAATTGTGTCATCCTAATGGTTATCATACAGAATGGTACTTAGACAGCAGCTCATCTTCCTGGGGTCAAAAAGTCAAGTACATCACATTTACAGTACATATATATATGTGTGTGTGTGTGTGTGTGTGCTGTTTTCTCGCTGGCTTTTAACAGTTAAAATGACAAAATCCTCTCAAATAGAGGTCCGTGGACTGTTCTGCTCAATGTGTTTAAAATCAGTTGTGTAATTTGTCCTTCGCAGTTCCACGAGGTGCATCTGACAACTCGTGACCAGTATAAAAAACTCCTCAGTGGTGAGTTGGTTTCAAAAAAAGGTGTTAGAAACTGAAATTGTGTCTCTGACCTGTTTCTCAGTCCCATGTTTACTTTTCAGCTCGGCTTTGCATTTGTCTGTTAACATCAACTTACATTTGATATCACCCGACAGGTGAAAGTCTCCCATTTCTCACGACATTGCTCTCAGGGGTACCTCAGTGTCGTTTTTAGTTTGGATTTTGCCAATTTAACTTTCAATCCATGCCAATTGGGCCACTGTGACAGGCACAGGCTATTCAAATTTAACCAGGAACTATTTTAAGACTGTAGGTCAGTGAGTCAGACAGCTTTTGCAAGTCATTCTTGTGAGGATATTCACGACTGTCATGATTTTATGACCATAATGAAACTCACCGCAATCAACTTTATCATTGTCGTGCTACCCCTAATGTAACTGTGGGCTGTATCTAAACCCTGTCACGGTGTGTGTGTGTTGATTCCTTGTGAATATGAACAGGAATTACACAGTAATAAAATCAATCCGGTGGAAGACAGTCGCATAGATGAGTACCTCATCCAGTGAAAATGAAGTGAGGGGGCGTTGGAGTTAAGGACTGCGGTACATGAATAAAACTATGTAGTATCATGGTGTCGACTTTCTAACTGTTCGCTGCGATATGTCCGATTCACCTGCTGCGTCCATAAACGTAAACTACGACGATGCTTCAGAATAACCAGACACGTATTGAACGCAAACAGGTAGCAGTTAGCTTTTTTCCCATGATGTCTAGCGCTAAAATGTTAATAACTCACTTTTTTATTGGCCGGAATCAGCCAATAGAAATCATCAGACGTCCACCCCGCCTTCAGCAGTTTCTCTGGCGCTCCAGCATTATACAACGACCTGAACCTCACCTTCTCTGTCCACCACACCTGGATTTCTCCACGGAAGTCACAACAGTCCGCAGGTAGGTACCTCTCCAAGTACCTGAAGTCAGTTTCGGCAATGTTGCGTGAATTATAGTATAAAAAAAGAAATTAAAAAATACGTGGTGTGTCTGCAGTTTTACAGATTTAATCTCCAAAATACGTCGGTCATGGCTGGAAAAGTTGTGCTGCACTACTTCAATGGGAGAGGGAAAATGGAGTCAATCCGCTGGCTTTTAACAGTTGCAGAAGTGGAGGTAAGTGAAGAATGGTGATGTCATAGAGGTCCGTGGACTGTTCTGCTCAATGTGTCTTAAATCAGTTGTGTAATTTGTCCTTCGCAGTTCGACGAGGTGCATCTGACAACTCGTGACCAGTATAAAAAACTCCTCAGTGGTGAGTTGGTTTAAAAAGAAAAAAAAAAAGATGTCTGAAGCTTAAATTGTGTCTCTTTCCCAGTCACATGTTTGGTATTCAGCTCGGCTTTGCCCTTTGTTATCTTCAAACTACATGATATCACCTTGCAGGTGAAACTCTCCCATTTGTCACGACCTGCTCCCAGGGATATTGTCCTGAAGGTAAATTAATGGTTGACCACATTATCATTCTGAATTACCTGCTGCTGTTTACTTTGCAGATGGAGATCTCATGTTTCAGCAAGTTCCCATGGTGGAGATTGATGGCATGAAGCTTATTCAGACAAAAGCCATCCTGAACTACATCGCTGAGAAGTACAATCTTCATGGAAAAGATATCAAAGACCGTGTTATGTACGCTCATTTCTTTTACATAGTGTTTTGACTGTATCATGTGATCTTAGTAGGTGAACGTGTCACAGTGTGTGATGGTGCTTTTTCCCTCAGGATCAACATGTACTCAGAGGGACTGGTGGATCTCATGGAGATGATCATGATTTTGCCCTTCACTCCAGATCCAAAACCAAAACTGGACAACATTCAAGCTAAAGCAACTGAGCGCTACCTTCCAGTGTTCGAAAAGGTATCAGTCTGTTTCCTGTGTGAGATGGTGCGGTCTAATAACTGATTCATCTTGCTTACAAACCTGTAAAGATTGGAAATTGAACTGCTGATGATTAAAGATTATTTACATTAGCTGAACGAGAGATTGTGTGTCTTTGACAAACTTGTCAGGTGCTGTCCGGGCAGATCTACCTGGTGGGAGGTAAACTCAGCGTTGCAGATGTGCTGCTGCTTGAATGCACCCTGATGTTGGAGGAGAAATTTACTGGAATCCTGGGCGACTTTCGCAACGTAAAGGTAAACGTGTAAAAGTGATATGTATTTGTACTTATATCGCCCCTTCTGTTCTTAAGAAACCAGAGGCTTGCTGATCCAAAATCGCTGCATTTGATACTCAGGTTACTAAAGCTGAGCAACACATCTCAGATACCTGAAGATGCTGTGGTGGACCAAATTGCTAAGCTAGCTGAAGTCAGGAAGAAGTTGGAGAAAGCACTGGATAAAATCGATGAGGTAGAAAACAGGAGGGCAACGGCGTAATATTCGCATCATGGCAATACCCGAAGGCAGCGAGGGCATTAACCCTGGCTGCCAGGGCTGCTGCAAGTTAGCCTCAAAGGCGGAGCTGTTAAACCCATCGTCCCCTGCTCGGACAGCGGACCCTTTACTTGGTTTAAGATCTCTGACTGTATTGGGTGCAGAACTATGTCATTTTTATGGGCCCGTAGTTGATGTGTTCCCAAATAGTCTACTTTCGTTTGAGGTATTAATAAATAAAAAATGTAAAAAGTACGCTCAAAGATGCATCTAGCACCCTCGCCATGGTGAGGGATAGTTGCTTACACACCTATTGGGTGTATGAGGCCAAAGTCTGACCCCTATGTGTACCTGTTTTTTTGTTTTTTTTGTTTTTTTAGCCTATGGAGCCTCTAGCTGCAATTCTAAGATATTATTACACGGCCCTGCCTAATGCTGTAGAATGCACCATTCACTTAAATGGGCCAATTATTTTCGTATAATTGACCGCTGCTAAGCATATTTGACTGTTGTCAAGGAAAGTGGCCTTTTTGCCTCTGATTCACCTATTTCGTAGCACTCCGCGCTCTAAAATATTTGCTCCGCAAGTAGTCTGGTCACTTATCGCCCCAGCGTCTTCGGTCGCTAAGCGAAGTCAGCTGATCTGTAGTCTGCTTCATATCGGAAAAAACGTACTCCTAGGCCACTAGTATGGATGAGTTTAACATTAACTTTCATATTCTTGGAAAATACGGTGATTTCAACTCTTGGCAAAAGGCTGAGTTGTCGTCACCGGTCAAGAAAAGAAAAAGAGAGGAAAGCAGCGAAGAGGGAGAAGTGAAACGGCGTCGGTTTGGCGAACTATATTTCTCTGCTGAAAAACACTATGAATGGTAACAAATAAATTATAAAAAGACACACTGTGTCAAGTTTTTTTTTTTCGTTTTGGCAAGTAACCGTGTAATAAGCAGGATAATGTATAGAACGGCGGTCAGTCCCTTCATGACGAACTTATTTTCCCGATAGTGACCGCCGTTCTATACATTATCCCTTACTTATGTTGGTATAACAGGAATCACCTTAAATGGCCAACAGCACAAAATGTATCTGTATGCAGACGATGTTTTAATCTAACCTGACTCCCCAAGATAATCAACTGATAGACTTAATTCATAAGTATGGCTCCTTTTCTGGATATAAAATAATTTTTTCTAAGACTGAGGCCATATTATTATTTGGTTATTAAAGTATCTCCATGCTTAAAAGATCTTTATATACTGGTCTCGCTGATTGGAGCCGCAGAGGCATCAAAGTAGTTGGGGACATAGTTCAGGGTGGCTTGATCCTGACATGTCAGCAAGTTAAAAACGAGTTTGGTGTCACCAGTGTTCCAATCCAGAATTTTATCCTGTCCGAGTTAAAAGTGTTCTTTGGGGGACTTGCCATCTCTCCTATAGTGTCTCTGTTGGGGGATAATTTGCAGCTTGAATTCTTGAACAGCTTTATATGATACTTCAAGTAGGACAACTGCGATAAAGTTAAAGGCAAATGGGAATCTGACCAAGGTACTATAATAGAACCAGAGGACCGGGATGCCCAGTATAACCAGCGTCTTAGCATCTAACTCAGCCTGGGAGAGGCAATTTAAGATTTTACATCAACTTTATATTACTCCTGACGCCAGACGCAGAATGAATCCTGCCATGTCAGAATTCTGTATCATTTGTCTGTCTGTTGCTTATTTAATTTCAACATAAAAAGTTTAATTTCTTTTTGTGTTTTAGCTGCCTGTTTTCACCTTGAATTGTTTTGGTGCTATACTTGTCGGTTTTTGTCTTTTTATTTGCTTTGCAAAACTTGTTCGATACAAAATATGTTTGGGAAAAATTGTATAAATAAATAAAATCAGTGTACAAAAATACACATCAGTAATGAATTTCAAGGACAACTTTCTGTGTTTCACTCCAGGCTTTTCAGGGCAGGATGACCGAGATTCCGGCCGTCAACAGGTTCCTGAAGCCAGGCAGCAAGAGGAAGCCACAGCCAGATGATCAGTACGTGAAGACCGTCATGGAGGTGTTTGACATCAAATCACTGCCTTGAGCTCTGTAAAAGTTACGGTACATTCCTCACATCAGCAGTGTGAATGATTCATAGAACAAATACAACCCGTGCAACAGGTTTTCCAGTCATGTTTACCAATTATATTTGCAGGTTTATGTTGAGATGAAAAGTGCACTAACCATCCTGAAATAACAAATGCTTTTAGTATGACAAGAATCTATGTAATCTTTTATAACATTAAATGGATGGAAGCCTCTACTAAATAAAGTGTCTGTTTTTAACAAACATCTGAGAAGCTGCTGTGTTTCTGTTTTGTCTTGTTTATTTCTCAGCCTTAAAGGAGAACTTCGGTCGATTTAAACATGCAGCTTCATTGCTCAAGCTACCCTTGACTTGCCAGTACCGAAGACGCGAACACATTTGGTCCAACCATTAAAGAGCTCCATGGACGGAGATTTAGCGTTTACAGCTAACAGCATGGGGTCAGAACTTTACACTATGTTTTAAGCGTCTTAACATGCTCCACATCTCACACCAAAAGTTATGCAACATTAGCAGACACCTTACAACACAGCACTGTAGCGTGTATGACTCAAAATGAATAAAAAAGTAGTTAAAACAGTGTGTTTGTGCAAGCAGCTACTTACCTGTTTGTTGACATCCGCGTCTTCCGGTAGCTAGACCAAACTAGTCAATCCGTCGAGCGTGCACTTACTCCCTCACTGGCGGAGACGGAAACATAATCCAGCATTTTCATGTTTATGTTCATAATGTACATGTCCATGTGACAGCCTGTCATGAGCCATGAGCCTTACAATAGCCTGTTTAGCCTGTTAAGTGCACACTCGATGGATATGCTAGTTTGGTCTAGCTACCGGAAAACACACGGATGTCAACAAACAGGTAAGTAGCTCCTTGCACAAACGCACTGTTTTAACTACTTTTTTATTCATTTTGAGTCATACACGCTACAGTGCTGTGTGCTAAGGTGTCTGCTGTTGTTGCATAACATTCGGTGTGAGATGTGGAGCATGTTAAGACGCTTAAATCACAGTGTAAAGTTCTGACCCCATGCTGTTAGCTGTCAATGCTAAGTCTCCATTCACGGAGCTCTGTAATGGTTGGACCAAATGTGTTCACGTCTTCGGTACTGGCAAGTCAAGGGTAGCTTGAGCAATGAAGCTGCATGTTTAAATTGACCGAAGTTCTCCTTTAATTTTCGACTTTCAAGGGGAACACAGGCTGTATTTAAACCCTGTCACTGTGTGTGTGTTGTGTCTAGAGAGAGCTCCTTGTGACCAAAATGCAGACCTGTTTTAATAAATCTGTCAATGCAGAGGTAAAAAGTGTGCAGGAACTGACTCTTTCTCTGGGATCAGGGTTGTGCATTGAGGAACAGAAAGCTCTTCGTGCGGTCAGCGCAACTCCTCCAGTCACACCATGATGAGCAGCAGCAGCCGAAACACCATCAACAAACTGTGGGGAAGAGGGAGCAAATCAAAACTAATTAAGTCAGCAAGGGGAAAAGTGTTATTTCACAATCCTTGAGTTGCTCAATAAATATTTCTGCATGTGGATCATGTTCGACTCTGACCTCAGCCTTGACATCAGGCCAGCAGGCAACTGAAGATCAGCACAGTACATTGGGCTTAGCCATACTCGATGAGATCTTGATGTCCTTTTAGTCACTGGAGATGTTGTATTCCCCATAAGCAGATAACCAAACCAGCCATCAGGGACATCACACTTCCTACAAGAAAACAGAGACATAGAATCATGAATCACGTGGTAGTGAATTCACTTTGGTCAGGCTTTCTGCCAAAATAAGTTCATGAGGTCATCAAGAGTCGATTTTTGACCTTTTCTCTTGTATCCCATAAATCCTCCAAGGGCGATGGCTGCAGCATAGCCGAATCCAATCCAGTCCACGGCCATCACGAAGCTGTCAGGTGTTATTGTCATTCAAGTTGAACTAAGACTTTAATTTCTAAAAACATTTAGAAAACTCCCAAGTGAAGCAAGTAAGCATAGCAGTTCACTCTTCAGGAAATACGGCATTGTCTCAACCTTGGCCAGATTGAGTGTGATTTATAAAGTGCCAGTATAATTAAACTTTCCACTGGGTACTGATGTGTTCAACTTTTGTAGTTTTCCACACAACACAAAAATGTTACAATATTACCCATCACCCATCCTCCCACGTGTGGCCAGCAGCTGCACCACAGTGAGCACAGCAGCTCTGGTAGATTCTGAGCAGCTACATTAATCTGGTAGAGATTAATCTTTCAGTAGCAGTTCTGATGTTATGAGTGAAAGTTGTTGCCATTTCATTATACTAAAGTGAGACGTGACAAACAACTTGTTAACAGTAATATATAGTGTCATCCTAATGGTTATCATACATACAGTATGGTATTTAGACACCAGCTCGTACATCACATTTATAGTACACCTCCTAATATTTGTGTTACACAATGTTCAGGCATGTACAAGTCAAACTGTGTTACAACAAAAACATATTTATCAAATCTTCTTCAAACACTAATTTCTAACTCTGTTGGGGAGGATTAGTTACAATAATCAGGCTCATCTGATGCTAGTAACACATGAATAAGAACAAGACCAGAGAACTGCTCAGCTGCTGAGTACAGTGTTTTTTTGAGTCAGAATTTGCAATGAGATCGGCATGATAAAAGAGCAGGCGTTTTGGACAAGGTAACATAATGTGACCATCACCTGAAGTTCTGATAAAACGACTGTGAAGGTTACTACACTTGATAGCGGTGTGCGTAACAATCAATAAAGAAAATAAGAGATGAGAAGGATAAAGGCTCACACTTCACTTGTCAATTAAAATATGCACTAAGAGGACTTGGGATAGCAATAGAGATTCATTCATTCAGTAAGACGGCTTAATCAATACTCATTATCATTATATGAGGACATCTATTAAAAACTGACCTAAAAAGTTGAAAATAGAGCTAGTTCAAATTAAAAAAAAAAAAAATGGACTGAGGTCCGTGTCTCCTAATATCTTATTGATTCTGTCATCTTCAGGGTTAATTGGTGATACATTACATTTACAGCATTAGTGTTAAAGAAACACTCAGCAATAAAACTACTGAGTATGTAGGTTTACATTTCATACCTTCTGAGAAAGAGCTCACCAAGTGCATTTGTTTAAGTAGTTAAGTAAAAACTGAAGTACTTGTACTTAAGTTTGTGAATAACTGAAGTGTTACGAGTTTCTTTAATGGTTGAACAAATTCTCCTGTTTCTTAAACCAAATTTTAAGCTCATAAAAAGTTACCCTTTCAGAGATATGTACCTCTCAGAGGAGAGCCCATGCTATGAACATAGGCTGACTTTATATTAATTAAGGTGTTGCTGTGGGTTAAACCACCCGACAGTATCAAATGCGGTTAAAATTACTCAAACTTGAACATTACAGCAGGAAAAAACACAACATGCAAATTGATCCAGCAGTTTCAGATTGTTTTTGGAAAGAAAAAAACCTGACCTGTTAGGACTTATCAACCTCAGTCACTAATACAACATTTCACAAGTAAAAAAAACACTGATATGTTAGTCTGGAAGTAAAAAAAAAAAAAACATGCGTGTGCCATGTAAACCTTGTTACCATGGAGTCAACCCAAGATGTTTATTGTCAATCCGGCTGCGCGAGTACACTCATGGGAAATTCTTATGCTTAGAGACTTCATTAGAGAAACAGTGAATAGCAGATTAGAAAATCAAATGTATCAGATAAATTATAATAATAAATAAATAAAACAAAAACCGAGTATACAGAATAGAAATGTGGACAGCAGCAGGGATAAGGTGTCGGTGTGTATATCTACCTTCACATGTCTGTACATGAGACCATGCAAAGACAATAATATAAACAGCAATAAAGCAGAAGGCATTAAAAACAGCCACAAAACTGATGAAAGAGTACTGATGGACTGAAGAGGGGCAGCAGCTATGGTGCATCAGGCCACACTTATTAACTTCTCTACATAAAACATACTATTTTTTTTTATTTATTTTTTTTGACATGCCAAGTTTGAAAATATTCTAGAGAAAAGATCTACTACATATTCTTAATCATAAATATGTTGTAGATGAACAGGAGTGACACAAGAATCAAAACATTCAGAGGGAATACAGTCAGAACACAGATTAGATCAGGCTGAACAAGACCGAGAATCGACTTTTCTTTCCTCATAGAAATGAGTAAATATGATTATGAATATAAATATGAATGTAAACACGTAGCAAATAAATGAAGACTGAGATTTGAAAAAGGAAGGCAGACTGCCACGTGCAGCGCCGCATTTGGATGTGTCTGACGCTTGGAGCTTAACTTCCCTACGTTTCTCCTACAAATGGGCCTTGAGCTTGTTTGGAGGTTCTAGCAGGGGAGCGCAGCTACTGGTACACCGATGGATGGTCGTCCGCCGGGGGGACCTCGTCCTCTTCCACCGAGCGCGGGGCTTCGGGAGGGACACACATGGAGCGGTGAGGGAGGAAGGGGACACCCGCCTAGCCAGCCAGATCAGCCGAATCAACCCTAGCGATCAATGGGGTGACAGATGTCGCAGCCAGATCACCCTCACATCCAACGCTTGAAAGAGAGGCGGGGCGAATATATAGTGCAGAACAAAACAACTACTTCGTGTCATGGTGTCGACTTTCTAACTGTTCGCTGGGATGTATACACTGAACCTGGTGCGTTTATTTACGTAAACTACGTCGATAATTCAAGACTTACCAAAAATGTTTGGAACGAAAACAGGCAGCAGTTAGCTTTTTTCCCATGATGTCTAGCGCTAAAATGTTAATGACTGGCTTTTCTATTGGCCGGAATCAGCCAATAGAAATCATCAGACGTCCACCCCGCCTTCAGCAGTTTCTCTGGCGCTCCAGCATTATACAACGACCTGAACCTCACCTTCTCTGTCCACCACACCTGGATTTCTCCACGGCAGTCACAACAGTCCACAGGTAGGTACCTCTCCAAATACCTGAAGTCAGCTTTGATAGTGTTGCGTAAATTATAGTAAAAAAAAAAACAAAAAAAAAAACAGGCGGTGTTTTCTCTTTTGCAGTTTCACAGATTTAATCTCCAAAATACCTCTTGTCATGGCTGGAAAAGTTGTGCTGCACTACGTAAATGGGAGAGGGAGAATGGAGTCAATCCGCTGGCTTTTAACAGTTGCAGAAGTGGATGTAAGTGAAGAGTGGTGATGTCATAGAGGTCCGTTGACTGTTCTGCTCGATGTGTCTTAAATCATTTTGTGCAATTTGTCATTCGCAGTTTGACGAGGTGCATCTGACAACTCGTGACCAGTATAAAAAACTCCTCAGTGGTGAGTTGGTTTAAAAAGGAAAAGGTGCCTGAAACTGAAATTGTGTCTCTGACCTGTTTCCCAGTCACATGTTAAGTATTCAGCTCGGCTTTGCCCTTTGTCTGTTATCTTCAACCCACATATGATGTTGCTGCTTCCAGGGATATTGTCCTGAAGGTAAATTAATGGTTGACCACATTATCATTCTGAATTACCTGCTGCTATTTACTTTGCAGATGGACATCTCATGTTTCAGCAGATTCCCTTGGTGGAGATTGATGGCATGAAGCTTATTCAGACAAAAGCCATCCTGAACTACATCGCTGAGAAGTACAATCTTCATGGAAAAGATCTCAAAGACCGTGTTATGTACGCTCATTTCTTTTACGCAGTGTTTTGACTATATCATGTGATCTTAGTAGGTGAGCGTGTCACAGTGTGTGATGGTGCTTTTTCCCTCAGGATCAACATGTACTCAGAGGGACTGATGGATCTCATGGAGATGATCATGCTGTTGCCATTCACTAAAGATCCAAAACCAAAACTGGACAACATTCAAGCTAAAGCAACTGAGCGCTACCTTCCAGTGTTCGAAAAGGTATCAGTCTGTTTCCTGTGTGAGATGGTGCGGTCTAATAACTGATTCATCTTGTTTACAAACTTGTAAAGATTTGAAATTGAACTGCTGATAATTAAAGATTATTTACATTAGCTGAACGAGAGATTGTGTGTCTTTGACAAACTTGTCAGGTGCTGTCCGGGCAGATCTACCTGGTGGGAGGTAAACTCAGCGTTGCAGACGTGCTGCTGCTTGAATGCACCCTGATGTTGGAGGAGATATTTGTTGGAATCCTCGGCGGGTTTCCCAACGTTAAGGTAGACGTGTAAATCATTCCCATTGTGTTTTTTTTTAAATGACATTTTAACAATAAAATCAGTGTACCAAAATACACATCCAGTACTGAAGATTCTGCTTTGAGGATAACTTTCTGTGTTTCACTCCAGGCTTTTCAGGGCAGGATGACCATGATTCCCGCCATCGACAGCTTCCTGAAGCCAGGCAGCAAGAGGAAGCCGAAGCCAGATGATCAGTACGTGAAGAGCGTCATGGAGGTGTTTGACTTAAAATCCCTCCCTTTTTAAAAGTTCTGGCACAGGCAGTGTGAATGATTCATAACAGTACATTTGCAGGTTTGAAAGTATGAAAGGAATATATGTTTAACTTTTTTAACATCAAATGGATGTTTTAATGGAAGCTTCTACTAAATAAAGTGTCTATTTTTAACAAACATTGGAGAAGTTGCTGTGTTTTTGTTTTGTCTTGTTTATTTCTTAGCTTTGATTTGGACTTTCAAAGGCAACACAGTGCATCCTGTTCTCTTTTTTGGGGTTCCAGAGAATCAAATGTGAAAAAGAGTCGAGCCCCACACACAGTTTTCACCTCTGCACAGATAGGTTTATTAAAAGTGGTCGAAGTTTGGGTCACAAAGAGTTTTCTGAAGATATAACACTCACACAGTGACAGTGTTTCTACCCATTTCTCGTGTAAATAATACTTTAAAGTAAAATGTTTTCTCCCTGGTGTTAGGGATAATAAATATTGTCTGATGTCGACAGTTCATGGGGATCTTTATTGGTGAGCTGTTGCATGTGACTGTGTAATGTAGCATGGGAGGATATTAAAATGTATGTAACGACTGTCCGGTCCAACACGATATCTATACAAGATATTAACCTGAAAATTGCGTGTGTTGTGTCCAGAGAGAGCTCTTTGTGACCAAAATGCCAACCTATTTTAATAAATCTATCAACGCAGAGGTGAAAAGTGTGTGCAGGAATGTACTCTTTCACTGGAATCAGAATTTGGACTTTAACCCCATCTTGTATAACAACAAACAAAAAAACGCGTTATTGTAAGAATCGGATTCATTTATTCAGTTTTGTTAATATTACAAAAATGACACAGTATCTTCAATCTTTAGTGTGTGAGCAGTCAAGAATACAAATCTTAGTCATCAAACTTGTTCCTTTTTTGAGTCATTTGAACATTTCAGCTTAATCACATTGACAGCGTAGCAGCCTGCAAAACTGATGTTGTAGTGTACACTGTAAACCCCTGCCAAGACAAACAAAAGCACCCACAAAGCTCATGTAGTGAGTAAGTAAACATGTGGTAATAATAATTAATCTCAAATTATGAGATCAATGTTCATTCAAATGCTCACATACACAAAAAAAAAGCCCCCAGCTCGATTCACCTAAACAGAATCACTGTACCTGGATTAGTAGTTGATGTTTAATCCGTTGAGCTTTTGTCAGCTTTGGGTCACATGAACATTAAGTTACCACAGAACAGAAGCTCTGTTATGTGAACTGGGAACTGGGAATGATGTCTCCTTTAAAACAAGGGTTGTGCATTAAGGAACAGAAAGCTCTTCGTGTGGTCAGCGCAACTCCTCCAGTCACACCATGACGAGCAGCAGCAGCCGAAACACCATCAACAAACTGTGGGGAAGAGGGAGCAAATCAAAACTAATTAAGTCTGCAAGGGGAAAAGTGCGATTTCACAATCCTTGAGTTGCTCAATACACATTTCTGCATGTGGATCACGTTCGACTCTGACCTTAGCCCTGACATCAGGCCAGCAGGCATTAATTTCCCAGACTTTTTGTATCTCATTCCCATTACAAGTGAAAGGAGTCCCGCGGCCACTGGGAGAAGGAAAAAACATGAAATTATACTGGCTGGATGTTTCCAGAAATTTCTCAGAAGATCAGCACAGTACATTGGGCTTAGCCATACTCACTCAATGAGATCTTGATGTCCTTTGAGTCATTGGAGATGTTGTATGCCCCATAAGCCGATAACCCGCCAAAAACCAAACCAGCCATCAGGGACATCACACTTCCTACAAGAAAACAGAGACATAGGATCATGAATCAGGTGGTAGTGAATTCACTTTAGTTGGGCTTTCTGCCTAAATAAGTTAATGAGGTCATCAAAGGGTCAATTTTTGACCTTTTCTCTTGTATCCCATAAATCCTCCAAGGGCGATGGCTGCAGCATAGCCGAATCCAATCCAGTCCACGGCCATCACGAAGCTGTGAAAAGACATAAAAGACAAGTTCAACTAAGACTTTAGAAAACTCCTAAGTGAAGCAAGTATAGTAGTTCACTATTCAGGAAATTAAGCATTGCCTCATTTTAAGTAGCTTGAAAAAAACAGTGAATAAAATGTGTTCTTTAAACAACCAGCCTAGCCAATTACATTTTAAAACCAAGCTCGTAACTTTTTAGCACAGTTACACTTTGACAGCTACAATCATGTTGTCGTGTTTAGCAGCAATAACTCTGACAGAGCTCTAGATGTCGCTGTGGGACCTTTAAAGACTGATACATACAGCAACAAAATGGGAAGCGTACAGATAAATACATGTACACAAATATTCACACTAGTAATTTACTTCATGTGAAGTACATGTTGTTACCAATTAATAGCACACTGCTCGTTAATTCACCTTGGTTTAATACGTACCTTGAGTCTAAACAAATGCGCAGCAGCACTCAGAAACGTTGATTTGTGACTGCACTTCCTTGTTACTGCCCTAAAATCATAACACGCATGCGCGGGTTTGGTTCGTGCTACGTTCGCTTACACTAAATAAAGTGGGAAAGTAGTATTTCAGGATTTGACTCAAATAGTTTTATCCCCGAGAGTATTTTTTTGGTCTTTATCTCAATAAGTACGGACAGGTCTTTGAATTGAGTCTAATAATTCTCAGATAAATCATTTTGTAAAATGACTGTCTCCACTGGCTAATATGTGTTTCAGAGAGCCACAAAAGCCACTGAAGAAATGGCACAGAAACTCTGACACATGCATTTCAGTTTCTTCTGTACCACAACATATTTTAGACATTACACATAAAACCTAGGGAGATGTAGTATTATGTGAACTTAGTTGTACTGGATGGTCTGTGTTCATGCGACTGCACAAATGCTACCATGTGTCTGCTGTATCCACTGTACTTAATGTGGTTGTGGAGGTGACGATAAGGACAGAGAGCATTAAGTCAGATGTGGAGGTGGGTGATTGATATGGACACAACAACAAATTTATTTGTGACCATCATCTGTGTCCTCTGGCAATTTAAGCCCTTAGACCTGCAGGACTTCCGTCAAAATTCTTGATTTAATCATGTCTTTTGTCAACATGAAAAAAAGTTCAGACTGAATTTAAGTAAAACCTGAAATTGTGTATAATGCATCCAAAATGTTTCATTTGATCTGATCGTGCATTACAATAATGGCACTTTGGGTTAGCAGGTTTAACTCAGTCTACATTGTTCCTGCACGGGGGACCAGTGGGTGCTTGTTTCATGTGTTCAGGACTGTGAGACAACAGACAGAAAACTCAACTCTCCCCAAAGAAAACCACTTTATTTCACTGTGACCCTCATTTCCAGAACTTACACACATTAAAGGTTTCATCATTTAATAATAGTCCTCAAAAAGTGTAAATCAATGCATTCTTAGAGCAAAATAAGCCACTATGAATTGTAGACAATGTGACCACATGCTGCAGTGAGCAGCAGCTCCCGCAGAGCGCCTCCATGCAGTCACCTGGTGGAAAAGAGCCACTGTGGCCCTCTGTGAGAGGGCTGAGGACCAGCTCCTCCAAAGAGAAGGCACACATTTCCAAAAATCCGTTGGCATTTCAAATACGGTCTACATAGATTTTCCTGATGAGTTACAGTCTGATCTTGTCAGGATAAAAATGACTATAAAATGTCTGACAAGGGTCATTTAAGAACAAGGAAGGATTATTCAAGTGAGGTATTGGAGCAACATGTAAAAACCATGAAATTTACTGTACCATCGACATGAGGAAAACATATCAAAAGACTAAATTTAGAGGAAGACAAGACAGCAAACATGTAAAGTGACTTGTGGAAAATGCAATGGTTTCATTACAGTAAACAACAACAATGGACATACAGTGCTTTTCACAATACAGTGACAGTTATAATACAAATGGCTTTGAGTGCACAGGAACCTGTGATATACTGTTAACATGGCTTTGTCGGCTTTTTGCTAGGTAAATACTTTCATGAAAGCCGTAGCATGGTATTCAAAGTAAATATGCATATAAAAGTTATGGAACCATTATAAAAAATTTAATCAGAATCTATAAAGGCCAAAGAAAGATGAAAAAGACATTAAGTTGCTTCGTTGTCATCCGGGCTGGCATTAAAACAAGTATTGCTCAACTTAAAACATGTAGAACATCATGGCAAACACACCAGATTTTGGCAATGACCGACATTTTTAACATTAAAGTGATATTTTACACTGGTAGAACATTATCATTGTTAACATGCATTCCTCCATACGAGCTGTGGCAACATCAGAGACAAAGAAAATGTAGACTGTTTCTCTTTAAGGATATCAAAATCAGTAAAATCAGAATCTTGGCGTTGTAAATTAAAAGATGTTTACTCTTTCATAGTTGCATAAATGAACAAGGGCTACATTCATTTTCAGAAAAGTGATGTAAGTATGAATAATTATGGTAAATAAAATGGCTGGTGTCATGCTTAAAGAGGAATGCAAGCTATGAATTTTATTCTACTGATGTAAAAAAAAAAAAAAAATATCACTTCACACGAGCAAAGTGCATAATAATCCTCCTGACATGAGACTTGACATAAATAACACATTACAACCAATGTCAACAAGTCAGTGCAATTAATTATTAGAGATCTATCATGACTATACTGTGTCAGTTACACGGAGTAGCTGACCATGATCATTATGTTTTGAGTTTTTAAAAATAAATGTGATATAAGAGCTTTAACGCTGGCCAATGCTTGATGGGAAAGTAAGCATGCAAGAACACAATTTTTTGCTAAATCTGATGAAGGGGGCAATATTTTAAGCGAAGTATATAGCTATTTTTATTCAATAATAATAATGATCAAGGGGTATTTTTGATAAATCTAATACTTTTCAACAAATCCACTCACGTTTTCTCTTCATTTCAGGCTGCAAATCCAAATAACACGAGGGAACAAGTAGCACAAAAAGCTTAACATTTCTCTGCATCTCCGTTCAGCTTTCAGCTTGAGGTCAACAGTGAGCCAGAAGTGGGATAAATCTCTGAGCCTCTGATCAGACGCTGCTCTGCATCTGGAACACACCTGGTGTTGATCAGTTACAGGTAAATGGCACCATTTCTCCGTGTCTTTTGTGCGTCTCACCGTGGCAGCCTCCGCCCGCTGTTCGTTAAGGAAAAACATTCACCCACAGCCAGCCCAGCAGCGTCCCGTACACCCAGGTTCTCACGTACAGTTTCCTGCCGTTCTCCGTCAGAAGCAACGGCAGTGTCAGTCCCCCCAAGATAACCACTGATGGGAGGGTTTTAGAGAGGTTCAGAGGAGACGGCTTGCCTTCCCCTGGGAACTTGCATATTTTGTCTGCATCCTCCGACTCGTAGAAATCCGTCAGCAGCCTGTGAAAAGACAGATAACTCTCTCAGGAATTCAGCCCGTCTTAGAAATGCACGAGAACTAGAAAAAGAAACTGCCAAGTGGAACAAAACAAAAACCTGTCTGACGAAAGTTCACATCAGGATTTTTTACAGCAGTTACAGCACAAATCCTGCCACTGAATCACAGTGTGGCAGTTTTTGTTGTAAATCTTTCTAACTCTCTATATCCAAATATTTTTGAGACAACAGCTATTATTTCAAAGTCTATACGACCCTTTCTGGACTTTTTCTGTTATGTAAACAGATTTTAGGGTAGCAATTAATTATCATTTTCATTATCCGACCCCGACTCTGGAACTCTTTAGATAGGCCTCTTAAGCTTATATCATCCTACAAAATGTTTAGGACTAGTCTGGTGAGGTATTTTCTAACCAGGCAAAATAATACTCATGTCTAGTATAACTGAACTGAATTTGTAATTTAATGGATATTTTTCACTCCATGTTTATTTGTTTATTGTGTCTTTTCTTTGTTTCTTTCCCTTTTTTGCTTTTTTTCTTCGTTTCTTTTTTATTAGTTAATCTGTTTTAGTGATTTTGTATTGAGGAGGAGGATTTTATATAAGCCCTTTGGGCTTCTTTTCCTCTCCTGCACAAATATTTGCCTTTGTATTATGAAGTATGATTCTGTTTTTTTATCATTGTGCATATGAATGAATAAAAAAAAAAAAATAAATATCAATTTTCTTTATCCATCAACCAGTAGGAGTGATATCGCAGGCATTTCCTATCTGCTGCTCAGAGTTTACAACCAGCTTTGCTCCCAGTAGATCACACACACGCATCAGTACTGACTGACTGTAATACTAACCAGTACCAACCGTGCAATTTCAATCTCATACTGTCATAATTTTGTGATTTAGGTGATAAAATCAGCTGTGCAATTTCAATAATCCTATGTGCAATGGAGAACTCAACTGTTGAGTTTGTTTTTTTTGTTTATATTGTCGTCACTTTTTCAGATTTAGCTTTTTTAACTCATATGTATTGATTTTTATTGATTCTCATCTCTTTTTTGCTTACATCTTACTACTGTTACAACATACATTTCCATAATGTGCAACTGATAAAAGGATTATCGTATGTTATCGTCTGATTTTAATGCCAGAAAATGGTAGAAACTGCCAATGAAAGTCTAAGATGACTTATTCAAATGGTTTGTCCCAAACGCAAACAAATATTCAAATTTGAGAAGCTCCAACCACAGAACATTTTTAGCCTTGTGCATCTTTTGGTTACAAGTTCATCTGGATGCCTTTTCATTTTTAATTTTTTTTTTTTTTTTACAGTTATGTTTACAGACTCTCTCCATTTCCCTACACTCATATTTTGAAGGTAATGCATTTGCCAAAAAAAGAGACAGAACACAGAGTTCCAGACAGATTTGATTGGAAGCATGTTATTATAATCGCTATTGTTAATTCCCTTGGCCACGATAATTGTGTGGTAAAAATCTGATATCCTGACGGCCCTCATTGAGACAAAAGGCTTTGGTACAAAGCAAGATAGACCCATATTTTGGTTGCAATAAATCTTGCAAACCTGAATTCCTATTCTTTTACAGCATTAAGGCGCTTTTGTTTGGTCATTGTTCCAACATGAATAGGATTCATTTATTTATTTAGAGAAGGTTCACATTTTTTCGCCCAGTTTGAGCACCACTGGTTATTACTCAAGGGGAGAATCAAGAAATTCAAGGACTTTCAAGGTACCTAAACCAAAAGAGTTCCAGATTATTGAAGCCTTTGCAATGACATCTAAATTGTAACAACAAATGCAATTGTGAAAAATAAAGTTCACAGAATCCCTTTATACCCACAGCAGTTTGTATATACCGTTTCTTTGTTTTGCCAGCTTTTATATTGATTGTATGTTTTGATCATGAAAATAACATTTTTGCTCATTTCGACACCGGGAGACAACAAACACACAAGCTTGGGATCATCTCATTTCAAACACCTAAAGATTTTTGATGAGCTATTTCGTAGGTGAGCCTCCAGATTAAGTTAAGGAGTGTATTTGAATTCAAGCATTTCCCTGACCTTTTTCACACTTCAGCAGAACATCAACTAGACGTATTATTTCCAGCTCATACAGACGCTAAGATACATATCTAACTCTCCCTACGAGTGGAGCTGTAAGGAAGCAAAACATAAAAACAAAAACAAAAGACATCTCACGACAGTTTACATATTGATTGAATAACATGCAATTTCGACATGATGAATTGTTCCACCCACGCACACTTACCGGTCCTTGATTTCGAAGCGCTCGTGCAGCCACCTGCGGAAAAACACTGGCTCTGGAGGAATTTCCTTTATGTCCACACGGTCGAAGTGTATGTGGACGCGGGGACATTCTTTGCACAGGAATTCTGTCAAACACAAAAAATAAAGAGACTAAACAAAAACAGGAAAAGCCTTTCAGCACAACGGCACGTACAGTAAGCTTTTTTAAAATCAACACGAGGTGACAATGATGGAGTGGAGCAGCTCTGACACTCTGACGCCAAGTCCCTTTGATTCAACAGAGGAAAGACCGGTAAAGCAGCATGGCGGTCAAACTGGTTAGATTCTCAGACTGACGAAGCACATCAGGTCAAATATGTCAGTCAGTCAAAACCAGTTTAATATCCCAAATCAGTTTAAATTGAATATTTTTTATTTGTTCGATAGGATAAAAACCCTCAGATCAGTTTTAACATTACGAAATCAATGTTCCCAAACCAAACCTTTTCAGTGTCAGAGCAGTGAGTAAAGAAAGAAAACCAAAGTGTCTGAGAAGGTCAGACATAAAAATGTAACAAGTGTGAACGCTCAAGGCTACATGCGTATCCCCAGAGACCTTCAAGTTCCTGTTTCCACAACATGCAATATTATCAGGAAACTTGGCTCTGCGGCCAAAAGAGGAAACCCGATCGAAGTCAGCAGCGAAAGATTGCTTCTCTGGTCGAGAGAGCACTTTCAGTTAGCTGCTGTGCTGCTTCAAATTGACCTTCAGACACAAAATGTGCCAGTTTAATAGACACTGACAACTCGATGAAAGCCGGATAGTGTGGTTGAAGGCTCAAGAGGAGAGACACACAGGCATGTAATGTTGCAGGGACACACATGAAAAAGCCAGAGTCAGTCTTGGATGAAAAGGCCACCTTCCTTCCGCGTACATTGAGGAGGTGAAGTGCTGTTTTCAACTCCTCAGACTCCAGACAAGTGTTTGGCATCAAGACACATTAACACTCATAAAAGAATTTCATAAATCAATCTCCTGAAAGAAAGCTGAGCATTCACTGCAGGTCATGTGTGTTGTTGAAGGAAATCAAGTGTTGTTTCATAGCGACCAACAACACCTCCTCATATAATCCCTTTAATAAACTATAGTTAAGCTGATTACTGACGCTTTTGTTTGGCCCAATACGCTATTGTTTAAGAGTCACATTTTTCGATATTTGAAAATCTGGGGCTGAGACTCAACAATCACCTATCATTCTCCAGAATAGCCCACCGCTGTTTAAGTTGTCTGGATATAAGGGGGGATACCAACCAGTGCCGGGGGGGGTGCAGGGAGCACATTTAGTGTCATTAAAGGCCCTTAACTGTTGATGACTTGTTATGCATCAAATTCTCAACTAGCAGGAAAGTGAATGACAAAATGTATCGGTTCTCATATCAAATTACAATTCAAAAAGCGAATATTATCTAGTAGCCAATTGTAGATGAGTTCATCTCAAGTCTAATAACGTTGCTAGAGAAAAGCATGATCAAAAGTAAAAATAATAACAAGCAAAGCTGAGCCAAAGAGTTTCATTTATAAAAATCGCAAAAATGACAAAATACCAATATATTTTTCCTCCCTCGGCCACAAAAATGACATGTTTGAGCTGTCCCAGTTAGAGATGATTGATCAATTACTGCATTTACAAAAGGTATGAATGTAGAATGTGTGAAGTATAACCTTCAGGGAAATATACTGGGGTTTTGTGGTTGTGCAGTATACTTTCATATATTCAATAATTTGATTGTGTCCGAACATTTTTTCAAAAGCGACAATTTGGAGCTGTGGCACTGAAACGTCAAGCTATTTTAAGCTACTTTCCTTTATTGCAATTAACAGCAAGTTTAAAGGGTATACCAAAAAGAATCAGACTCTTGTAGCTGCAGTGTGAACCCAGCCTCGAGTCACTGCCACCTCCCTGTGACATGACTAAAGTCACCTTCACCACATGGGACCAGGAAGTGCGTGATGAGAAGAATGCTTTTCTGTTCTCTCTGTTCTGTTTGCAAGAAACACATTGATGTTTATTCCTGAATGAAACGGGATGTTTTTTCAAACATTCAAAACGGTGCTTGTAGAACAACTGGGAACACGGAATAATCAAAAATGTCAAAACACACAGTCATGCTGTTTACAGGAAGACGTGGCTGTTAATAGGTAATGTTTGCTGTGTGATTAATTACTGAGAGAGGGTGGGCACAACGTTGCAAGGTTGTTACAATACATTCAGACAATGCCTGTGCATCTATGAATAGACCGATTAACAGAAAATAAAGGCAGGCTGCAGCTGCTATAGCTGACGGTCTGTTACTGTGTTTATATGTGGCGTTAAAAACTGATCCTGAGCTTTATTAGCTTTATTAACTGTTATTGACATGTATTTTCCATTACTATAATCAGGTTTCATTTTTGTGAGGCCGGCATGTGGGAAGGTTGCACTGATAATTTTCGTTCTTGTTGATTCTGGCAGCTCTGGGATTGAACCTCAATATGCAAATTTGCTTTGCAGGGCTGCCAGATTTATCAACAAGCGTGGCACACAGAGAGAGTCAAAGGAAGCAATGCTTTGGAAAGGTATCATTCAATTTTCAATTGTTTTTGTGAGGAGAGAATTATATAGGGATCACAAGCCTCAGCATAGACATTGGTCATTAAAAGTGCTTAAATTGAATATTTCAATAAATATATACAAATATACTATTAAAGTACTTATGATATAAATACTTTTTTACCCAAAATTTGTAAATGGGTTAGGCTATGTTAGGGTTGGGTTAGTTACCTTATCTCAACCCTAATCTATTTCCTAATGTTAAGTAAAAATTCAAGCACTTTTAATGAACAATGTCAACGTGTTTAACAATTTGTTTGAAGGAACCCTGGTTATATCTTTACAGACTGCATTTACATTTAGCTGAGATTTGATTGCAACGACAGCCAGACTACCTTCAGGCGGTACGATTCTGTTCAGATCACAATATGCCCTCTGTGCTTTTACACCCTGCATTAACAAGCATGTTTCCTCACCCACATAGGATATCTGGAAATAGATTGCATTGTAATAGCAAGAATAAATGGGTTCTAAGGCAGCAAATGGGATAACAACAAGTTGGTCTCACCACATTACTGTCCATTAATGAGGATAGATCAACAGGAATGGAGCCATGACTGGGCAAAACAGAATCGTTCTGGAGTCTCGTGGTGAAATTTAGGCACAATTTCAATGCCCCCCTAAGGGCTTTAGACCCTGAGCCTTCATGGACTTAGTCAAACACTTACGAGGTGACGTCAACTGAAAGAGGCTGCAAGAGGCCGAAATGGTATAAATAGGAATGCGACAGCATTAGGCATATAGTGGCCATTAAGGACCCAAAATGTCCGAGAGAAAGCAGTCGCGTACTTGACAATTTGACAGTGTGACAGCTCCAAATCCTTGTGGAACACACCTCAAACTCAGTGAGTCTGTGAGGGTGGACATTGGGATCGGGCCTAATTGAAAGAACACGTAAAACAAAGCTGCTGCCTCGCTCTCTCTGTCTCTACTCTTCTTCTACCTTGTTGGCTTTAATTGAGTCCCCTCCCTGGAGGTGAGCTTAAATTTCCAAATGTATTCCAGCTGCATGTGTCCTGTATGAGTTTAAACCTTAAAAGATCCAGTGGGTTTGCACAGAGGAAGTCATTGAAGGTCAAATGTCTCAGTCTTCTTCCTGTTTCATTGAGATTCCTAAGCAGGTCTGCTTACCTGGCATCGATGGTGCCGGTTTTCTTTGACCGGCGGTTTTCAGTGTTCCCTCGTAGGCCACGGTGATGTCATACACAGCATCCAGGTGGCCCCTCATCGTCTCGAGAGCTATGTGGGACGCCTTCATTCTGGGTGTGAGTGTGTGCCTCAGAATAGCCAATCCTACATAGAGGACACAATAAAACTCATAAATTTTTTATCTAAACAGATTATGTGATGGGTAGATTAACAGTTTGGACATTGAACATACGAGCCTACACAATAAAAGTTCTGTCAAACATCCTGGTGGCCCTTGAAATACTTTAAATCTAAAGAAATGAACATGGATATTAGAAAAGTATCACATAAAAACACAGTAATTCTATGTGAAAGCTTGTGTTTGGGTCAGTTACTGCGTAGTCTGTTGTCGGTGTGGCGCCGTCCTCCACTGTTAATACCTCACTAATAGCAGATAATGTCATGTGCACATGTCGGCGCTCCAGAGAGATTTATTTGGATTAATGGGGGAAGGTGATATTGAGCGCTGTGGTCGAGAGATAGGCTTAATCTCTGCAGAATAGATGCAGTTTGTGAGCTGACCTTAACGCCACACTGCACAATAGAATCATATCATGTTGATGCAACATGTTTATATATCTGTGAAATGTTAAAGCGACACTGAAAAATACATCACGGTTAAATATAAACAGCATTAAAAATGTGTTACTTTCACTTCATGCTGCAAGACTAAACTAGAAGAGGCATCTCCTTCAAGCACATTCTTTTCAGTTCTGTGAGTGAGTCATAAATTCTCTATCATCTGTAAGCAGCAAGCCCTTTTATTGCTCAAAACTTTGAGCCAACACTAGCTAGAATATTTAATGAGCTGTTAAGGTGGAAGCTGAGCAATTCCTGGCAACACACCAGCAATGTCCAATCCAATGACAATATCAATTAATAAAGTTGAAAAAAAAATTGAAGTTGAAATTTTTTTTAAAAAATATAGTTTAGTGAGTTTTGAGGCTGTATTATCAAGAAATGCTCTTCTGTTTTTTTTATACAAATTTCACTTTGTTGTGCAGATCTGAACTTGAATATACGATGCCAATCATGCACAATTTCAAACCAAAAATGTAACCTTAAAATCAAAGGTTTTATAAATTTGAATGCACATGATACTCATTGGTCAAACTGTAGCTTGCACTGGCGATCACAGGTCACACAACAAAACTTAGTCAGCTGTTTCACAGAATGAGTGGGCCGAGCTGAATTAGTATGCAGCAGTACAGCAGTAAATGGTAGCTATCGTCATGCCAGTACCTTCTTTCGAAGCAAAAGCCTGACTGTCAGCGATAACATTCTTGAGCTCTGGATTATACCGAGTTCCTTCTGGGAAAATGACAAGGTACATCTGTGGGGAGAAAAAACACGTGAGATGAAAGAGTCTTCAGAGTTGGTTCTTATTGCAACGGCCAAAATGGAATTTTTTACATTTAGAGGATTTGTTGAGCGAGTAACAAGGAAACTTAACACTGTGAAGAATTGATAATGAGAAGTTGTTCTAAACAACACTTAAGTTAGTTGGGATTACAACTGAACTAAAAACTCACTTTTTTTGGTATCCCCTTTTTTGCCCATTACACTGTGATGCCACTCTGGTTTATACAGATTTAATAATTACCAAGAAGTTGTAGCCTTCTAAAAATGTACTTTAGCACAAATAAATAATGTACATCCCAGACACACACACACACACACACACACACACACACACACACACACACACACACACACACACACACTCTCTCTCTCTCTCTCTCTCTCTCTCTCTCTCTCTCTCTAATCCCCCTCAGCTAAATCCAAAAAAGTGATTAAAAACAAGCTTTAAACAAGCCCTTTAAACACAATAACACACACTGCTGGTGAACCTTCCTGCACTGTGCGAAACTATGCACATCAACATCCTAATTACAGGGAGGTTAAGAAGGAATTTTTGGAATACTGAATTTGAGGAGATTATTGCAGAAAGATCTGCAGTTTAATGGGTGAAAGTTTAAAAGCAAGCTTGCAATGATTAGGAAAACCTGTCGAAACCTAGTGTGAAGATAATATCTGTCTTATAAGTTCGTGTTTGAAAGCATTACTTACCGGTGCTCCACATTGAGTTTGAGTGAGGAGCTTCTTCTTCATCGCCTTTTCATTGAACTTCGCACTTCGCTTCACGTAAGTTCCTCCATGCTAAAAGAGAAATATAATCTGATGACAACAGCAGTGCCAAACTTTGATTGAGCCTTAATTCACATCTGCACTTTACAAAACAACATTCAAATACTCACAGAGTTGCATTACCTGAGAGAAATACCATCCGTATAGCGGGAGCCACTTGAGTCCATCTTTAAGGACGTATCTGACGTGACCAAGAGCACTCTGCCTGATGGCGAGCATGTCGGCGATGATCCAGTCAGCTACCAGGAAAGCCATTGGTAAGGATTAGATATTCGCTCAATCTAAGTTTTGCATGAGAATAAGATTTCACAGCAGGATGTACAAATGTTTTACCTGTACATTGGTGATTGGACAGGTAGATCACATTCTCTTTGTTCTTTGGTATATCTCCATATATAACAACCTAGAGAGAAAGCAGGTTAAAGATGTTGCAGATGCCGTGTGAGTTTGCAAAATTATTCAACAATGAGATTATGATTCCTTTTATTTTTTATTTTTACATATTACACATTCAACTGCATCAGGGATTTAGCTCCAGTACAGATGGATTTTGCTCATTTTCACAAAAGCTAAACCATCGTGGACTGCAGCTTTTCAGTAAGCCCAAGAGGATTTAATGAAAAGGTCCCTTCCAATCTACTCATGGCGGGCAGTTTTATCACACAAATCATATCCGAGACAAAGGTGGACCAGCTACAAACCTATCACTGTTGCTTTTGTGCACACCCTAACGTCCAAACATACCAGCTGTGTGAGGAGTGCCAACAAAAGGGCAGAAGAATGCAGACTTTCTAGACATGCACCTAGTTCTACAAGATCTTGTTTAGGAGCTTGTGTCTGGCTCCATCTGCTTTTTTGTTTATTTCAGGAGTATTTTATTTTAGGTAGCCAACTGCAAGTTCAGAGCCTGCAGGTTCCCCCTAATAAGCACCCCATCAACTTCTGTTTTCCACTTTAACGATCAGATGTACTGAGACTTTACATGCAGTAATTGAGGGACCACTCACCTCGACTCCTGTGTAGTTTTCAAAGAAGAAGAGGACCATACTCTGGTAGATGCAGTACAACCGGTCGTCCAGCTTGTGATACACTCTCGTTGGTAGGACAGTAGAAAGTAAGCGCCATGCCCCCCATGACAGCAGATAAGCCGGGGCTGTCCCCAGCATGATGGTGGCTGGCAACCAGTACCGCAGCGAATATGTGTGCACAACCAAGGAGAGCAGCATGATCCTACCTCAGGCTCAACTAAAGTAACAAAAAATCCCTGAAAGCAGACCGTAGGTCTCAGTACTAAGCACTGTTATTAACGACAGTGCACCCTATCTATCCCACAGCACACCTGGCCTACTTTCAACACACCTGCCCTGACAAGTCAGCATAAGAAAGTGAGGAAGCAGCTGCAGCAAGCAAGAGCGGAGTGAGGAGCTAGCTTGCTAAAGCTAATTTTAACCTTGTGTGCAAACCGCAGTTAGCCGAGTCGGCTTAGGCATTAACGTTCACCCATGCTGCAAGACAAAATCAAAAATTAACAGCAGCTATCTAACTAGTATCAACATCTCAGAAGAGCAAAGCAGAGCACAACCTCAAACCGAACTCCGAACATTTACAGTGCAAGTTAAAAGAAAGCGTTAGCAGACTATTTAACGTGTTTAACCAGACAGGAAGTTTTAACAAACGCTACATTTGACGTAAAATGTCCTATCTAACGTGGCTGCGATGACAAAGTGTTACGCAAACGTCAACTCAGTTGTTAAAAGGCAAAATATTTTCTATTTCCTGTCGTAGTTCTTCATCTTTATCCAGCTAGCTGTTCGTAAACTAGCTCCTTGCAGCAAATGTCACACACGCCTCCCTACTACGTAATGACACCCCGTAACATCGACGAAGCCCATTGGTCAAGTGACGTAGAGGACCGCAACCAATGGGCGGCAGCGCACCATGAGTGCCATATGCTCCAACATTAAAGGACTATTACACTATTTCCTGATTAACTCGACATTTTCAAACAAGTTTCCACAAATAACATTTTTTATTTTCTTACATTTATTTGTCAGGGACAATATACAAAAACATTAATCTCAAACACGATAGAACCGTCTTAATGAAAAATTCACCCCAAAAATGAAAATTCATTCATTATCTGCTCACCCTGAAGTTGGAGGAAGTTTCATTGTCCACAAAATATTTCTGGAGCTTCACAACAAGACAGTGATGCAGCATTCTCCTAAACAACGGAAGTAGATGGGGCCGGTTTTAAAACGTGAAAAAAAAAAAACAGAAAATGGCTCCATACAACTCGTCCAACGTAACCCAAGTCAAATTGATTTGAAAAGATAATATTTGTACCCTCAATCTTTTTTGTCCACATCTACTTCAGTTCATCAGGAGAATCCTCCAATGCTGTTTGCTGTGAAGCCCCAGAAATGTTTTGAGGACTACAAAACTTCGCCTGACTTTTGAATTCATGAGGGTGAGTAGATGATTACTAATTTCTTTATCTAAAGTCTTACTTACCAGTCCTTTTGCAAAATAATTAATTAACCTGGTTTGAACCTTAATACCTGCGGTGCATAATTCAAATAAATAAATTCCAGTTTCATATTTTATGAAAAGTGGACTAGATATGATTCAGTAATCTTTTGTAGTGCAGGTGTGGAGATCACAGGGGTTGTAGCTTAGTATGCTATTAGTAATATCACAGAAAAATAACAGAAATAAAAGTCTTTACTGGATTTGGCCTACTGATGAACAAGGATGGTTCGATTGCAGTTTGTGACTCTTTTTAGGTGTTACTGCAAAGGACTAGTGTGCTTTTCGTGTGTGTGTGATTTTACTCAAAAAGTTGGGAGCACAGACAAGGAGCCACATAACAGCTACAAATAAAAATGTCGATTTACTTTGCAAATATCAATAACTATATCCAAGAACATGTATATCATAGTGCACAAATGTCGAATACTAAAACGAAACTGTCATCACATATAAATGGACTTGCATTTCTACAGCGCTTTTCAAGTCTCCTGACCGCTCAGTGCTTTTTACAACACTTGTCACATTCACACACATTCATAGACTGATGGCAGAGGTCCCAACTGCCCATCAGAAGCAATTTGGGGTTCAGTATTTTGCTCAAGAATGCTTTGACATGTGGCAGGGGGAGCAGGGGATTTGAACCAGCAACTTCCCGAGTACCTACTGAGCTACAGCTGCCCCCACCTCTCTCCAGTTTAATCCATGAAGTCTGTATGTAATTTATTTTTATTCTATATTCATTTTTCCTTGTATTCATTATTTATGTTTTTATTCGATCATTCTTTAGTTTTTATTGTATTTTCCCAAACATTATAACACATATTTTATTGGGTTTTCTTTCTTAAAGGGAGTTCTGATGGCTTCTTGACCTCTCCTGATACAACTCTTATCTTTTAATTATCTGATTTTATGTAATCTTATGTGTGTAAATAAAATACAATACAATTGCTGTTTAGTAGTTTTATATGTTAACATACAATATCAAACAACACATCTTGCATATATTCAGTACTTTATAATAGAAACTGCGGTGTATGAGACTCTCAAGTAAGTATCATAGTATTTGAGTAAACTAGCGGCTTTCCATCTCTGCTGCTTGAACATGACTGACAAATGTGAGTGCAAACTGTGATACATCAGCTTGTTCATCAGTTGTCTGTCACCCAGTGACACTGCTGAGTGGACCCCAACAGCACTTCAACAGATTGATCCATCACAACAAAACGTCTTCGTCCTTTTTCAAAATCAAGCCGTCATTCTCAAAAGGGTGCTAAACCAATCATACCGTGATTGTAAAAAAAAATAAAAAATCGTACAGTTACATTGAACTCATCACAGTTAATAATAATAAAACCCAGAAAACTGATAAGTACTGATTACTGATGATGATAAAGTGATTAAAGTGAGCTTTACTCTTATACAGCTTGTCACTTCACAGAAAATGAACAAAAGCACAATTAACGTTTTTTAAAAAGCGTTTATTAACAATGACATACCAAAACATTTGTATAAAGGACACAGTATTTCATCTCCATTAGAGTGTTGAACTGGCTCAGCAAGTATTTTTAAAATCGTATAAAAGAGATATAAAAGTAAAACTATCTAGCTCAAACTCATGTCTTATAATGAGATAATTACATCACATTGTTATGCAGTAGTGCTTACTACAATATGAAACAAAAACAATGCAAATAATAATAAAGGATAGCACATACACTCTGTCAAAGCAGATTTCCACGTTTCACAGTAACTTAGACCATTGTTGAATGGTTTCCATGGTAAACTGGGACTAAATGTCTTTAAAAAGGGAATTTTTAAGAGGATTTATAAAAAGCCTCTGAGCACATTGTAAAGCACGATGACAAAGCTTCACAAGAGGAACAGTGCAAGTCAGAAATTGATGGTATGAGAACAGGCACTGTCCGGCATAAAATTATTAAAACTAAACTTCACAGCCATAACCAATTTATATTCAACAGCTTTCACTCCAAGTCATAGTTGTCGTATGACAGCTGCTTCAAATGTGTGATACTATCTGAAACACAATCATAAAAAAAAGAGAAGTAAGTGACATGAAGAAGGTGCCGAGAATTTACCACAACGATTAGCAGGAAGCATCTTACCCAGCACCCACTGCTCAGACAGGATCCTGCTTCCCTCTGGTCTCCTGCCGCTGTACTTCCCGATGCAGATACCCGCCTGACGCACGCTTTTGCAGACAGTTCCTCCACAGAGCTGGATCAGTTCCACCAGACTCTGAGTGGGCGGCTGGGAGTGCTGGGACACAAACATGGCGGGCTGGCTTTGGAACAGGTCCTGCTGGTGCTCCCCGGCAGACAGGTGCCTCTGGAGACGACAGACCTGGGCAGAGAAACTGATGGTTAAATACCGTAACTGATTTCAGAGAGGTTCAATTATGACACACCTGTTCACCTGCTCTGTTCAAGAAAAACACCAGAAGAACAGATAACAGCTCTGCTTCCCCAACAGTTTTTTTTTTAAAAGAATCTCATGATAAAATTTCATCATTTGCCTTGTTGAAGTTTAGAGAAATATTTGAGATTTTGAGAAATACCCTTTCCTGCATTCTCTGCAGGCTAAATATGAAGCTCCCTCCAGCAGCTCGTTACTTTAGCTCAGAACGAAGACTGGAGGCAAAGTCTCCTCTGATGTTCACTAATTAACACATTCTATCTCCTTTGTTGAAACTGTACAAAAACAGACGTGAAAAGACATTAATTCACTGTTTTAAGGAGGGTTATGTGTCGGACTATTTCTTGGCTGGGAGCAGTTGCTAGGCAACCAGCTGAGACTTAAGAAGTTGCTGCTCCCTGCCAATGATCAGTTTTATTCCCATTGAAATATGTTCTGCTATTATTGTAATTGGCTGTGTTCTGAAAGGTTTTATGTGAACACAAGTTGTTTTTAGTATCAATCTAATTTTGTGAAATCATCTTTTATCTATTAATTGACTGTAATTTGTATTTAACCTGTCAGTTTCAAACCAAGTCAGCTCAAGATTACTAGTTCTAACATCCAGAATCAGTTAAACCTGCACAGGTGTTTCCAGTCACTCTGACTAATGTTATCTCTAGTCAGGTGGAGGCATGTTGGAGCAAGTTACCAACTAGGACAGAATATACAATAGGCATGTTTTGTCACAGCAGACATTTTGACTTGGCACAATAGGAAGAACACAGGTGTTACTAATCACATTAATGATGGCTCAGTTGTATTTATGTGTCCCGGTATGCCAAGTGCGACAGAGAGCCAGCCTGCACAATACCAGCAGCCTGGAACTGAAGCAGCTACATAAATTCAGCCATCATCAGCTTTAATCTTTACACCTGTACTTTTCAAGCACCTACGGAGTCCTGTGAAAAGGTCTAACTGTGTCAGAAATAAAAACACCGCTCTAAGCACTAACAGTGTAATAATGAGTTAATGTTTGCTCTGAGACATTGTCGTGTTATTGGCATACTTCCTGGCATTCATTGTGTGTTACAGTTTACAAGAAACATTCTCTCCTGTAGTTCTAGTGAAGCCCATGTTTTTCCCGTTTGATGGCTGTATCTGATGTGAGTCACAGGTTTTTACATGACAACAATGCTACAAGAGATAAAGACTTGTCACCCTGCAGAACACCAACCTGCCCTGGGATCGTCTTTTGCCTAAATCTAGCAAATGTGCATCATGTTGTTGTTGATTTGTGTGTTTTGTGCCTGATAAATGAATAACTTTATCCCTGCTTTGAAACTGTAGCTCAATACCCAAACTGGCCTGTAGGTGGCTGCTTGTGATCGAGCAGAAGCACATGAAAAACAGACCCTGGAAGGACACTCGTATGCTGAATGAAAGCCAGTTTTAATAGCAACATTTGCTAGCATGAGTAAACATTTCTAAGTCAACGCAGAATGTTACATAACATGTGTATGACTGTTTGTAACTGCAGAATAACATCAACAAATTACTCAGCACTAAATCAAACACAATGTTAAAGCAGTCTGGTCTTTCATTTTTTAAGTAATAACAAATTCCATCAAAATCACATTAACTGATTAAGCGGCTCAAAGGTGAGCTACAATGACATCTTCTGAGCCTGGTTTATTTCAACAGCCCACAGACGGTGATGTCAGCTTTGCCTGACTAAGTGAATGTCTTTGAGGTTGTGTTTCTTTTTGGGTTTGGTGAGTGATGCTCGAAGCTCTCACTACAGGCCTGCCTGCCGGATAACAGGGGTCGGCTGCTAAACTGAAGGCCACAATCTGCTCTATTCTAAGTTGAATACCGGGGAAAAAAAAGCTTAAAGGCATTTTAGTCCTTTTGTCAATGTTCACACAGGTTTTACTTCACGTCAAGTAATCGGGGTCAGGTTATCATTAACCCACATTGTGCACTTTAAAAGGAATGATTGAACACCGTATGTAAAGGTCTATTATGCGAGAGGGAAAAACAGGCCAACACCAAAAAGGCAACATAAAAGAGAGCTGACAGAACAAAAGAAGTCCACATACACACATGAAGCATCTGCAAACAAGGCTTAGAAGAGTTAATAAATATTTATAGAATACATTTATATGATAAACATATCAAATAAATACAAGATTTCACACTGCTTCTAACAACATGACACGTAAAATTGTCTGATCAATTTAATTTGGTATTGAATGTATATACAGAGAATATGTGTCAAGATTTGTGGACTTAAAGGGTAACTCAGTAGTGTAAGGCCTTTTGCGGCTCCAGAAGAAGCTGCATGTAATCTTACAATAATAAGAGTAATGTCACTCAGTGGCTAAGTTGCTTTGTAGGTAATGTAGGCACCATGTTTTGAAAAGCAGTCCAATGGTTGAGCATTAAACTGTAGAACTGCCTGACTCAAGATGGACAGTTTTAAAACAAATGATCACCATTGATACAGTAGAACCAGAGATATGACCTTTTCTATACCACACATTTTTCTTACTTTTCAAAACATTACCGACAATGCACCTCAGCTACTGAGCAACATCACTGGAAGCAGTTTATCAGATTAAATGTGGCTTCCTCTGGAGCCACAAATGCTTTTAAACCACCCTTTACGCATGCAGTCGTACACCCCAAGACCTGTAAACACACTTTAATGTGGAAAATCGTTTTCCCCTTCGGTGCAAATGACCAAACAGGCATGGGCAAGGGTCCTCCATTAAGTGTCATCAAACACACAGCCATCCACTTACTGTGGTGTGTTCAACAGCAGTTTGGATTTGCGTAAATTTCATATCTGGTATACAACTGCATTAAGGATACCTTCAACATGACCTGCAACTCTCTGTTTCTTACGATGGCCCTTTGCTAGAATAAAACGTAAGCGCCGTCAAGCATGACACCAAAAAAACCTGTCTGTAAACTAGCCCTGAGCTGCAGCCTGTTTGTTGCATTTGTTGTTTTTCTTTTAAAATCTCTTGAGGATGGGTCATGGAGATGTTAGCAGCAGCAAGCCTTCTGTGATAAACCCTCTTGAATTTGTTGCACGAGTAGCAGAGTACAGTGCCAGCAACAATTTATCTAATCCTCACATGGGAATTCCCTTTTCCTTACTCTGGCAGCACAATCAATATCTTTGCAGCCACTAATACACAGATACGTTTATCTGCAGAGATGCAGGACGGACCGGCAGACGGCTTGTGCAGCTGTGTAACAATCAATACAAGGCAGGAAATAATGAAAACTAACAGCCCTGTTTAATGAAATAAAGCATGTGCATGATAGTGCAGCAGAAGTGACAATGTTTGAGAACAGTTTAGTGTGTGGTATATTCACGCACAGGGATGTGGCTCAGTGTGACTTAAATAAACATAAAACAAAACTGTTACCATTAAATCTACGGCCTGAGTGATTCAGCCTGAACACCTGAATATGTCAGCTTTTTTGGAACGATGATAAGTCCTTCCTCTTTGGTAATGTGCCTTAAATATGTTGCATTTCCTTTATACAGTAGCCGTTACATCAGCCTACTTCCTACAATTCTGTTTCTATCCAACTGCAGAGGGCAAATCTAAGGCTTTCCTGTCAAAAATGTAGTATGGTGCAGTCGACCTTAAAATTGTGGTTATGCCAATCACCGTTACAGATGGGCCGAGGTCCGTCAGATTTTTGAAGATTTTACTGCCAGGGTGAGTAAAGAATGAAAGAGAATCAATCAACAGGAGAGAGTCTGCAATTGAGGCACATTCTTGCAGTAAAGGACATAACATCCTCCTGTGTCAGTGCCCTTCCTGCACAAGACACCTGCTTTCTGTACCCTAAAGTGACAAGAGAGCCACCAGACAGCAAAATTTGTCAGGTTGGGAAAATGTTGCAATTAGTGAAAAACACCAAAAAATGTCCATTTGTGCCTTGCAGGCTAATCATGAAGCCAGGTAAAGGTTGTGCATGGCTGTATGGTTATATGTTGTGGGAAGCCCACACATCAGTCCACTGATTTTCTAGTGACACAAGCCAGAGGTATGACTCATTTTCAAAACAATTTTCTACTAAAAAACAGTTTTTTTGAGCCGCAGAAAAAAAGCTACAAACACAATCATGTTCTTCACAAAGAATGTCAATATAAGCTATTAAAAATGACAACACAGTCAACAATAATTTGGCAAAACAATCAATCTTTTAAAAGTCACACTCAGTATTAACAGTTACACTAAATGTGAAATTCATTGGGGAATAGCTCATCTGTGTGGGATTCCTTTTTGTCGTGCTATTTAAAGCTAGCATAGACATAAACGCTTGGGACATGAGACAGAAAACGCCCACAACCAGCCCACATATTCAAAATCTGACAATGTCACTGATCCAACAACATAGCCTCACTCATTAAAAAGCTTTTTTGCATTGTTTTGTAAAAGAAAACAAAATGACAAACCGCTTTCCCACAACGTTCCTGATCGGAGAGGGTAAGAGCAGACAAATCTCATTACACTTGTGACTCAGACAGAGATCTGCCAAGCACATCTAATCTTTGATTGCATAAATCTACCCAGAAGCAGATGCAAATAAAAAAGTCATGATGACTTGTGGTCAGAGGTCATTAAGTGGCAACTTTAGTTGCACCAAAAACCGACTTTATGGACCCTGAGACCCAAAGGAAGATCTGGGAATGTTGGATTGTTTTATATCATTATGAACTTGTGAAATCAACCCAATTGGTGTATAACAATGAAGAATTTATATAAAGAACAGTACTTAGAACAGTGGGTAGTTGATGTTGATTCAGAATGAAACAAGATGGGGTGCATGACAGAGGGCGCATGTTAATTTACATTTAACATATTTCATGGTATAAATGTTTTTGTACTTGTATGCTACCTTTGTTTTGTTTGTCGTCACTCTTTTGTTATTATATTGTTATTATTATATTCTGGTCTTCGTTTTGTTGATGTTTATGCGCACATTCTATCTTGAGAAATCTAAATAAAATCTTATTAAAAAAATCAAATAAATACAAACTAAAAAAAGAACAGAAAACGTCTCAGGAAAAGGAAGTTGTTTTTTGCTTTTGATTTGGCATCTTGAAGGGGACTAAGGCAGTTGTTGCGTGGAAAGAGTTAATAATGTCTTCTTCCTTTGAATCTCCCATTCAGAGATGCTGGTGTGTTTCTGGTAGGCCGGGAAACATTCTTCAATGAATGGGATGGACACTGCTACTATCACAGAGTGTGCCGACGGTGGACAGCTGCATCCTGAGAGGCCGTTCAAGAGGAGAGGAGAAAAAAACATGTGGGTATTGTAGAGGATATAGTGGAAGGTGTGTGATTTTGTGCATCTGCGCCTCTGTGTTGTTTAGTGAGTGTGTGCTGAAAGGAATCTCCACTTCACTGCTCTTCACAGTGACTGGCCACGCTGAGGAGGGGAGGGAGGAGTGGTTTAAACTCACAGTTAGCTAATCAGAGGGGCCATGGGCAGCTCCAACAAGTGGTTTGGGGCTTGATGAAAGGCGAGCACATGCAGTCTGGCACTGGTAACCTAAGGGAATGACACACAAACTCCAATTCCTGGTTACTTTTTCTCCTCCTACCACTGAGACGTAATAAAAGGAATCTGCAGAACCTCAAGAGGATTGTTTACAGTTCGATGCTGTTGGGGAACCAGTCATTGAGAGAAGTTTAAGGAAAAATCCAAGGAGTCACAATTTTACTGACTTAAATTTAGGGTAAAAAGCCTAACTATGAAGATGTTTAATGTGGACTTATTAGTTTTAAGTTTCTGGCTCGGTCTGGGGACAGTGTACAGTGCTGCGGGTAAGAGACAATATCAGATTCAAAATGGGCCGTGTAGCTACACCTTTCTGCTGCCGGAGCAGGAAAACTGCCAAACTCAGAGCAGCAACTACAACTATCCAGTTCAAAAGGATGGACTGGTGGACAACGATGACTCGGCTCAGAGGCTGGAACAACTGGAGATCACCATGGAGAACAACACACAGTGGCTGCTCAAGGTAAAGTTGGAAGGAAAAAGGAAACCAATATGATGTGTAAAGAGACTAAATGTGCTAGAGAAATTAAAAAAAAGTAACCCACGATAGATGTGTTACTGGAAACTTCCTTTCAAATATAAACCAATGAAAGGAGCAGTTCTAAAGAAAACCAAACACCTTGTCTGGAACATGAAGATCATTCAGATGGACTGTAGCAAGATTTCCTGCTAAAATGTTCAAAGAATTATCTTATATGCATCACTACGTGGAACACAGGAAAAGTTTGACATACGAGAGACAAGAAAGTTCTTTAAGGATAGGTGCTGTTCTTGATTTTTCACATGATTGGCAGCTTATTCTGTGTCATACTGAACTGCTTGAGAGGGTGTCAAAACTAGTGTTAAGTAGATACAACATGTAAGAAAACAATGTGATATTCATATTCAATAGTTTCAAAAGAAGCGAAGCTATAAAAACCTATCTCGAATCAAGATTGTCAACCCATGACTGAACAGATATCAAGACTATTACAAATTTGCTGGTATGTGTTTCTTTGTAACTGCACTGTGTTGTTTATTAGTCAATCGATATATGGGATATTGTGTATGCTGTCCAATATGTGAAATATATTTCATTTCCACTGAAAATATACATGATCTGTAGCCCTGGGCATCTTAGCAAAATTGCTATTTTAATAATATTTGAATAATTTCTTCAGACCTAGCACCTCGGACATTTTTTCCCCCCTTTTGCCTTGGTATTCAAAGAGGTATTCAGTATTGCTGCTTTATACAAGTATTGCATCAATATTTACCATTCCGGCCTGACCCACAAAACAGTGATAAATGCTCCGGTGTGAATGAGCTAAAACTAACAGGAACTATTTTGTCTAAATGAACTGTTCCGTCTCCCAGTAACAAATCAAATTGTCAAGCAGATTGAAACCAGCCATATTTCATTTAAAATATTTATTTCTTTCCCAATCATTTGATTTAGCAAATCTGGGAACAGACAGAAAAGAATGAGCCGAGTGTCTGTGAGACACTTCCATTCAGTGCAAAGAGACATAATGGGTTTGATGACTGACAAAGACTCCACACAGGTGTCCACATGAGGGATGCATACTTCCCTTTCAGTGTACTGAACCATTAACTTGTCTGAGTGAAAGAGGTGAACTACCTCCTCCTCTAGCTCCCTCTCTTCAAAATGTGATAACCGATCTGAACTATACAAGACGAGCCAGTCAGGACAAGGAAACTTCTAAGCTTGATTGCGCAAATAAAAGCTAAAACAAGCTCTGATCTGATCCACAGGGGACCTCAGAGCACTTTCTTTGACGTTCTTCACGATTTATACACTGCTACTCAGTAACTACGCTCACAGCAGCTCAAGAGCTGACTCAGAAATCAAAGACAGCTCAAAAATTCACAAAGTCCAACAGCACCAAGTGGCTACATATTTCTTACACACATGGAGGAGGACTCCAAAACTGTATGACTTCATCAAATTCATTTGCACATGATATGATATCAAAGAAAAAAACACAGCTAAGGTGTGATTTCAACACTCTTGAAATCTAATAGCACCCAAATATAATACATATTCTCACTATTAAATATGACACCTTACAACAACTCTTTTTTTAACAAAGCATAAGCATTAGACTTGCTATGTGCGATCACAAGAGTGGTAGAGAAGGGAGGTGAGTGAGGTGTTTTTCCATAACTCCTGTCATCACAGATAAAATAAGATAAGCCACATTTCTTCTACAGTTAATCCAATAGCTTGGCCTGAATAGCAAAATGTGCAATGTTGCAATGTTAGTAAAAGTAACAGTAAAAGTCAGAAAAAAACTCCTGACTCCTGTCTTTCTATCCAGATTCAAAACACTAAAATAATAATCCATCCAAGTTTTGAGGAAATCTGCTCAGTAGTTTTTGTTTAATCTTGCCGACAAACCAACTGGCCAACAAACATACACGGGTGAATACATACATTCCTGACAGTGACAGTAACTTTAATAACACGTTTACAGTTTGCTTTATATGGATGGATAGAAGAGCTCAGATAGAAACTTGAGAAAACAAGTAATCGCAACTTAATTTTGAGCATCGCTGGCCAAAGTGGGCAGAGGCTGGCCTGCCATATGGCTTGAGCAAAACATAAATACTACAAACATGTTCAGGATGAGGTATAGATACAGATTATTTGGGCCGATATTCTAGCATTTCTACAACTTTTAGCATCTGTGTTTTTTTGTTTAATCATGAATTGATGTAGTATCCTCTCTCTAGCAGTACTCACCACACTGTCATCTCACTCAATGTCCTGCCCACAACAATTTTTTTTTAAATTAGTTATCAAATAAAAGTGGTGGAGTGGTTATTCAAAATGTCTACATTAAGATTTGTATTTATACTGCCATTGTATATCAGTTATCTGTAACTCAGTTACTTCTAGTTGTTACTGGCTGTGGAAAAAATAAATATTAGTCAATCACTATTCATGATGTCTAAAGAAGAAACCTTCCTGGGATCCACAACCATACTTTCCAAATCAGTTCACAGTCCTTCCATCAGGTGTGATTTCCTTATTTAAAGTACACTCACTCTACTTCCGAAATTCCTATTTACGCCGCACCAGCTGATGACCGCTGAGGAAAACAATCTGTTGTCACGCTCACAAGTGAATGAGGAACATAGTCATTCCTGACTGACGCCTTTGAGGCACATGGAGTAAACAACTGATTAGATCATCGACTGTCAATGGGACATCCTGCCAACAATTCCAATGACAACCTTCCTCTGACAACACATCCCTGTGTGTATCCAAGAACACAAACTGGAAGTCATGAAAGGAAGACAAACAAAATCAGCACTAATTGCAGCTGTTACTTGTATTTGCCATAAGAAAAATAACAATAAAATGGTCTGTTTGTGGTTGCACTACTGACAGATGAGTAAATAACAAAAGTGATTATGCAAAATTACTGTACATGACAAAGTTATTCAGCGGATGTTGGTTTCCAGTTGGGCACACTGGTCATACTGTCATGAAGGATGTAACTCCTCACTCAACACTTCCATCCTGTTTATGAGTCGTGTGACCTGATTGCCGCTCAGGAACACCATGCAGGAAATAACTTAATGATTGGTCTTGGTCTAAATCTGGCGATACTGTAAGGTAGATAAGAGCAAATCTCGTAAAGATGAAACATTGACCTTTTCCCACCCTGAGGGCATCTGAGCCATTGTATTAAGAATATGATTTAAAAGGTTTGATATGGGCAAGTTTACACCAGGAATGTTTTTTATCCTCTTGAGTCAAGATGACACAAACAATTAAGTGCCTTGAAATTTGTATCATATCAGTACTTCGCTAAGAAATTAAAATCTAGTTCTTTCATTCGTCTTCTAAAATACTTGACGCTCTATAATTTGACAACTGGGAATACCTAATCATGGGACAATTTTTTTAACCCTCATACCTATGCCTCTCCTTAAATAATGGAACAGGGCTTTATCATAACACTCTGAAATGGAACCAATAGTGTATTCCCTTAAAGGCTGTCAAATGCATATATTCTCAAGCATTTAGAACATAAAAACATGACAAATATGAAGGCAATATAGATTTCTGAAACGAACACCATTTCTGCTGGTGATTTTGAAGAAAGATAGTTGATTGTCTCAAGGGTCATCAAAAACAGACCCTTTGGCAAGGTGGTGCACGCAATCAGCTGTCCAGGAATTGTTTTTAATCTCATTAGACACAGATAATATTTGATTGGAATTTCTTCTTTCTTCTTTTTGTCCAGGACACCAAAAAAATTCTATGATTCGTAGACAAGCACCAAGTTTTTCTCTTTGAAACAGTGAATAAAAGAAAAAAAAAAAAAAAACACACTGTATGTACAAGAGCTGCAATAATAAATTGATCATTCTATTAATTGTCGACAATTAAAGTAATTTGCAACTATCTTGATAATGTATTAATCTTTTTGAGTAATTTCTTAAGGGAAACTACTTTTTTCATGTTATTTCTCTTCCCTCTCCATCAAAATAGAGTTAAATGCACTACTGCATACAATGGACACTCAAATGAATGTTAGTCCCTGGTTTGACTCCCTGATCTAACAGGGTAAATCTGAAGAAAAGAGAGCAAGTAACAATGACAAAAGAAACAGGGCTGCTCTGTGTCCAACAATACAGATTGAGATTGTAGTAAGCAGCACCAAGCTGTCAATCTCTCAACTACTGTATGAAAAAGTACAGGACTGTGCATGCACCACAACAAAACCACTGGTTGATGATACTAATCAATTTCTCTTAAAAACTGTCTTAAACTTATCTTGTATTTATTCTCTGATGCAGCTGGAGAGCTACATACAGGACAGCATGAAGCAGGACATGGTCCAGATCCAACAGACCGCTGTACACAACCACACTGCTACGATGATTGAAATAGGAACAAACCTGCTGAGTCAAACTGCAGAGCAAACAAGGAAACTGACCAATGTGGAGGCACAGGTGAGGCTACACGGCACAGTACTTTAAATACACAGAAAGAAACGAGGCTAAGCAGCAGAACACTGACAAAGTCCAAACTGTGAAAACAGCTCACACCTGTCTACACAGAAGCATAAAAAGCTTCATAACAGAAAAACATGCTTATGAAAATGTGGTGGAGGATTATCAGTTGTTTTCAAATGGCTCTCTGTGATACATTGCATTAAATAATAAAGCTACAGGGTGTTAAAAAAATAAGCAGAGTGAAAAACAGGCATGACTGCGTCAGTTTATTATTGTGGCTACACGTCAATGACCTTATGTGAGCCAACTGTACAGCATTTCCTGTTATTAGCACACTCGTATTCCCACAGAAAGGGTCTATCAGTTTGTCACAATCAGACATCCGTCTGTTCAAAGACATCAACAGCTCCAATGGAGACACACAGCTAGGATCCATGTAAACAACCTGCTTTTTGCTGAGTTCAGTTCCTCCTAAATGGGAAATTAGAGGCAAGGTCCCCAGCCCTGGAGTTTAGTTCAATACGTCTGTCTGCGAAAATAGGTAGGTAAGTTTCCCTTGTTCAGGTATGTCTGCTGTATTGGAGTTTGGTTGCTCTTTCCTGTCATGTTTTTCAATTTTGCAAATGTCTGTTCACTCTAAAAGTGCAAACTATGTTTGTGTTGAACTTGATGGAATACAGAACCTGATATCCAAATTATTTTGAACAAACACAGAAAGAAGTTGATCTAAAAAAATCTCTTTAGATCTCTCTGTCATTCATGATTTAAAAAAAGACGTGTACTGTTCTCTGTCACACTGTTTTATATCCTACATGGTCTTTTGGTTTAGTTTACTTTTTTCTTGCACGTTGCTCTGTGCATACCATATTTAACACTGAAATTGAAAAAAATTCAGATGCAACTGCATATTTTCAAATTAAAATCACCTCTTTTATGCAACACTACCTGCTTCCAGTTGTGAGTTCAACTTCAGACCATGCTGTGTGGGGAAACAATATATATGTATATTTGACATTAATTTTTTAACAGCCTACATTACAAAGGGTTGCTTTTATGTTACTGAGGGACACTGCAACAGCCAGATGCACTTACATCTTGGTCAGACTGCCCAAGTAAACTGTACATGTGGCAAACACTGGATAAGCTTAACTCTTTTTGTACCACTTGCCCGATTGGGAAAAAGGAGTTTCTAGATGAACTAGCCTGATGTAGCATTTACTTGCTCTGTGCATGAGTCGATATTTAGCGTTGAGCCCTGTATCATAGTTTGCAAGATGTTAAAATCTACTAAGGGATGTATGGACGATGTCACAAGGTATCTCTGGGTCAGAACCTGACTGAACTGCTTCACCTTGTTCTTTTGGTTTTTAGGTAATTCATCACACAACTCGACTTGAGCGCAGACTTCTTGAAAATTCCCTGTCAACCAACAAGCTGGAAAAACAACTAATCGTCCAAACAAATGAAATCAACAAGCTGAACGACAAAAACAGGTGAGGGCGTCTATTTACATGGCAAGAAAACAGATACTACTAAATTAAAGGTCATCAGTAGGACAGCATTAGGCTAATTTGCAAAGTAAAGACGAAGCTCGCTGCTGAACTTCTCACCCGCTTCTCCTCAGCTTTTTGGAAAAAAAGGTGGGGGATTTGGAAGAACAGAGGCAAGTCGAGCTGAAGATGATTCGAGAGGAAAAGGACCAGCTTCAGACTCTAATACTGAGGCAGACGGCCATCATATGCGAATTGGAGCAGCAGCTGCTTAAAGTCTCCTCTAACAACACTTTGCTCCAGCATCAGCAGCAGGAGCTACTGGAAACTGTCAACAACCTCATTCACACCATCTCTTCCGGCTCGGTTCAAGGTGAGTCAACACTCTGAGTCAGTCGTATCCTCTTCGCCCTATGGTATAGTCAGCAATGCAAGGCAGACTTCCTATGTTTCATATTTTGGGCCATTGTTTGAGGTTTTGTTTTTGCATTTGACTGCACAAAAGAAAGCTACCTAACTTTAAATACGACCTACCTCACTTTCAAAACACTGTAGCAATTAACGACCCCCCCCCTTTCCACATGATGTAAACCTTTCAAAGGAGGACAGTCCAATGTTGTACAACTGTGTGGTGTCAAATTAACAAGGCTGATTTCTTCAGCAGGGAGCAAAACTGGCATGATGCAGGACACTCCTACAACATTCATGGACTGCACTGCTGTCTTCAAGTCAGGAAACACCCAAAATGGAGTCTACACGCTCACATTACCCAACACTACAGTAGAGGTTAAGGTAAAGTAAGCCTGTTTAATTGATTCAGAGTAGCTCAACCTAACTCACATCAAATAACACCATCAAGTGGATAAACCTGATAAAAATAGGCAATTCACCTTTTTCCCATTGCCAGGACAGGTTTACATTTATCCATTTTATTTTTTCTGGTGTGTCACATTGGACATCACAAACGTCCCGGAAAACAGAGAACAAAAGAAAGCAGGATGAAGGATGGTGCCAATGTTACGGTAGTTACTATGTACCAACATCCTTAACTTCAACATGCGTTAAAGCATTAAGACAGAAAAGGGGCAAAAAATAGCGAGTCCACTCAGGTGATGTGTTTGTGATGTGAGTCATTTAACCTAAGAATGAATGCTGCTTTCCCACTGAAGACCAAATCCAGATGTTAAAGAGGATAGCAGTTTTCTGCCCAATGTGAAAGGGGTATACAACTGAAACAGAAAACCTAACCAGTTCAGTACTCCGGCAGTTAAGATGTCTCTTTACCAATTACATAATGGCAAGATTTCGTTCACACAGACATGCACTGACTCAGCCACACTTACACAACCTTGTAAATAAAACACTGCACACTTCTCTGAGGGCTCACTAAAGAGTATTGTGTTTGAGGGCGGGTCACTTAAATTAAAATGCTCTCAGACTTCCATTAGGTATGTGCATGCTTGAGCTAGAACTGTGATCTCCTTAGATACTTTTCACTGGATAAAACTTGGACTTCAGTTCTGTATCCCCTCCCTGACCAGCAACTTAACATTTGTTTAAACCCAACTCAAAGAAAACACCATTGTCAATTTATAAAAGAGCACAGATTCTTTACAGTGCATTCATTCTGAATTATTAATTGGGGTAACTCTTTTTCTTTGTGTTTAAAGGCTTTCTGTGACATGGAAACAGAAGGAGGAGGCTGGACAGTACTACAAAAACGCTTTGATGGCCATGTTGACTTTCACCGTACGTGGCAAGAGTACAAAAAGGTAAAAGCTATCAGGAAAGAAATTCTTCCCTTAAAAAAATATAACCTAGGCTACAGTTTTCATTCCAAATGGACAGTGGCCAAATTTGGTTTTGGCCATTGATTGGTTGTGTTTAAAGGGCCTACTGATTCTACACTGTAGATGTAACTACAACAAGCACAGATACCTTACTGATATGCTATTCAAGAAGAAAATTCCAGCAGGGCATCCAAAATTTCCTAAAAGCACAATAATTTCACAAGATTCAATCAAAACATATCTAATATTTCTGCCATCAAGTCCATCAACTTTGCTTATAATCTACAAGCAAAATCGCTTCTGGGTGATTTCCAAAAATAGTGACCAGCATTGCTAATGCCAAGTAGGCGATAAATAGGCCAAAACCATGTCATAAAGAATCTCAAGTCCAATCTCAAGTCCCTACAGAGCAATCCTTACAGAGGGAAACATTCATGCTATTTCCTTTATTCCTGCCACAATGAGAGCTCAGTTTAAACTGGCATTTTTTTCTTCTCAATATCTTATTGTGAGTAAGAATATTTGAGATTGTTTTGTGTAACTACTGAAAGTACTTTGAGCATTTTGATGAAATGTTTTTAGTCATGTATAATAGCATAGGATATATATATATACATATATATATACATATATATATATATATGTGTGTGTGTACTGTATATGGTGGCCCTCTGCCTACAACCCACTACTGCAGGGGATCAAAAAGGTTGAATTACATTTGTTTGTGTTTTTCAGGGATTTGGAGAACCTTCAGGGGAATTTTGGCTGGGAAATGAATTTGTCTCCAGACTTTCAAGTCTACAGTCGTACAAGCTACGTATTGAGCTGAGCGACTGGGAAGGAAATTCTGGATTCTCACTATATGACCAATTTTCTATTGAAAGTGAAGCACAAAATTACAGGTGAGTCTTGTACTGACAACATCAAAGAAATACATTTTTCAAAAATTCATGGCAATTACAATGTTGAATTTTCGCTTCAAGCCAAAATATTACAGCTCATGATGCTCAAGTTATTAAGGACAAAGTAGCCCATCAGCAACTAATACTTCTCTCTTACAGCAGTGCTTTTGAAGTCTGCTATCCAGAGAACATACAAAACACTGTTGACAATTTTCAGCCAAGGAGCGTAACTAAAGCACAGCCTGAAAGCTAAAAGCCTTTCAATAATAGAGAAGAAAAGAACAGCTATGTTAGCCACATTCAGAAGCAATAGTCCTTGAAACAAGAAGCTTTCTTGAAGAAATGAAGCACTTTCAAAAAAACTTATATGTAACATGACGAGACATTGTTAGTTAACAAACTAACAAGTTTGTGATAGTTCTACTCTAAATCTTAGCAGTAATGTCTGAAAAGCATTCATTCTACTGTCTTTGATTTACATCTTTATTTACCTCCAGAGCATGATCATAAATGCTGACCTCCAAATATTATTTAAAAGTAAAACACATTATAGAAATTCCTCTGGATGAAGGTCCTTTGCGGTATAAGACTATTCACTTCCTGATGTATTGGCATCAGCCCAAAGAAAATGTAATAAAACTGGTCAGTGTTTGAAAAATAGGAAATACATGACATGTCTTGTATTTCTGACATGTAGTCTGCATATTTTGGCAACAACACAACCTTCAGAGGTATTTTCTTTTCCAAACCTAAGCTGGTTTCAGGAGTGGAATGGATACTTCCTTTGAATGTGACAAACAGACCCTGAAATGCTCCGATTTAACACAGTTCTATTCATGTCGTAAGTCTACTTGACTATGACAAATTTGGTCTACAGTCAGTTGGCCCAGTAATTCCAAACAACTCCTACAAAGTAATGGCACAAATAGCATTACACGAATCCTTGGGGGAAAAAAATGAAATCAATAAGCTGCTTGTGAACATCACAAACAGAATTCCAAACCCCATTTTACTCAAGATCCAGTAATAGTGAAGCTATAGTCGTCTCTCTGTTTAAGCGAGTAGGACGCTGCCTTTTGAGGAACAGCAATCATGGACTTCCTCCTCCTCTTCCTTCATTTTTCCTTTGCCATTCTACAGGATACACCTTAAAGGCTACAGTGGAACAGCAGGCAAAATAAGCAGCATTGGGCAGCCAGGAAGTGATTTCAGTACAAAGGATGCAGACAACGACAAATGTGTTTGCAAATGTTCACAACTGACAACAGGGGGTAAGAAACACATTTTTTTCTTTTTCAATAACTGGTGCTTTTGAATCGTCAGGAAAACAAAATAATTGTGTAGTTTTGTGATGCAACTTGTTGTGGAACAAATTCCCACCCACCCAAATGTTGGCACTTCCCCCAAATATCTTCAAGGGCATTTTAAAGCACTCCCTTACTTTTGTGGCCAGGTCAGGGAGCACAATTAGCTCGGAGTTAATCACTGATCAACTCATTGGGGAATTCAGGCCTTACAATGGCTGACATTAATAGCCTGGGAACAGAGCTTTTCCCCTTCTCCTCTTGTAGCTTAAGGGTCCTCCTCCGTTCCCTTGAAAGTGACTCCGCTGCCAGAAGTTTGTCTCCCTCTGTATTGGGGTCTGCCAAGGGAGCATGAAAGAATGACAACCCTAACCCTATCCCTTTTTTTCCCATGAGGGGTCTCTCACAGGGGACTCCGTTTGCACATTAGGCAAAATTGTGAGTAGCACTAGCCCAGTGGAAAGAGTACAGCAGGAACAGCCATTACAAATATGGAGCTGCTTGTTTTGAATGAAGAAAAACTAGAATGAATGCTGTAAATCTGGAAATAAATGAAGGCTGGGATCATGTGAAGATTTCTTTTTTTGGTTATAAAATATACAAAGCTGTACAATGGCAGCTTCCAAGAATTAAATAATCCACCAGACTAGCCTAACATCATGTTATACTGCAGAAAAGACCACAGTTCCATCCATTATCCTCTTTGACAGGTTAATATTTGAACTGATAATGTTTGTTTGGTTTTCTAGGTTGGTGGTTTGATGCCTGCGGTCCGTCCAATTTGAATGGGATGTATTACCAACAAGGCCAAAACTCAAATCGCTTCAATGGGATCAAATGGTACTACTGGAAAGGCTCGGGCTACTCACTTAAGTCCACTACAATGATGATCAGACCAGCAGACTTCTCAGGTTCTCTGTGAACTGTCATTCTCAGAGTAAACAAAGTGGGAAGACTGTTCTGCCTGACAACAAACAACAAAGCCAAAAATAAGAATTCTCAAGGAAGCCAAAGCACTTAATGAAAATATTTTACATACCTTTGAAAAACAAGTTTTGTGCGTGTTTATGTGTTTAAGAATTTGAATCAAATGGGTTGTTGCAAAAAATATGGACTGTTTAAATTACAAATATCTGTCCTGATAATACTTATGACTTAAAACTGTCTCTACAGTAACAATTACATTAAGTAATAACAGCTCGCTAACCAGACAGAGTACAATGTGACATTTATTTAACTTTGAACATCTTTTTGAATAATAGCTGCCTGTGTCAAAAGAGACTATGGTACAACATCCAGAAAAACAACTGGTTCAAAGTGATTATAATGAGTTCTGGAACAGTTTTTGTTAAATGCCTTAAATGTGTAAAAATGTCACAGAAAACTTTTGTATTCAAATGAGTTTTGTTTTTCTCCAGAGAATGTATGTACATTGGTTGTTTAATTTATATGTAGATTTGAAGGTGGATATTTATCATTATCATGTAAGATGGAGATTTGTTACAGATCTGAAATGCTAGTTCCTAGCTTGTTAACAATTTAATTGCACATAAACAAAGAGGAATCAAATAATATATATCTGCCTTCCCACATGCTCAAACATGATGATTTTGGAAGTCTTTAGGGAATGTATTTTTTTGGTATTTATGAGAAAGATGTATAAATGAAGAAGCTGAATTTCTCACCAGAAAACACTGGTTTTAGATTACTTTTTGTTTGACTTCTCTACCACATGTTACAAACATGAAGTCGAATATTAAATATGACCACAAGGCAAAGAGCTTAAGACATGAGCCTTAACTCTTCAGTCCTTTTCCACAATAATCCTTTTTTACAAAAAAAATAAAATGCCTCGTGAATGCATAACTGTCAATTATCATTTCTAGTACAAAATAAAAATTCTACATGCTCAAAAGTTGGATTTTTATTGTTGTTTTTAGGTTACTAATCACAGTTTTCTTATGCATTTCAATTTGAATCCCCAAATCTGCAGATATAATAAGGCATTTATTGCCTAATATGGGCAATATGCATAAAATACTCTATCACAGAATGAGTAATTCTACACTACCATAATAATATCAATTTTTAATAAAATATCTTTAGTGAAACTAAAGATAAATGTTTGGAATGTTTGTCTTTGGCTAAATCAGGGGATTAAATACCTGTCTTATCAAGGCAGGCACAGTACTAAATTAATTCAGAGATCTGGTCAATCCAAAGCAGTCATGACATAGTCCTGATCATTGATTTATAACATTTCCCATAATGCTCTAATGCAAGGACATAAAGTGATAGTTATATTGGAACCTTAACGGTCACAAAGAGTTGAGTTAAAGTTAAAATGGCAAAACGGCTTCACATACTGGCTTCATATGACATGATGACTTCAGTCTTTTAATCTTACTATGAATTCAATAAAGTCATGCATCATTATTTTGGAAAAAGGCACATCATCTTACGTTTCAACATACACAACAGATGTAACAGATGTAAAGAAAATTTACTTTTAAACAATATTACTGGATTCAGTTTCATTATTACGTCAGAAGCTGAAGGCAACACCAGGATCCACAGGAACTGAACGAAAAGAGTAAAACAAGTTGTTTGCCAAATGTTTGACGTGTCCATAAGAGAAAAAGGAATGATAAAGAACTGTGGTGACATAAAAACACTTTGTCTGTCACAACAAAGACATCATGTAATTTCAAGAGGAAATGTGTTGACAATTATCTGCATCAACATCGTGCGTCTCCCCTCACTTCAGCAGGAGGGGATAGGGATTCATGAATGACGAGTTCAGGAAAAGGCAACATTCACATTTCACACAGGATGCTTCAGGAAAAACAAGTGGACTGCAAATGGATGACCGGTAATAAAAAATTAGCAGGTTTCCGTCGGACTTCCTTGGCTCTGGTTTTACTAGCATTTATTAGTATTGAGTGGGAAAACGGGGCGCGAAATTATGGTTTTTATGAATAAAATGATTTATATCTCTCTATAAAAGCAAGGAATCTCGTTCTGTTCTGTGCATCTAACCTGACTGTTGTGGATTAATGAGACTAAAAGAGTCCGGAAAGGGTCTGTTCGGATCTGAGGAGATCCGGAGACGTGCGGACAACAAAGTGGAATCGGAATCTGTGGATGTTCGTGTGTAGCTAGCTGCTAGCCCACCCGCACGGCCCACCTCCCGAGGCGATGGACCGGACACACCGGTACGTCCAAAACCGGACTTAGGGTAAATAATGTCCGCCACGCTTTTTCGCGAAAATTGCCGTCACGTTTGCTTTGTGTCTGGTGCAGGAAGAAATGGTAAAAACGAGCTTTTGTCACGAAAGTGTCCAAGCAGCAAGTTTGGTTGTTGAGGAACGGGAAGTTATGGGAGGGACGTAGGCGGATGAATGACAGGCAACGACGGTTGGTGTAGAGACAGCGATAGAGACAGCGATATTGAGAGTTGAGAGATTTGTGACATTTAGCATGTTTGGAGTTTATAGTTAGTGTGTTATGTAGTGTTTGGTGTAGTGTGTTTAGTGTGTAGTGAAGTCGTTTTTTTGTTTAATGAGTCAAAGCAATGAGGAGACTGCTGAATGAGCATTGCCTGCATTTAAATATAAATAGTTACATATAACTTTGTAAATTTTTTAAATTTATGCACATATTTAGCAAACAACTATTTATATTTGCATTATAGGTAATAAAAAATGGTTTGTTAAACATATCTGTGGTTTTCACAGTAAAAGACCCAGATTTTATGTTTTTTTTTGTGGTCCATTGTGTTAATACAGTATGTCAAAATAAAAAAATATAACTGTACAGTCACACATGTGAGGTTGTGCTGAAAATAATGACACCAAGTAAATAGTTTTAAAGGTGAAATATAATGGCAAAATAAAAATAGTCAAAAACGGCCAATTATACCCTGGGATATCGGATTTCACAACAAATATAAATATCCCTGACGTCCCACCTTCAAACACAGCCTCATTTCGCCATCCGTGAAAAAGCTACTTAACCTCCCACTTTTCTATTGAGAGTGAGGAGTTGTCGTCATGGTACAAAGCCCCTCCCTCGATCTCGCGGGATCTTCCCCCTCTCTGCCATGATGGCAGGATGCCGGCGGCAAAACACGATTGTTTACATGTGTCCTTAACTCTGTAGTAGTGGAGGTTTTTACAATTCCGCACTGTTTTACCATGCCTGGAAGTCACTGCTGCGTTAAAAACTGATTCAGTACCTCACACGATTCATATGGAAAACATAGGAACAATGGGATACAGTTTAGGTTGCCGAAATGGACACAGCATAAGGAAAGCAAGTCTCTGACCTGACGAGTAGACGCCGGATTGCTTGGTTGGCTGCAATAAGAAGAAAGGACCTTACTTTCGATCGCACCCCCCAGTCGATGAGAGTGTGTTCTCTGCATTTTCACTCGGGTACATTCTCTAAAAATGTCTTTTTGCCGGTACAACGCTGTTTTCACCACCCCAGGGCTTGTAGATGGCCAAGTCCTGCACCCAGCCGCAGCAGAAAGTCTCATAACTTTCCAAAGACTTGTGGCTTTTAAACTCCTGCATTGTGTAGTAACTTACACCAAAAACAAGGTAACTGACGATGTCCATGTATGTGCATGGAGGTAAATGATCCAGGTCTCTGTGCCATTCCGCTGCAGGGAGCTCGTATGGGTCGATATTTTGGATGTCCGAGAGCTTCTCCAAATACCGCTGTTATGCGCTTGGTGTGAGCTTGTTCCTGTAACGTCCCTTTTCTTTCGCCTTATCTTTTTGCATTGCTTTACTTTCTTCCTTTTCTTTCTCATATTCGTAGATCCGTCTCTGTCCCGCCGAAATAATAAATGCGCAGAAATTAAAGAGCTCTGGACTGTTTAGTCGCGCCTCTGTGAAGTTCTGCAGGCATTGCCCCTGACAACCGATAGCGTCTCCTACCATCATGGCCGACCGGCTCAGACCCCGCCCAGATCAACCCAAATCAGCACGTGACTCCTCAATCTCAATAGGAATACATATTTCTTACGGGCGCTGCACTAGTACATATAATAAGTGGTCTCAGTCTATATATAAAAAAATAAAAATCAAAAAAAGGGATAAAAGCTCATCATTTGTCCAGTTGTTTACAGTATGTATCCATATACTCAATTGACAAGTTTCTTTATTTCCTTGTCACATTCAGAATGGCATATATAGGCCTTAACTACCTAACTTACTATTCATTTTATTTATATAATTTACAGAGAAGTTTAATATTGGTAGAACTGGTGGACAGTAGTACCACTAAACTAATGGAGGTACTCACCTGCGCTGCGGGAAATTGGTCTGAAAGTTCATATGGTTCCTCTGGAATCCACTGCCTTTGCTCTAAACACCAGAGAATCTACAAGGGACAAATAAAAAAATTATAGTTTTGAATAACATTACATCGTCAATAACGGCTTTGCAACGTATATAAACTACATACCCATTCAAAAGAGAGAATCCAGCAGCCTCGAGCTATGCCCAAGAGAATATTGAGAGTCCGTCGGTGACCACCAGACACCACATGAGTTGTGCTTTCACAAACTCGGTCAGTGATTAAAAAACCACCCAGTGATTTCACCACCTCATCCACTATATGCTGCTTCCTACAAGAGGCAAACAGAATAAAAAGCATCCAACACAAATTATTAAATACCAATAATAAAAATAATAAAAAACAACGACACGTTTAAAGTGTTGTAAGAAATTAATGACATTTATCCTAAGAAATATTTGAGTTACTTACTCAGTAGGCATGCTTGTCATGACCAGTGTCCTCATAGCCTGAAACAAAGACAAACAAACTTAACAGTTTTTTAATAAACTAATAAAAAAGAAACATCATGTTTTGTTTTACTTATATTGCGTAAAAAACAACATGATAAGCACTGCTGCTTTCAGCAAAATCACACATTTCCTTGGATTTTAAAATTGTTGAAAACATTTAGGATAATATACATACCAGCGGAATACATATAAACGATTTAGTTGTTTTTATACATTTAAATGCAGAAATGTTATATATCTTTAACTAGATGACAATATCCACACATGCATATTAGTGGAGCAGCAATAGAGCACAGATTTGGCTTAATTTGTTACTAGCAAAATTCACAGATAATAGGAAACATGTGAACTTTAGCTGGGATAATACTATTAATATTATAATATTAGAAAATGTCTCAAACTTCCAAATTCAGTACATGTTTTGTTTATTTTGTTGTGTTTATTTTGATACTGCATTTAACAGGTAAAAGGATAATTATTCACCAGACAGACAGACAGACAGACAGACAGACGGTGCACTTTCAATAACCCTTCCGGATATAGCTGCATGGAGACCAGAGAGGAAATCAAACACCAAGGCCACAGGTAGTGAAAAACATATTTAGAGCCACTGAAACGGAACTGTAAATGTGTAATCTGACGACTGTGGTCCCTACAGCCTAGTACTTTGACCCCAATACAGCAAGCTATCATCGACACAAACACCTGAGACCAAACAGGACCACCGAGTCCTTTCCTGTCACACTCTGATATCTGGTCACCCAGCTGGAAGTCAGGGGTTAAGGCCTGTCGAACAAAGCGGTGCCAAAACAGTCCACCAACCCGGCTTACACCGGTCAAACATCACATTAGCCCTGATAAGCAAGTTGTGAAGTGACTGAGTTGGTTAACATCACCTCATGACTGCTTCTCCTCGCCTGCTCTGAGAGAAGTTTTCTTCAAAGGGAACTGTTTTGATATTCCAGTTTGTGAATGATCCACAACAGGGTTACCTCCTGCCAGCGCTTCATGACTGCCAACAGAGGAACAGAAAAATCTGCTTACTTCAAACTAAGTCAAACAACTCAAAACATGGGCAGCAATTCTGAAGGTTCCTCAAAAGGGGACTTTGGCTTATCTTATACAGTGGACATGTTCTGGCAGCAGCACAAGAAAACAGGCGCTGAAGAATGAGCTGCACATAATGAGCCTCTGACAAAGAGTTGGTGTGAACTGCAGCACGGCCTCTGAGCACAAGTGGCCCCAGCACAAATGAAGGAAATTCTTCACTGTATGGCTACGTCCTTTTGTCCTTGATGGCTGCTACGCTGCACTGAAAATAACTATTCACAAAATCAAAGGGAGATGAGGATCCTGAACCTTTCAAAACGTTGAATTACAAATTGTAGTTAGGAGAATGAAACTGCCAGAAGAGAACTGAAGAGCTGACTGTGTGATGCAGCACAGTTCTCTCGACCTCATATTGGATCCTTAGTACCAAGTTATACAAAGTGTGCTACAGCTTTACTGATTTTAAATCCAAACGAAATCAAGTCTAAAATGAACCCAATCACACATCACACATAAACAAAAACACATGAAATCTTGTGAAATCTGGTTTCATATGACATTGTCAGCTTTCTTAACAGAGGTGCTGTCTTCTGCCTAGGGAAAGGAACTTCTTCTGACACTGACTGAAAATAATGTTATGCTCAAAATGATGCATGAAAAACACTCAGTTTACCTTTACAACAAAGTTCATCAGATTTTTTTGAGACTCCAGTAATGGGCAAGTAAATACATTAATAATTTGTGCTCTCATGCATTTTTGGAGTCCTTTTATGCATTCATTATAGAGCTAACAGTAGAGAATATACTAAAATTGAGGAGAGAGTAATGGGAACAAGCAACAAAGAACTGAATAAGGGAGACAATGGTGGATACAGAGGTTCTTGGGTAGCCCACAACAATGATTTTTTTTAAAGAACTGTATCTTTAGGGGTTAACTGAAAGTAAAGAGTTGCTCATTTGGAGCAAGACAGATTACATGGTGTGTGTCCAAGACCACTTGGCCATCAACACCAACCAACGCCTCTACATTTATTATTCAACATTTTTAAGTTGCTACAAATGAACAAAATAAGCCTAAATAATTCCGTCACTGTTTGCATTCTAACAGTCTCAACTCAAACTGCACTGGATTCATTCAAAGTCAAGCAAAATGAAATGTATCATCGTTTACCATCTGCTTTTTCAAAGATCAGTGAGCCATGCAGGTATGACGTGTCCCGGATGACTGTGTTTACCTTATGTTTGGACATTCATGTATTATTCTGATCTTTACAGAACTGAGAGCAACTACAATATCTCTGTGATCAGGCTACAATGAAGTCAAACCATAACAGATCCCCACGGGACATGACGTCATATTTGGCTTGTTGCAGCTTCAGCTTGTTGAGGTTACCAGCGTAACGAAAACAGAGCCCAGGTGCATTTCACAAGCAAGGAAGTTGTAAGCTACCATCACAGAGGCAAAAACACAGGAAGTCCCCCGGACCAGACACAAGCTCTCGGCTAGATGCGTCAAACGCCTACAGCTATGGAAGTGTGTGACCTTACAGAGGAAATACTTTAAAAGGAATTACAGACGCACGACTCATGTTCAGTTCACTTCCTAAACCTCCTATATTACAGAAAACCATGAACGTCGCAAGTTTTTTGTCATATTTTGCAGCTGCCAAAAATTTGGGAAAAACATACATTGTAAAGAAGAAGTGATAATGATAATGATTTTTCTGATTTTCTGTGATGAAAGAAGATAAACAATGTGCTCAAATGTTTTTGTTTTTTTTATAAAACACCATCAGATGACTTGTCTCAAAGCACTCTGCGTAGTTTTGCGGGTATCAAAGCACAACACTAAGAATATAAATTAGCAAAAAGGACCATTTTCAATCTAAAATGAGCAAGTGTTTCCCACCCATCACATCATGTATTTGACTCCTATTTGTTCCCCACAACAGTAAAAGAAAATGCACCATCAATATGTATTTGTCAGTGGAAAAGTCTTGTACTTCAATCATACTAACTGAACAGAATTGACAAAATTACATAATATGCAATTGAATTCAAACAAACATAGTAAGTCTGTTACCTTTGTTTTGTTGACCATTTTCTGAAGACACAAGCTGACTTGCTCGTGGGGATTTTCTCCACCGTCAGAGGGGATCTCTGTGAAACCAGCTGCCACCGTACATTCATTTCCTCTACCTACATTTGAAAACAAGAAAAACAATTGAAGCAGTGCAGGGGGCTGTCAATCAAGCAGTTGTACAGTAGGCAACGTGCGTGTGTATGTTTGTGTGCATGCAAGTGGGTGTGCATTCATATTTATTCATCTCTGCCTCATTTAATTTACATCTCGCTGAGAACTGCATCATGAAACTGTAAATAACCAACATTCTTAAACCAGTCATCACCTCACTTTTATAGGAGAGAGAGAGTTGGATAACAGACTATTCACCTCAACAAAATTGATTCAAATGGTATATTCTTTAAAAAGGAGTACGCATAGATGTAGACTCTAATCATATCAGGTTTCATATATTGTTAAACTATTACATTAACTTGGCTTCAAATGTCAGAGAAAATAATTAATAAAAATGGTATGTATGTTTTTAGCTCACATGAACGGTACAATCTGTTATCTGAATGTCATGAAATCAGCCTCATTACCACCAAAATTCAAAACACTGCTACTAACATTAAAGTTAGAATCATTTACACCAGTAGCTTTTTTTTTTTTTTTTTTTTTAAAGAAAAGTAAAGAAGATTAAATTATAGTCTAGTCAAATGAACATATCAATAATGGATTTCCTTCAATAACTCTGTCCACTTTATATCTTCTTATCCTGTTCAGGGTCTTGGGGGTCAGCAGGCCTCAGCATGAATTGAACGAGATGTATGGTATACCCCTGGACAGGTGGCCAGTCACATACTGACAAACAAATGCATATCTACAGGAAAACAGAGCCTCTAATTCAAATAGCTTGAATGTCTTTGTATTGTGGGAGAAAACCAGAAACCAGAGGAAACACACTGATACATCTTAATCTCCACAGGCTGCACATGTGTTTGTGTAGCTCATATTCATAATCTAAATTAAGATTTAGGCCTCTAAAAGCCAAACAGACACACATTATATTACATAAGTAAACATTTAATAAGGCCCCATTTCCTAATGTTGAAATAATTTCTTTATTTTTCTTGTTGACATGTGACATCCAAATATTAATATTCACTGTTAGAAGACTAGCTCGAGGGAATAAATCCACAAATTCCCTGAAACAATAATTATACTGCACGCACACACACGCAAGCGCGCACACACACACACACACACACACAGTAAGATTCGTTTTGTTCAGTTCATAATGAAGAAGGCAAATTAAGAAAAAACAAAAAAACGTGTGTGTTCCATCATACGCTTAGCTACTCACTTTCCAAGGTATGAGAACGGGCACTGACATCAGAGTTTTTCTGTAGCTCCGGTACCGTGTTATCCATTAACATTGTTGATTGAACTGATGTAGACACTCTCCTCTTTTTTACTGTATCACTTGTTGTACCTGTGCTTGTAAAGGGCAAGACGCTTTGTCTTCGCCTTTTAGCCACAAGTGTTGCATTAGCACGTGAGCTATTAAGAGATTCTTTAACATCCTGTTGTGGATGACTTCGAGGCTCACTGCCTGCATCCGACTGCTGATCAGGATTTTTGCCCGTCTGAGTTTCCTCCAGTTTCCTCTTCTTTTTACTGTTAGTTTCAGACCCAATGCTTTCACTTCTTCTGTGTTTTCTCTCCTTTTGGACAGAGCCCAACTCAAAAGGAACCTGAATGTCTCTCTGCACAGGAAGATTTGGCGAAAGAGCTCTGTTTGACTTCCGTTGACAGTTAGCTGGGGAGAAATAGTCCTCAAACACATGGTCATCTCCAGTGGAATCTGAAGCAGCAGTTTTAGAGTCACCCGATAGAGTGAAAGATCGCACCAAGGAAGAAAGTGACAGTCTGGCTCGTTTAAGTGTTTTCTGTTCCACTTTCTGTGATGGAGCAGCCACTTTTGACAGTTCCACTGCAGCAACAGCTAACTTTGCCTGTGACAAGTGGCAGCTAGAGGAGTTTTCAGTGTCAGAGACAAAATTAGTCTTAGTCTCTGTAAAGGATTTAGCAGCTTTCATTTTTCCAGTTCCCTTTTCAGATTTGTTAGGCGATAAGCTTGATGATTTTATCTGTAAAAGCCTTTTTTCCTTCTTTAAGTTCTTGTTGCTGTCAGATCTCCTATCCTGGCAAGGAATTTCTAATAAATCTACAGATTTTTGTTTCTCTGACTTTTTTCTCACCAAAGTCCTTCTCAGCTTTTTTTGTCTATTCCCTTTTTCATCTTCTTTGTCAGTGAACTCCGGACAAATCAGAGGACTTTTAATCTGTTTTGGCACATCACTGCAGGGTGACAGCCAAGGCTTCACAGTGGCATTCTTGTGGCGTTGTTCAAGATGGCCATGGTCAGTTACAACACGGTGTATTCTCCCTTCTTCCTTATCAGGAGAGTATGCTGGTTCAGCAGCAGAAGCACTGGAATCATCATCTGACTGGTCATCTATATCAAGGAAAAAAGAATTATTATTTTGACACACAGCTATTCTTGCCATTCTCCCCACTGAGTCTCAGGAAGAGCCATACATTGCCGCTGACATCTTGAGAGTGGGTGTCAAGGCACCACCTGAAGCTCAACAAGAACAACATTCAGCTTGTGTTTCTCTCGGAGAAAGGGTTCCCTCACTATTGACAGTCACCAAACTGTCGGAGAGTGAGGGAACTTGGAAACATTGCAACTAAAGCCCTGAATTAAATAACTTAAACCACTGAACATGCTAGAGTTATTTTTTGAAAAAAGGGATACATTCCTAATCACAGCTGACAAGTAGCTCTTGCTTGGTTTTAATTCATTTGTTGTAAGATGCTTAGGACAAAAGCATCTGCCAGATGAATGTAATGTCATGTACTATTTTTCCTAGGAGCAGTCAGATCAAATTAGGGAAAAACATGAGTAATTACTGCACATCCAGTAGACTCCAGTGGGGTGCAAATGTTGCTCTTTTTCCGCTGGACACAGGAGTAAAGACAACTAACAACATACATATTAGAGAAAAACAAAGTGGAAAAAAAAGGGCACAGTTACTTTTGCCTACTAGGTATATCGCTAGGACTCTGTTTATTCATTTTTATCTCTAATCTGCAGTGTTTTAAATCTTTTTTTAAATTTTCTTTTACCGTTTTCAAAAATACAGCTCCTTCTTTTGAGTTTGAGCAAAAATAAGTAAGCAGACTGATGCCAAAGCTCTTAGTCCAAATACAACTGCCATCTTGGATTTCAACACATGGGCTCATCTGGCTTCTTCTTCTTGCATCACCTGCCAGCTTTTGCTCAATAACAAGAAGATCAAACCATATTTCCTTACACATTAATTTCAAGACAGTTGGTGTGCTCCCAAGGGAAGGTTTCAGCCCAGTGGAGGAACAGGATTCAACCATTTGTGAAGCTGAAAGACAGTGACATGTATGTGAGATTTTGGTGATTGAAAAGAGTATTACATTTATGTTATAGTACGAATATTTTGAAGACTTTTTCAATTAATCTGCCTGTGAATCTGCTGCACGTACCTGTGGGTGAGAGGTTTTCCCGTTTCTGTTTCATGTCTTTCAAACGCTGTGCCATGTAATCTGATCTTTTCAACCCAGGGCTATAGACTATTCCACTCTCTTCATCAATAATGATGGGCGACACATCTGTAACTGTGGATAACAATAATTGTGAAATCAAGAGCTGTCCATTGGTTTGGAGAAGTTACTAAAAAGGTCCAATAATGTTTTACCTAGAGGTTGCTTTGGCACCAAGTCTTTCATCATCTTGTCTAATTTTTTCCTCATGCGTCTGTTATTTTCGGGTGTCCTCTCTGGAGAATCTTTTGGCTGCATGCAACGATGCTATGTGAACCAAATACAAACAATGTGTTCAATAGGAAGTAAATACATGCAATTTCAACATTTCACTTCAAAAATCCCTTCAATTAAAGCCCAGCTAACTTAGAAAAGCTGAACAGTGGAGAGACTGCAACATCATGTCAGAAAAACCTCAGTAAGTGTAGAGCAGGATGGAAGTATGCATTAGCTCTTGTATCAGAACATGTTTAAGTTGAAATCACAAGCTCATACATCTTGAAAAACAGGAGCCCAAAACTGATTTCTAATGACAGTTTAAACTGGGACATCAATTTTTCATGTAAATCTGACTGGACTCACTTTTTTGTTCTTCATTACTGGGTTGGTTTCATCTATGGCTGGATACAAATCTTCATCGACACGCACACCATCATCATAACATCTGGACACCCCACAACAACATTATGTCAATTTAATAACAATGTCATTAACATATGATAGAACTGTGGAGGTTAAATAACGAAGAGAGCACAACTTGAGCACAACAACAGTGTTTTTCTCACCTGCCTATCCAGAGAACAGAGACAATCTTCACATCACTTTTCTTGGCTTTCCTCCATGTAGCCGGATGACCATTGCTGAAGACAACATGTGTGACTTGTTTATTGAATGTTTTTGATACCTGGAAAAGAAAAGGCATTTTAAGTTTTGTAAAATATACACACATACAACCTGTAATTACAGTTATTGGTGTACAATCTTGTGAAAATATGTTTATGTGTACTGTGGTCTCACCTGAGCTCCCATTTCCTGCAGCTGCTGAACAAATGGTTTTGAATAGTTTGCTGTTTTGTCTGATGACCACACATCAACATAGGCAACAACATCTGTGGACACATTGAACAGAGGTCATAAACCATAAGTCTAAATGTTTAGCATTAAGCAACTGCAGTATAACTAGGTGATGTACAATACCTTTCAGGACTGAACTGTTAGTTGTGGTCATCACTGGCCTCTTAAGCTTCAAGATTCACCTACAAATCCAAAGAAGATGCTTTCTCACAAGGCATGGAAGGACAGTGTTCACAATCCACAGGAATTTATCTCACTTTGACTACTTTTCAAATGCTTGTGAATCACAACAAACAGCACAAGACAGTGAATCAGTGACAAGATTAGGGCTGCAAATCAGAGCTATTTTTCAATTCAATTTTGGTAAGTAAATTTAATCAGCCCAAAGCGATGTCCTAATACTACTGAAGTGTGTAATTATCAGGCATTAATAATAAAACTGTAAACTAAGACTCTAATAGTATGAATAGATAAGATAGAGAAAAACAGGAAGCTGTGCCAACCAGTCATTTACAGGGATTTGACAATTCCTATCAAAATAAGTGAAGACACAGGCCTCTGATCTAAAGCTTCTCAGCTTGTTACAACCTGTAATGCCACAGAACTGGAAACTGGCTGGTTTCTGAAACTATGACATTGGTTTTTTTTCTTCTGTAGGGACCATTACGATGTGTCTACCAGCATCTAACTACAGCTTCAAAACACATTACTTCGTTACTGTCTAGTGTTAATGTTAGCAAGCTAACTAACCTCCCCTAGCTCCGCCAATCGTGAAATGAGTAATGTTATCGCGCATATGAGTAGCATAACGTTACACAATTTGTGTTACTGTGTAACGTTCAATATAAAACAACAGGGACGTCAACTTACATAGACCAAAATATATCAACACGCTAATAACGCTAATGTTGACGCAATTTCACCGTTAGTTACGCTACGGGAGCTACTATATTAGCGAGCTAACTGACCTGGGGGCTCTTAGCATTGTGCTGGTGTGGCTAACTTGGGTAATTACTTCCGTAATATGCTGACATTGTCATTTACACATGTTTTGACTGTTGGCAGTACAAGTGCATGAATGCAAATAGAAACGAGTCATTTTTAGTATTTGTCTTGCACTTACTTTATGCGGATGTCAGGTTAAAATTGCGCAGTTTCCAACAATACTTAACTACAGTGTTCATATGTTCGCGCGTGCATTTTGTGGTGCAATGCATTCTGGGACAATCGCCCATCATTGGCTGATAGATCACGGCGTCACCTCCAACCCAGAAACGCAACAAGGGAACGTGGTACCGTCCCTTCGAAGGTCCCTAATAAGTGTGCATCAGTTTAAACGTTTCCTGTCTGCGAATGAATTCATCTTTCAGAGGTATCATCTGTCTCTTCTTTGCAGAGTAGCACGAAACTCTTTAAAAATGAGTCTTAATTTACAGAAAATGTAATGGAAATCTTGCTCATAATAGGCCAAACGTCAAATAAAAGGCTTTGTTGTGTGTGTTGGATTCTGGCCAAACCAGAGATGATGTGTAGCCTAATTTTCATGTGCAACAATCTTCTTTAAGTCTGCCAGGTATTTAAACCAAATGTTAAACAAATTCAAATGTCTTCCCAGGCCTCAAGTAGACGCGGCTGTCAGGACTGAAGTTGAACTTACTCAATATGGGACCATGCTGAGAGATCAAGGTGACTTTTCAGTTTTTTTAACTGTGCAAATTCATGTTTTAAAAACTACAAGTTATCAATTGAACACAGCCTCGTGTTCACTGGTAAAATATTTAAAACGTGTATGTTTTCTTCCTACTTCTTCAGATAACACATTTTCATTATGGACAGAGACTGCCTGAGATGAGTCAAACCATATCCTATTCAATATGCAATATGTATTTGGCGGTCTTTACAAGTTTGATTTGACAAACTTCATATAGTCTCAAGCATTTATTAATTCTAATTTGTCTCACTTTCTGTTTCAACCCCCCCCCCCATGTTTCAAAGGAAGCAATTTGTCTTATAATGTCTGATTCGGAAAAGAGAATAAGGCATTTGAGGAAGCAGTTTAAAAACAAATCAAGCTTCTCTTTGTACTAGTTTGATTAGTCTGTCTAGTTTGTCTTCATTGGCCTATGGTCTCACACAGACAGTAGTGGGCAAACAACGTGTATACAGGTTTTCACTGTCTTAGATGATATTTGAGAACTTGGTGAATCGCCATAGCCATCCCTCCCTGTGCCAGGCTTACAGACGAACACATTTGAATACCCATAAAAGCCATGTGTAAACACAATTGATGTTGTTTATATATTTATTAAACTTGTCCAAAGCCAATTTAAAAATTAACAGTGTAATAAACTGTCATCAGTACTGTTCACATTAATCACAAAACAGAATACACCTTGTGATTTCCTCTCACACACCGATTTCACAGCACAAATTCCATCAATACAAAAGAGGTAACGTAAAAATGTAAGAAATACACCAAACGCATAACATTTATAAAAGAAAATTTAAAACATGTCTGTCTAGTTTGTCACAAAATCCACCTTTGTTACTTTTCAGTACAACATACAGTTCTATCACAAACTAAATGAAAGGCCCACATGTGGGAAAGTCTTTTAGTAGTTCGTTGGTCCACCACAAGCCTTAAAAAACAGCATCAATGTCATCAAGTCTCGTAAACTCTACTGTGGAGATTAACACCTTTATTCTGAAAGATATTCCCCCAGTTGATCTGTCATGAATAAAGCCTGCCCACTGCCAAATATGAAGGCATCTGCATTTGTTCGGTTTCTGCAGTGGTTTATTCATTGTCACAGTATGCAGCTTGTATCGAGAGTATGGCTTCAATACTTCGTATAAAATATTTGGAAAAACATTTTGCTTTGTATTAAATTTTCAACAACATTTGCTGGCATCATCTCTCTAAAGTCTCAGTTTAATTGACATCCAGAAGGGCACTGTCAGTGTAAAATGGTAAAATATGTTAATTTCTTGTATCTTTGCCGCATGAAGGCAGTATTTGTAGTGCAGAGCTATTCAACTGGCGGCCCATTTAACAACTTAACTCTGGCCCAATTTATTAGTAGGCTTATTGGCCAGTGGGTTAGTTATGTCTGTTGCCAAGCAAATATATACTCTTATTTCATTAAAAAGCTTTAACCCAGGCTGTTTATGCAAGAGGAACTTAGGAGAGTTAAACTGACAACCTACTCTAAGGTAAAATATATATATATAACTATCCCTTTACAGGCCCTTTGGCACTTCACTTGTTTTGACTTAATAAAAATAGTTGAATAGGCCTGCTGTAATGGATATTATATTACATGCCATGTATGATTAGTATGAAGTATCTAATTGGGACACAGCAACATAATTAGTCTAAAATTACAAATTTTTCACTTCTTCTTTCTCTTGAAACTTTTTTAACATCAACACAGTCTTTTTAAAAACTCAGAGCTACTTCAGAAAAAATATAAACCGACATTGTACTTCACACTTTACTTTAAACTGTTGACCAGCCATAAACAGAGTTAGGTCCTCCACCTGTACAACTTTACAGTATGAGATGACATCAGTTTGACTTCTCACAGCAGAGTCAGACAGAGTTGCTCCTGCAGGTGAGAGGCGCCGAGGTGCGGGACACTTCCATGTGCACGGTGGACATGGGGAAACGCTCACACTCTTCTTCTACTGGGCTGCAGCGGCAGTGCAGGAGCACCTCTCTCACCTCTTGCCGGAAGTTGGAGTTGAGGAAGCCGTAGATGATGGGGTTGATGCAGGTGGATGACATGGCCAGCAGGTGGCAGAGGGAGAACAGCAGGTTGTGGTGGCAGATGGGCAGAGCCTCCTGGTACCAGTCTGACACCACGTTGAAGATGGTGAGCGGCAGCCAGCAGAGAGCAAAGGCCGTGATGAGGGCGACCAGCATGATGTTTATGCGGCGGCTGTGGGACATGCGCTGACTCTCTGGGGTCCTGGTGCGGTCCAGCATTTCTTTGCGGTGGCGAAGGCGGACAAAAACTCGAACGTAACAGAGCAGGACCAACGTCAGTGGACCACAGTACTGGAAGAGCAGGAGCCATGTGGTGTAAGCGAGCCTGTGCTGCTGGGATGGCCAGTGCTCCAGACAGGCCTCCATATGTGGAGAGGCGGGGTTGTAAGAAAAGAGGTTGCGGGGTGTATTTGGCAGCAGAGATGAGTTTTTTGATGCGTAGGAAACAGGTTGAGGTGGAGATGCATTGAAATAGGCCTGAGGAGAAGCTTGGTGATAGAGTGGAGTGGGCAGGATCGGCATTACGTTAGTATAGGGCTCATTTGTGAGGAGCTGAAAGGCTAAGAAAGGTGAGGAGGTGAAGCAGGCCAGAATCCAAATGAGAACCAGCACGCTGTAGGCCTGGGGAATGCTCGGTTTCCACCCAGATGGATTGATGATGAGCTGATGTCTTTCCAGAGCGATGAACACCAGCGACAGCACAGACACGGTCACAGACATACACTGGATGAACGGCACCAGCCGGCATAACAGCGACCCGAACACCCAATGGTCCATCAGCGTGTATATGACAGTGAAGGGGAGGCAGAAGACACACACAAGGATGTCAGAGAATGACAGGTTGCAAATGAAAATGCTGGTGACATTGACTTTTTCTCTGCGACGGGCAATGATGCAGATGAGGCCAATGTTCCCCAGCAGCCCCAGCAACATTGTTATGCTGTACCACACTACAAGGAATCCCGTGAGGACAGGAGACATATGGCACTGATCATTGTGCCCCAGAACAGCGAGGTCTGACAGGAGCTGGGTCTTATTCCCCAACCACTCCTGCACAGACTCATAGCTGGTTCTCCCCTCTTCCAACGTTAGGGAATGTGCAGAGGTGGAGCTGTTGAAGGGCAGCGGCAGAGCTGTCGTCGAAGGAGAAGACTGGTTCGTGTTGCCACTTAAGGACATCTCACCAGGACTTGAGTGTCAGCAGCCGCCAGCGTCAAAGTGTCCATCCCCAGCCCTCTGAAGACATGCATCTGAGACAAAAGAGAGAGAGAAAAATGATCCACTTGCAAGACAGTCTGTGTTTTAGGTGGAATGATCAGTTGAAGGAGAAGTCATCCTGTTGTTCTAAGAGAAGGGTGAAGGAAAGTGGATCCTGTGGCTGAGGAGGAATGATGGGGAGGTGAGATGCAATGTGTGAGGATTTTTTTCTATTTAAGGCACTGTGAGATGGAGTTCAAGAAAGCGTTGTCATTACAAGAGGCCCTTATGTTTTATTTTCAGCCGCGCTAGTGGAATGGCTTTGTGCGGCAATGTCCGTTTATTTGTCAGTTGGTCAGTTCGCCACTTCGGTTCAGACTGAACCATCTCAAAAGATGTCAAATGGCTGGATTGCCATGAGCTCTGATTAGGGCATTGTATTTCCCCCTCGGGATGATTTGCAATGGCTTCTCCGTTAGTGCCATCATGAGGTCAACATTTTAATTAATTTACTGTTTGACCAACTAGTTCACAACCAAAATACCTACAAAACTAATGATTGCCATGAGCCTCGACTGCACTCTGTGCAAATAAGAAAACGGTACCATGCTAAACTAAGATGGTGAACATGGTAAACGTTAAACATCACCATGTTAGCATTGTCACTGGGAGCGTGTTAGCATGCAGATGTTAGCTGACAGTCATTATCTACTCCCACCCATGTCAAGGTCAAGTTTTGTAGTCCACAAAACATTGTGCTTAACGTGCAAATTATGAAAGAAATTTCACACACATTCAACAGGATTATGAAGAAGCAATTACATTTTATATCCTTAGGATCAAAGGTCGGCTTCACTATGACATCATCATTTTCAGAAAAAAAGCACTTTACTGGCCATTATTCAAGGCCATAACTCTAGAACAGAAGGGGAGATTGTGACCATATTTCACACGGGTTCGGATATTGAACTGCTGACACTAATCTTGGCTGCCCACCTTGAAACTGGTGATTGATCGTGCCGATTCTATGTGCTGCCTGGTTGAGGATGTGAAGCATCAACATTTCACAGTTTGCTGCCATTTCTTGAGATTTCTTCAGATTCATTGGCTAGGCAGGTGAACACATTTTAGGTTGGTTCTTTGTTTCTCTAAAACAAGCACATTGATTTTGCTGATATTGATCTTCAGGGAACTGAACACCATGTGACGAGTTCAGTTCTCCGTGTTAAAATAGTCTCTCAGTGAAGACAGCATGTTTCTCACTGGAATCAAGCATGTCAACATAGTGATCATTTCCATTTTGCCCAGAACTACACTTAATACCTTTGGTTCCTTCGAAGATTTACTACGTACATTATATGTGTCCGGGCAGGCTTGAATGTAAACTGCAGCTTGACTCGTGCAACACTGCAGTTGCACTCAATAGCATCATCTTTTCTTGGTCTTTTCTCATCTTCTTTACCCATCTGAAGAACTCACACTTGTCAGTTCTCCTCCCTCATATGAATCCTCCAGTCAGGTTTCAAGACTGAACATAATAGCTTAATGACAATAAAATTACTATGCATACAATCGGGCAGACATTCGTCTGCTTTGCACACACACACAATAAACGGCGTAGTACGTCAGAGTGAAAGGGCACGACTTTGTCAGAATCCTAAAAATGGATTCCAGCTCTCTCCCCTGAAACCTCTGCCATGTGCTGTGAAAACCAGCAAAGGAAATGAGCCTGTCATTTTTCATTAAAGGCACGCACGCTGAGCTATCAGTCACTTCACACTGCATCATTACTAACCAACTCTGTCAGTGTGTTGACTGAGCTGCAGGCAGGGTGGCACAGCATTGATCATGCTTTGTTCAGGGAGGAAAGACAAGTGTAGTGTCACCAGCAAGCAGATGTAACAAACAGCTGTAATGGAGGGTGGAGGCATAAACACCAGCAGGGTAAAGAAAAAAAGAAGTGGGGGGAATGCCCCAGTAAGAGGTAAATCTGAACTTGTCATGTTACAGTGAACTGACGCTGCACACCCAGAGAGTAGGCATTGTGATTGTCCCCATCTTGAGCAGAATTTCCGCAGGAATAGGGACACTGTGACCTGGCACCGTTCTGTCCATCATATTCTTCTTTTCTGCCTCAGTGAAGTGTCCTCCATCTCGGTCAAAATACTGTTCTCTGACAGGGAAAATGAGAGAGTGGCGGGAGGTCATTCTCCACGGGTCAGATTCACCTTGAGTCTCTTTATTGTGTTTTTCTGAGAGCAGATGTACTACGCAGTAATGGATTGTCATGAATAAACCTTATAATGCATTGCATCGCCTCTCAAAAGTCTCCTATAGATTAAATATGTCGTCAGACTGCAAGAAGATTTCACATGTTTCTAATCTGCCAGAGATTCCCTTTGGAAACTTAATGAGTGTGATGAGAGTTTTAGATTTTAAGGAATGAGCAGTTCTTGAGGGCGGGATTTTGAGTGCTTTTAAGCCTGTAATGACACACACTGTTATACAGACATGTGTGCTAGATAGAAGCTAAGCATCCATATTCCCCTCCGTGCAGAGTCACTGCTATTAAATGTGTATATTTAAAGATTATAGTGTTCCCCTCTCATTACATTTTTACTAAAAATAAATAAAACCCTGTTTTTACTACAGCTTTACACCAGACCGCTAAATATTATTCCACTTACCCTGGAATCTGTCATTCTAAATCAATTTTGTAAAAATGCAAACAAACAAACAACAAACAGTATTCCTACAAGCTCAGTCAGTGTCCCTATTCAGAAACAATTTTCCTCTCTCCTCCTGCCTGCACGAGGGGGAGCAAGATAACAGGCAGCAGGCACTGTAGTGTGCTCGACCTGAGATGATTATCCGAGCCTCATTATTCTCTGCTTGTGGATGACACCTCCCAAGACATCATTATTTCAAATACAACATTTCAACACATTAGATCAAATAATAAAATAAATAAGCCACAGATTTTTCCTGTTTACCTCAATTTTTTGGCTAAAATTGGACAAATGTTCACAGACATGCCTCCCGTGGACCGCTATTGTTTGAATGCATCATGCATAAAACACTTGCAGTTGTACAGATAGCACACCTGCGTGTCTGCCAGGCTACAAGCTGACAGTGAAGGAACAACAGCATACATTTCAAATACTGACAAACATCATTGCTGTACACAACAGATCGTTATTGTGCGTAAAAAATAAATCACTCACGTGGTGGGCTGGACGGGTATGGTGTCTCTGTGATGCCGAGATGAGAGAGAAAGCGATGCTCTGGACAGGTGTGAATCCACAGAGACGAGAGTTGGAAAAAGGAGCTGAACATCACAACAAGGAGAGGGTTTCTGACAGAGACAGCCCCCGTATTACTGGGCTGCTGGAGCCCTCTGAGCACTGAGCTCTGCTGTCACACAGTGGTGCATTTATTCAATTACATCATGAAAGTGACACCTGCTGAATGTGTTGTTACAGACGTAAGACACTGAGAGAAAAAGCATTTTAAAGCAGTTACATTTTTATTGTCAGAGAAGCGTAACACATGACAAGTGAGACAAACAACAACGTTGATCAGCCTTTGTTTATTGGTAATTTACTGTATGTACACACCATAGATAAGTTGATCAAATGGGAAACGTATAAAAGACGTATTGCCAGTTTAGACTCCAGTTGTCGCTGACGTGTCGAGGTCAATTCGTGGTGTATTTAAGTGAGGATACAATCTTTTGTCTTGTCTGACTTCAACACCGCCTTGGCAGTGCAGGCCTGCTTATTTACAACCAGCTCACACTCCTCAGGGATTTCTACTGTGGATGCATCAGGTAACCTGGGAGCCAAAAAGACAGAAAATTAATCCAAGATTAGTAAGAGAGACATAAAATGGTCTTCACAAAATGATCTTTGCCAAAATCAGGGACGGGACAAGAATAATAAAGGATGGGAGAAGGGTCAGAAGGGGGAGGATATTGCAATTTTTCTCTTAGCTTAGAAGATGAAGAAGGGTAGTCTTTGTTTTGTTGGAGGGCTGGAGGGTGTTTTATTATCACATTTATATGATATTTCAGACTTCCTGAAAAGAGATGGGCCCTCATGTGACCCTTCCAGTGTAGAAGAAATATGATCAGTTCATTAGTGCACACTGAATTTGTGCTTCAAACAAAAATCAGCTGTGAATGAATAACATACGTTGGTGTGAGGGAACACATATTTGAATATTTGATCGTATGATCTAGGGCTCACTTGTCTGCAAGAAATGAGTCTTTGGCTGCTGCTTCAAAGCGCACATGTTCATGTGTGCCAGGTGGTGGTTTAATCATGATGGGTATATGATTGCACACATGCAAATATTGATTTAAGATTTTGTGAGTGGTGGGTGTACAGGTTGCATGGTGCTGAGGGCCAAAACTGTCAAAAATGAAAAAATTAACAAACAATATATATATATATTGTATATATATAATTAGTGTACCATTAAATGCTTATAAAAGTTATATTACAAAGAAAGTTGGCATTAATTAATTTATAAAATGTCACATAAGTTGATATTTCTGTTTGCTTCTGTATTTATTCACCTTTGAATGAATTACTTTATTTATTTACTTTTCCATTTAATATATTTGTTTTAGCGAATAATTGATAATATATAATATATATAGTAATAATGATTACTATATACATTTATATATATAGTAAACACATTTATGTAATTAACACATTTATTTAATTCTGCTTCATTGTGCAAATGAGGGGGCTGTCATTCAAAGTGTGTCATGGGGAGGGTCCAAAGAAAACATTTATAACACTTTTTGAAAAGAGTACAGCATTAGTTTCACAGTCCCTCAGAGAAAGATTGAACTAAACATTTTAATGTAATGAATCAAAGCATGAAGTGAAATCTTACTGGTTGCAGCAGCTCAGGCCGTCCGTCGTACAAGAGCACGATATGCAGTCTCTCATCCAATTAGTGCCAAAAGCATGCTGCTGTCCATCCTTATCCACACACCCTGTGAATAAATAAAACCACGAGAGCCGTTGACCCTTTTTATCAAGCCAAATTTGGGGCAGTTACCAACTGTGTGAGTGTGTCAATGTGTGTATAAAGGTGTGGTTTTGAGATTTTGAGTCAGCTGGCAGGCGGACAGGTGTTATCTGTCCGCCTGCCAGCTGACACCAGCTGGGTGTGAATATAATAAATGATCAAATGCTAATTTGTACAACTTGTGTCAAGCATAGCAGAGAGAGCTTTCCACTCCACCATCTGCTGCTATGCTGCTTCTATGATCATGCAGACTCACCCGTGGGAGGGTTTTTCAAATCTTTGATCACTAACTGCTCAAAGAAGCAGTCAGAGTGACACAGGACAACCAGTCCCAACAGGCAAACAAACACGTGGAGAGAAGCCTGAAAGAGTAGATAACAGACATCAGTAAACCAACCACCAACATCACCCAAAACACAATTCTAAAGGATAAATTCACCTAAAAATGTAACTTTTTTCATCTGTCTACACAATCCTATGCTGATGGAAAGTCAGGTGAAGTTTTGTAGTCCACAAAGCATTTATGGAGCTACAGAGGAAAATAGCGTTCCAGCATTCTCCTGAACAGCTGAAGGGGGGGAACCGACAGCTTGTCTGACATAAGTCTCCAGAAGCCCAGCAATCTCAAATTGGTTTTAAAAGATGTTATTTACACTCTTTTTGAAGTCAAAATATTTACTGTAGCTGCTGAACTATCAGCTGTCTATCAATTAGGGATCTCAGGGTTTCCGGAGACTTGGTTCACACTGGACAGCCTGTTTGGAGCCATTTTTTATTTATTTTTTCCAGTTGTTTTTTGTGCACTTTAAAAGTAAGTCTCCATTTACTTCAGTTGTTCAGGAGTGAAACAAAAAATTACAAAACTCCAGAACTGTTTTGTGGACTTTGAGACTTCACCCGGCTGTCATTAGCATGAGGGTGATTAGAATGTGATTTTTGTGTAAACATGTCCTTTAAGACCTCCTATACATTGAAAGGCAGTGAGCAGATTTATTCATGCCTTTGTTGTCTCATAATGGTTACAGAAACAACAGACAATCCTTTTATATATCCTTTATGAGACTAAAAACCTCAAAGGAAGATTTTTGGTTTTTTACTTTTAGTGTCAGCAGGTTACAGCATCATAACTCTGCATATATGCCATTATTATATTATTATTATTATTTTGTATTTTCTATTGTTATTATTATATACATTATTAAAATAGGATTTGGTATTATGCAAAAGAACATTTTAAGACACCTTTTAATCTGCAACATGCTACATTTGAGTTTTATTTATTTAATCTGTAAAATATTGTATAAGGACTCACAGTTTACACTGAGCAAGAAAGGCTTGACTAGTCCATCCGAGGTAACACCGCTGACATTATGTACCACTTGGTTTGACTTACTGATTGATCTGTTGCCAACACCAACCACTATAATGATAAAGAAATTAATGATAACAAACGGAATGGTGCAGTCTGCCAAAATGGAACCTTATAATTTGAATGTAATTGTAGATCTAAAGATCCAATTTTAGTTACATGTGTGGCAGTAAAATATAAAGCTCAATCTGACAGAGGTATTTAAAGTCTACTCTACTCATATCTAAACCTATATAGCATTTCTTATATTAAAATAAGTTCAACTACAACTTAAGACCCAAGTTCACAAAAAGAAAAGGCCGTTTCCTTGTTCTTAGTTTGACAAATTCATGTAAAGTACATACCATCTTCAGATGTGACCTGGCCAAACAGGTTGCTGATGTGTGTTGAGCGCTCTCCACCGAGGACTTTATAGTAAGGTGTGCACCCCCCGCAAACCTTGACTCATATTTGAAGAGTGATGTGGCGTCAATCGGATATTTGTTTTAAGGTGGGGAAGAGCAACTGGGATTTGGGTTAAACTGATATAAAATATTAAAGACACACCTTGCATAACAGTTTGCTCTTTGTTCTGACTCGCAAGAACAAGAGCTGGACATCTCATATTTATAATCCGCTTTATTCAACAAATGCAACAAGGAACACATTAGTGAAAAAGCAGCTGAGGAAACAGTCATCTGAAATATAAAAACTGTTTCCTTTTCTGTAAACTTGTACTGCTGAGAAAAGGCAGAGATGGATTACTTGCATTGCAAATAAAGCAACAAATTGTAAACAATCATTAAACAGATAATGTTTGGATCAACAATTACATGGTAAACAATGTCGAAACTTTGTTATCCAGCGGTTTGTCAACAGCTGTAATCAGCAAAAGTCATTATTCGTACTGTGCAACAGAGGCTTTAAAAATCGAGCTCCACATAATAATTAACAATCATTCAAAAAAAAAGTACGTAACACAGTATCAAATTAGGATAAAGAAATATTGAAAGTAGAATTGAACATCACAGTGAATGTTCAAATATTTGGTTGAGTTTAACTTTGAATGTAGGAAGCTTAACAATCCCAGTGGTGACGCTACCAAGTACAACAAAGCTGCAGTGTTGTCTTTATAAAGTGTAAATGGGAAGGAAATAAAAAAAAGTGAGCAGCGAGAAGAGAACAGGAAGTGTTACACATCAAAACAAACGGTTGCTCCTTTGGTAGTAGTTACCAAACAGGTGTCAGAACTCTCTGCAGCAGAACGATATGTGAACCGTCACCAGAACCACTCTCAAGAAGTGACAACCGCATGAAATGCTGTCAATCCAAACCCTTAGTGAGCCGTAAACATCCCTGAAAAGGAACAAGAATGAGAATAGTGATAATTTAAAAAAGGCAAAAATACATCAGCCCCATTTTAAAACGACATTTCTTTGGCACCATGAAATACAATTTCAAATATTTATTCACCAAAATAAACTTATTTCCTTTCTTCTCAGAGTTAGATGAGTAGATCGATGCCACCCGCTGTTTGTACCTCACTAACCTGTGCAAATTACATCTTTACGAAAACCGAAGTGTGAGGGGCTACGGAAGGTTATGTGCCCGACTATTTCTTGGGAGCAGAGCTGGGAGCAGACCACCTACAGTCCTGTTGTCATTTGCACACTCCAGTTTTAGTACAGAATAAACAAATGTTAACTACTGAGCTTAAGAGGAACTATAACAGAAGGTAAATTTTCTTTTTTACCTTGAAATCGCCATGCTAGCTGTTTCCCCCTTTTTCTGGTCTTAAAGCTAAGCTAAGCTAACCAGCTGCTGGCTTTATTGCATATTTAAATTGACAGAAAAGAGAGTAATATCAATCTTCTCATTTGCTTCTCCCCACAATTCCCAAAAAATGTCAAACTATTCTTTAAAAACACAAGATCAGGTGTAAAAATAAAGACAATCCAATCATACAAATGAGGGGTAAATCTCCCATGTAATAAACTTACAACTACCCAAAGATGAGAAACAGCATTTCAAATAAAAAGTTTATCCATCGGGCTTTGATAATTCAGTCCGTGCATAATGCAGCTGCTGATCTTTGAGAGGATCCTCTATCCAATCAGAGTTTTCATGTAGGCAGGTTTGTTGAAGGGCCAGTGGTACTGGTTGGGGACAGGTCCGTTCACATTGCACTCAAAGAAGGAGAACATGGGGAACCAAATGCGTGCCCTCCGGCTGTGCTGGTAGGCACGGGTGTTGGCTAGAGTGTGGTAGTAGAGGAAGAGGCGGGTGGTGATGTAAAAGGCGATGAACACATCGATGGAGTAGTGCTCGTGAGCCGCCAGAATGAAGAAAATCCCAAACAGGTTCAAGACCCAGGAGATGGTGTGGATTAGATTCCAGGTTCGTGGAGTGTCTGCAATTGAAAGGTATAATTAAAGGATCTGGTGATGATTGATGATTTTCATATTGTCAACCACTTATGTTAAATGAATACTATCTGCACCACCCTTCTTCAGTAAACTGACTTGCGAAGCAAATATGTATTCATCTGCAGCTGAAAGTAGTCCCCGACAAAATGTCTATCCATTTCAGTTTGAGTAGAGTTTGCTAAAAATGATCTAATCTAATTACACAGTCCTGCGACTGTAAATAATCCTCAAAACACCAAAAATGTATTAATCCGCAGCTGAAAATAGTCCCCAAATACAACATTCATTCCAGTTTGCTTAAAACGACAGTGCCCAGCTGTTTTAAGGAAATTAATGAGCATTTTGTGAAGTTTAAACATTTGTTGCCACTTTTTAAAAATGGAACGGGCGGGATCTAGACTGAGAGCTGGCACTGACAGATGGACCGGCAGAGTTTTGGTGTTGATCTTTTCATGGTATTTGATTACAATGAGAAAGATGAAAAAAACATTTCGTCACACACACTCTAAAGTCTTACATTCCTTAGTTGAAGGCAAACAAATGTTTTAATACTCACACTCAGTCACAAAAAAGTTGAGCAATGTGATGACCACAGTGTGTCCACTGAACATGTAGTCTCCACACGTTTGGACGCCTGTCAGAGTCATCCCAAATCCACTCCAGATGGCCAGCGCCCTCTGTATCTTTCCAAAAGTATCACCGTAGGTCTGGGGAACAAAAAACGCCAGTTTTCAGTCGTAATATGAATCAAATCAGTTTGTTGGTTCGTCAAAAGGATTACAAAAAAACTGCTGAGCAGATTTCATGGGAACCTGGATGAAGACTTGGTGTTTTTTCCACATTTTTCAGTCACTTCTCACAATGCATTGATCTTGATGATAACAATGAGGCGTGTTTAGGTGGCTGATATCCATGAGTGAGTACAAAAGGGGACTGTGGGGCGTTGGCAGAGGTTTGCGCTCTACTGAGTGCCATTGTAGTTATCACTGAGGAAATACTAGGTCAAGAACAAACTGAAACGCTGCCAAAAGGAACAAGTGGCCACACCAGACCTAAAAATGTCAAAAACCATATCTACTCTGATCATTATATCATGTGTGCTTCCCACCTTACTGGCACACTTCAGGTGCTGGCCAGGCACAGAGAGCGAGGTGACGAACATGGTGCAACACCGAAGTAGAAACACAGTTCCCATTAAAGAACACAGCCGCCTGAAGAGAATGGACCTGGAACAGATAAACAGCACTTCATGACCTACGTGCACTTAGAGCACAATATTTCAGCATACATTTGCATTGCAAATATGTCGAATCTTAGCGGTGATGTGTTCTATTTGCACATTTTATTCCAACACAGTTGATTGAAAGCTGTAACTGTGAGCTACCTGTGTTTGTGAAGGAGCAGGATCAACAGAAACATGTAACACAGGATGACACCACAGGCTTCAGCCATGGCAAAAGCCCAAGGGATTCTGGGAACACTGTCAGAGCACAAAAACAAGTGTATCAGTGTGTAGATTAGATATGAGCCAAAGGAGAATGTGTACATGAACTCTGGAGCTAGGGTTGTGGCTCCACATGCACTTATACCTGTCCAGAAATATGTCGGGCAGCGGTGGGTACGTCCTCGTGTCCGGGACTCGCTCGTGTACGATGACCATGACAAAAGACGTGAATCCAAACACAGAAAAGACATAAAAGGAGCTGATGACCGTCTTCCACACCTCTGGGTCCAATCTACCAGCCAGGTGCTGCCTACACCTCCCGTTCGAGTGTGTATGGCACAGCGTCCCACCTGAACCGTATCCAGATCTATCACCGTTCCTCAACCGCAGCTCAGTCCCGTTACAAGCACGCTCTCCTCCGTTGTATCGCCTATCAGCTCCATCACAGCTCCACTCAGCGCCCAGTGAGAGCCCAGCATGGAGACTGTCTGTAGGCCGGAGACCCAGCTCCTCCAGCTGGGCCTGGTTCTGTCTCTGGAGCCGGCGGAGGGAAATGGTCAGCCTCTTGATGTCTCCCAGCACAGTGAGGCCCAGCGGAGGCCCACGCAGGTCGGCCTCAGTCAGAGCCAGCAGGCTGAGGCCGTCCAGGCGGTGCTGGGTGCACAATAACTCCACGTACTCCCCGAAACCTTCTTCCTGCAGCCACTGGGCCACCTGCTTACAGCTCCAGGAACTCACCCTGTCCTCCGACAGCGCCATGTCCCTACAGAAACAGACATACACAGTGTTAAGACGAGGGGGGCTTGATTATAACCTTCTGACAATTGAGTAGCGCTTCTCACTCCACTGTGTGTTACCCTCTTGATTATCTCATTGTCTTTGTGCCTCTCAGTCCTATATGGGTCATCCTGACCCAGCGAAAATACCACTCCATTTGCATGCTGTTGATTACATCCACTTTCCCTACTGCTTAAATGAGCCAGGGCTATGACAATTACTTTAATTATCAGCTAATCTGCCGAATATTCTCTCATGAATCGTGATGTTGTTTGGCGGATATATCAAAAAAATGGGCATTTGTAGTAGCTAGACTGACACAAAACTTAAAATCCTAACATTTTAGCTTAAAAAAAAGGGCTCAAATGATTAATCAAAGTGTCTGCTCTGAAATGAGATGCACTCTATGCAAGTAGATTTCATCCTTAAATCATATCTAACATATATATATCTGTGTGACAATAAAAAAAACTATAAAAAAAAAAAACAATTTCCCAGAAACAAAACATTTTCTTATACAGTCCCTCTTTCTTTATTTGTTTTATTCCAGCGATGTATGTGTTTATTTGCATACAGAGCGGGGGAGTGAGATCTGATCACAAGGGGTCATATGAATCTCACTGCGTTTTATATTGCCCCATCTTGGGGGGGTGCTGCTGGCCTCTCAGCACACATAGTTCCCACGTCCATGTGCAACAAAGATAACGCAAATAATCAGCAACTCTTGCTCTAGCTCCTCAATTGTGAGATTATTCGACCTTTCTTTTTTAATCCACGACAGACTAAATATCTTGGGTTTTGGGGCATTTGGTTGGACACTGTAGGCTACTCAACTGAGAAGATCGACTAAGAATATGGAAAATTTTCACATTTTTCAATGAATTCTTTTTCATTTCAAAGTCTAAATGATGGATCGATGTTGGAAATAACAGTTAAAATCGTAAATCATACAAGACAGAATAAAACAGCAAGTCCTTTAATATTAGGAGCTTAACGCTTCCCCCCAGAATAATCACTGTTAAAGGACTGAAGTGATAAATGAATCATCGAAAGTGACTGGCTCTATGTCTTAGCACCTAAATATACTACAGTAACTCACACAGACAGTGGAGGCTGGCTTTTGGCAGACATGTCACACTGTTGAATCAGGATGCAGGTCAGTGTGGAGGTAATCCGCTGCTTGTCTGTGCTCTTATTCATCGTGACCCGGCACTACACACTGCAGGCTACTTAGTGCAATTACATCACCTGTGTTCAGACCTGTGACTGTGCAGGGGAGCAGTGGCTTACAGTGTAAGTATACCCTGACACCATGCACTGACCCACATGAAGAAAGCTTATGTTGTCTGTCTCAAACCGTGTGTTTAACCTCACTGAGTGTGAACATCCCCCTGGTTTCACAGGTGTCATCTCATAACAAAAACAGCGAGTCATTAACCAACATCCAGCATTTGCATAAAACCAGCAGGGTGAGGAAGTTCCCCTTCCACAGACAGACTGATGAAACACTGATTCTTTGCTCTGGGCTGTTTTCGTTTCTATCCTTTGACCCTGTGATAAGCTAACCGCAGTGCCGCCAGCCATGTGCTCCCCTCCTGCTCCAAAGGTCTGTGAGGATCAACCAACACTTTACCACGATTATCTGCTGCATGTGAGCGATACGTGCTGACTGGACAACAGATACAGACTGAAATCGTTCAAGTAAGCATCTTTCAGTTATCAGTAATACAGGAGACAACACTGAGGACCTCAGAAAATGTAAATCGTACACATTGGTTTGTACAAAAAGTCTCAGGTCTGTAGAAGTCATCTCAATTTCCAAACGCCCAAGGTGACGCCATTAAACGGCATTTTGTCTCCCAATCAACAGTCCAAATCCCCCAAATATTAATCTAATTTTCCCCACTACAGCTCAGTGGTGTCAAACTGATCCAGTCAAGGGCCACTGTGGCTGCAGGTTTTCATTCCAACCAAGCAAGAACACACCTGATTTGGATCAGGTGTGGTCTATAGCTGAAACAATAAGTTGATTAATTAGTTCGATGTTAGACAAACTGACAATTTTGATCAGCGATGATTCCCTTTTTGTTGTCTTTGCAGTCTTATGTTATTATAAACATTTTGACACCTTTTTCTGATGTAAATTTTATAAATGTTATTCGATTAATAATAAAGGAAATAATCTTAATTGGCCGATAATAAAAGTAATTGTTTGTTGCAGCCCTGATCCTCACATTTGACACACGGGAACCATCAATTGTTTAGCACTGTTGCTAGAAGTAAGCAATTTATCCCTCTAATCTACTAATCAATAACTGATAAAGCCAAACCACTGTCACATCTCTCCACATGAAACACATCTCTTCGTGTGTGTTAGCAGCAGAGTGAAAAAAATGATTTCCCAAAGGGCACAAAAAAAAGAAATTTTAATCTAATATCATTGTACAGTGTTAGATCTGGTATTCTATACATGGTAGTAGTAGAGGTATGGTTCTTATGTATCACCTAAAAAAAGAATTGAAATAATAATCAGTTTCGGTCCTAAGTGATATAAAACAGAGCAGCTTTAATAGTTTTTTAAGCGGTAGCGCCGTCATTCCCACAGCGCTGCTCATTCTTTCAGAGGAATATCACCCCTTGACTTACAGTCACAACTTAGATGACACACAGTACTGATGCCAACACACTCTTTGAGAAATTAGCGTTGTCAGTGAGCTTAGGTCTGTGATAAAAGCTCGTCATGATCACCACATCAACTAAAGTTGAATGTATACCATCAATAATGCAGCTCACATGGAGGCTGGCTGCCAGTGAGCCATCCGTACAGAACAATAACAGCTAGTCAGCGGATTGGTATTAAATATTTACATGTCTGAAGCCTGAAGTAACTCACCTGAGTGGCTGCTGCTCCGTTCCCCTCGCAGAGAAATCAGTTATTTTTAACTAGCCTCGAGATTTAACTGGCAACATCCTGCAGCTTCTCTGCCTGAGGCTTTACTTGGGGATTCATAAGTGCCATGTCAGCTTGTTTGGCTGGCTTACAGTGAGTCACATAGTGAGCAGTCGCACACAGCTGTGAGAGAGAAAGCCCTTCAGTGTGTGTGTGTGTGTGTCTGTGTGTTTGTTTGTGTGTGTGTGTGTGTGTGTGTGTGAAAGAGAGAGAGAGACACACACACACAATTTGACAAAGGGCTCATAGTCTGTCCACTAAACAGGGTCACAATGCAGCCACATTTCAGCCTGAGATCAACTCTGGGGCGTTAAATCAGTTGTCATGATAGTGGGGAAAAGTTTACACATCATTCTCTTCACGTCAACAGAAAAGTAGACGGGGACGTGTTTTTAAAAGGAGAGCAAACAAAGTCACAGGAAGTACATTTGGTTGTTTTAAACTTACTTTCAAAGACTGTGTCACATAAAATAGTAACTTTTCCTACCAGAAGTCCGGTGTCACTGGGCTGCCACAGGGTGTGGATGTGCTGTCTGTTTGTGACTCAACTCGCAGGACTTCTTCACAGCCAACATGCTCCTGACAACTAGGCAACACCAAACAGGAAGAGACAATAATAAACAACACCGGTAAAGAAGAGCCCGTGGTCCCGTGCAAGGGCTGCCGCTTCAAGCACACTGACATCTGCTGGCTACAGTCAGGAAACACCAGGATCTGATTACAGGTCAGGTTTCTCTAGATCAGCCCTCAAAAAAGGGGGAATTTTCCTTTTTTGGAATGGGCTATTTCATTTGAAATTGAGGGAAAAAGGCACAAGCTGTGGTTTTCAGTCAGTTAATGTCATTGAAAACATGGAGTGGAAAGTTTGGCTGAGACTCGTTGCCAAACTGCATCACCTGTTTTTGACTGTCAAGGTCTCGGTGATGCAGCGACCACGGCGAAGGCTACAGACAGCGGTGCTATTTAGATTTAAGGAAAGACCAGAGCCGTTTGAACCCTCTAAACTTAGAAGTCATGGACAGGAAATCAGTCTCAGGTGCTGAATCGGAGGCGAGATCTGACTCTGAGCAGGGAAATGTCAGCGACACAGACCCAGAAGAGGGGGGAAAGTGTGCGACAGAGGATTCAAACAGGACATGGAGGGTCCCATCTCTCCAGGAGCTGGAAGAGGTTTTACATTCAGCTCCACGCTCCTGTCGCCATGGAGACGAGGTGTGGCCCAACCTGTATCTAGGAGACATGTGAGTGTTTTGTACCTGATGTAAGTTTACATGTATTTTTGAGTTGTCGCGTTTAAGGATAAGTTCAGCGCTGTTTTGCTGTGAAGCTCCAAAAAATGTTGTGTGGATCACGAAACTTCTCTCGTTTTTCAATCGGCTTGGTGGTGAGAAGATTACAAGTGAATTGAATTTTTTTTGGGTGAACTTATCCTTTAATGAAATTTCGTGCCAGGTTTATGTCTCATGACAAGCTCGGGCTCTGGCAGCTGGGCGTTACTCACGTCCTGAACGCAGCGCATGGAAAACTGTGCTGCAAGGGCAGCGATGATTTTTATGGGACCACAGTGAAATACTACGGAGTCCCAGCCAACGACCTGCCAACGTTTGACCTTTCACCTTTCTTCTACCCTGCTGCTGAGTTCATTCACCAGGCCCTGACATCAGGAGGTACTTTATAGAAGCCACACATGTCATCAGAGGTGGCTCTACATATTAAAACTTTTTTATGTATTCTGTCTTTATGATTTCCAGGTAAGGTGTTTGTTCACTGTGCTGTGGGTGTGAGTCGCTCAGCTGCACTGGTCATGGCCTTCCTGATGATTCATCACCACCTCAGTCTCCTGTCCTCGGTGCGCTGTGTGCAACAGAAACGCTGGATTTTCCCAAACAGAGGCTTCCTGCGACAGCTTATAGCCCTGGACCGAAAACTGCTGGAGGGAGGGTTGACTGAGGAGGCAAAATGAACAACATGCATCCGTAGAACTGTCCTCCCTTAGTGAGCAGAAGTCCTCATTCACACCATGCAGCACTGTCTCCATTTGTACCATTTACTGTATGTATACACTAATGGACTGTGTTCATCCCCCCCTCTCCCCTCGTCCTCTCCTGATGTGACCTCAGTGGTGAAAGACAGACAGTCCCTTTGGCATCGGGGAACAGAGCAATCAATGCAACAGCAATGTTGTATAACTACATCCAGTCAGAGAGAACTCACTGAACACAGGGAGCTAATTTTGGAGGCAGGCGGCATTCAAACGGCCACCTGCTCATGTCTCTCACTGAGCTGCTGCAGAGTGTGGCGGTGAAGGGACAGTGGACGCAGACAGCAGCAGAGCAGCAGCAGTGTTGGAGTCTGCTGGAGGAGCAGCTCTCTGTGTCTGGGGAGAATGTCAGGGAGCAGCCAGCGACAGGACCTGGTGCTCATTAAAGAGCTTGAGCTCATCTTGGATTCCAGCTCCCTGGAGCTCACACCAGTGGATGAAGTCTGGCCCAACCTGTACATAGGAAATGTGTGAGTGTCTTGTGTGTGGAGAGTCCGTTGCATGAGCCCCGCAAGAGAGAAATTGATCCGTTTTGGCAGCCTGTTGAAGTGCATGGTAATATTCCATGGCGCCGTTTCATTTATTTCTTTTTTTATTCCCTGTAATCGTTTTCGTTTTGTGTGTTTTCCAGGGCCGTAGCACAGAACAGAAAGACATTACATAAGCTTGGAATCACTCATGTCCTGAACGCAGCGCACTCCAAGCAGGGCAGCATCGGCGACCAGAGTTTTTACGGGAACACCTGCGTTTACTTTGGGATCCCAGCAGAGGATTCGGACCACTTTGACCTCAGTCAGTACTTCAAACCTGCAGCTGATTTCATACATAAAGGCCTGAAGAGCAAAGATGGTACGGTACATTATTAGTACATCATGTGACGCCCACTGTCCCATCAAAAAGTGTACAGTTGTGTTAATTTTTTCTATTTCCTTTCAAATCCTGCTCTGCAGGTAAGGTGCTGGTGCACTGCATCATGGGCGTAAGTCGATCGGCCACTTTGGTGCTGGTCTACTTGATGCTGCGGCAGCGTCTCTCTCTGAGAGATGCTCTGAAGAGTGTTGTCCAAAAACGGGCCATTTACCCCAACCGGAATTTCCTGTCTCTCCTCCTGAAGCTGGATGAACGGCTGACCTTCAGACGGAGATTCTGTCCTCTTCTCTGATGTCCCTCTCTCTCTTTTATCACCTCCATCATCACATTATTCACCTCGAGACCTCTCTCTCTCTGTTCCCCACTCTGATCAGTATGGGAAATATCTGTAAATAAGGATTTACTATCAGAATGCGTATGGTGGGGAGTAAGAGGCGTGATCCCTGAGGTTGTCTAGTTTTTAACTTCTGGGAGCAGCAGCAATGTCCACATGTTTTGAAATGTTGTAAATATCCAAGTCCAGTGTTGCTTTCCTCTGCGGTTTGTTTTTCATATTCAAACTGTATTCAAATGTTTCCTGCCAGTGTCCACAAGCTTTGTAAATACATCTTTTTATGACTCCTTTCATCGAAGATATTTTATTTGACTATTTTGACTGGATGGGTAACTTCGCTTAAAGGATAGTTCGACCCAAAAATGCAAATCCAGTCCTTATCGACTCACCCCCACGTCGATTGAGAGTCAGGTGAAGTAGTCTTCAAAACGTTTCCTGAGCTTCACAGTAAAGTGCAGCATTTTCCTCAACAACTGAGGTAGAGGGGGACTTGTTTTAAAATGTAAAAAACAAAGAGAAAATAGAATTGCTCCATACAGCTTGTCCAGCTTCACCCAAGTGTCCAGATGCCCAGAGATCCCAAATGGATAGGAAAAGGCGTTATAGACACCCTCAACGCATGGCCGAGCTCGTTAGCTACTGTAGATGTGCTGACGGGTTTAATTTAGCAGCTACAGTGAAGATTTCAGCTCAAAAAAGGGTTATGTCATTTTCAAAACAATTCTGGAGACTTGGATTTTGCCGGACAAGCCAACGAGCCATTTTTGGGTAACTTATCCCTTTAATATCATTGCTATTCTCTCTTTCGCGTTTGTTTATTGCTTCAGCAAAATCATATTGCATCGAGGAAGACATTTCTTATATGAAAGAAAACACGTTAAACTATTTGGCTGATGATATATACTGCATATAAAAGATGATAAAGACAAAATAATTACATTTGTTGGGCTTTAAACAAATTCAGACTCATAAAAAAGAATCCTAACCCTGATGTGAGATCAGGGAGTTCTTTCGTGCCATGTCGACTGTCACTGTAACATTCATCTGTAGGAGTAAAAACAGACGACACGTGTCTACTTTCCTTCCAACAGCATGCTGTGAGCACAACCTACATGTTTGATTTATGAAAGATAATTCACAACAAATGGAGCTGAAGTTAGCGCGTCACTGGTGAGTGTTATTCACAGCCCGATCATATTTCTTAAAGGAGCAGACCAGCTGGTGTTACTCAGCTGCTGGGTAGCAACACGGGGACACATACAGCACAGCGGCGTGTTATGTAACAGCCTGCGCTCATGGAAACTGAGCGAGCTAATGTTAAAGTTCACAGGACAATGCCACATTGTTGTTCAAAAGAATTGGCACTTCTGCCATGCAGTCAACATGAATTAAAGAATGTGTTTTTTAAAATGCCTGAACCGATAAATACATTCCTCAGGGTGATTTGTCACTGATGAGTGTTTGATTACGGAGTTATAAAAGGAAACAGGTCACAGTTAAATGTGGCTGTGAGTGTTTGCGGAGAAATAAGAACGAGCACAGTAGGAGAAGAGTTTGCACCGCCTCAAAGCGAGGTAAGTCTGCATGAGTCAGAGAGGAAACCGGTTGGTTTGGGGATTTTTTCCAGGTTCGTTTGCTCAATCTGTCGTCGTCACTCAAGACGATGATGCCGTAAGTTTTTGAGAAAGTTTACACTGGAAAGAAAACTTGAATATGACTTAACGTCGACGGAGCTTACTTCAAACAAGATGAACGCATAATATATGTATTTTTATTTGTGCATGGTGGAATGTCATCAAGCACACTAAATATGGGTAAATATTGCACTTTTATACCTCTTTAACAGTGCAGTTAAGGGAGGAATTCTCCACTTCAAAAAAACCGGGGGTAGCATATCATTACAGTAACCGCTAACTGCTGCTAACTGTAACTGCTGCTGTTAGCTAATTAGCTCAGACTGCCATGCAGCTAGTGGTTCAGACTGAGAACTGAGAATTAAAAACGTGGTTTTTACATCGCTAACACATGAGCTTTGGACTGGGATGGGCTATCTGGCTAGCATGCTAACTTAAGAAGTTATCTCTGCAATACAATACATAAAAATAGGATATAAATAATATATCATTATAATGTCAAAACTGCTATGTCTTTGCCTTCTGTGGATAGTATTAGTTGATTTTTGAAAGTGTTAAACTCAAATTTTGCATACTGCACCTTTAAATATTTAAAAGAGTCATAGTTACAGTTACATATTTACACATAGAGCTTATGAAATCTAAATTGAACTACCCACTGCTGAAATGACTAGTTAATTGATAAATTTGGGGATGGACAGAAAATGTAATGGCAACTCTTTTGACAATTGTTGGGATCATTTTTCCTGTAAACGGTTAGACAGGTGGTTGGTTTTATGGTTACAGCTTCTCAAATTTGATGTTTTGCTGCTTTTGCTTTTACTGGGCACACTATGTAGAAAATCAATTCAAACTCATAATTCTAATATTTACAATATCAATAAGGTAATAACACAAACTCAGAATGTTTTATTTTCTCTGAATAAATGAGCTGTTCTTAGAGGAAAATTATGTCCCCAGAACAATGAAGCTAGAAAGGTGGCGGGGTCCGCCAAATATAAACAAAGTAAAACAGCAGTTTGTTTAGTCAGTCATGAAAACAAGGTATAAAAAATCAGTCCATTAAGATGTTACTTTTGACAGTGCATTGCGGGATACTTTGAAGGAACTATACAGGGGATTATAATTTTTACGATAAATCTGGACAGCACTCCAAAATGGAAAACTCACCATACAGTGTAGTACATGTATACAGTGAGCAGTGAGTGATTCGGACACAGTCTCAGTTTATCCACGTGGACCAAAATTTAATGAGCCGTGTTTTCTGAAGGCAGAGAGGAAAAATTATCTTTTTCCATAACGTAAATGTAATTTCCAATTAATTAGGTTCAGTAAATGACCAGGGGATATTGAACTACCAATCATATACTCATCAGGATGCCCTGCCTGAAAATCAACATTTCCTGAACCTAATTTCAATCTAGTTTTAATGATTTTTTAAGTTTGTATTGTTGGTTGGACCAAACATAAAATTGGGAAAATGTCACTTTGGGCTCTGACTAATTGCAATTGCATTGTGTGTGTGTGTGTCTGTGTGTCTGTGTGTGTGTGTGTGTGTGTGTGTGTGTGTGTGTCAGTATGTCTCTCAGGGATCCACCATATGAACCTCCATCTGTCTCGGAGCTGCAGGAGTTCCTGCTGGCCGACCGACGACCCACTGGACACGTCAATCAAGTCTGGCCTAACCTTTACATCGGCAACGAGTAGGGTTCACACACGCAGCAACACACACTCACGCACACATCTGTATAAACATCCTTCACCCCTACAGACGGAACTGCGTGGTCGTGTTTCAGGGTGGCTGCTCGTGACAAGGGCACTCTCCACAGTCTGGGCATAACTCACATTGTGAATGCTGCTCATGGATCATCGCCCAACCCCGGCCTCTTCCTCTGCGTCAACACCGGCCCACGTTTCTACAGAGACATGAAGGTGGATTATTATGGGGTGGAGGCTGATGATGCAATAGATTTCGTTCTTAGTCCTTTCTTTTACCCCACTGCACGGTACATCAGAGCTGCACTGGCCATGGGAGGCAAGTCGGTCACACTTAGATGTTATATTTTGCTACATATCCGGCGCTCAAGTTGACAGCAACTGTTCCTCCACAGGACGGGTGTTTGTCCACTGTCTGATGGGTGTGAGCCGCTCTGCCACTCTGGTGCTGGCTTTCCTGATGATTGTGGAGGGCCTGAGGCTGCAGGAGGCGGTGGCTGCCATCAGGCCGCACAGAGACATCTGTCCAAACCCAGGCTTCCTGCAGCAGCTCCGAGGCCTCGACATGGGCCTGGAGAGGGAGAGGAGGAGGCGACGACAGGCCCAGGCGACACTGTAAAGACACGCACAGACACACACACAGAGCCATAAACGTCACCACACATCGCACGCGGACACACACACACACATCTTTATTGCTACAGAGGTCACTCAGCCCAGGAAGAGGACGCACCATCTCTGACAGAGCTCAGGCAAATTCTCTGGACAGACAGGAAGCCGGTGGCACCTGTCGACCAAGTCTGGCCCAACCTCTACGTCGGAGATGAGTGAGTGGAAAAATCAGATTGTAATGCTGTTAAAATATATTATCACGAATCAGTTTGCATGTGGTGTGTGTGTGTTTGTGTGTGTGTGCAGGTCTGTGGCGAGAGATAAAACCACACTCTCGTCTCTGGGCGTGACTCATGTGCTGAATGCTGCAGCAGGTCGGCACCGGATCAACACAGGTCAGCAGTTCTACAGTGACCTTAAGGTGGACTACCACAGCGTTGAAGCTGCTGACCATCCGGAGTTTGACCTCCGACCTTTCTTCAAATCTGCTGCACAGTTCATGGACAGCGCTCTGAAGAGAAACGGTGAGTTTGCAAAGTTTAATGGTAATAAAGAGATTTCAACAAGTGGCATATGACTGCTTGAAGAATTATCCATATGATACTCTTCTTCTTTTACTCTGCTCAAGTGTGTAATAAATACCCTTATCCATCTCTCTCTTCCAGGGAAGGTGTTAGTCCACTGTGCCATGGGTGTCAGTCGCTCCGGAGCTCTGGTTCTTGCGTATCTGATGATCTGCCACGACCTGTCGTTGGCAGAGGCCATCATCGCTGTGCGTCTGAACCGAGACATCGGACCCAACTCTGGGTTTCTGGAGCAGCTCAGACAGCTGGAGCTGAGCCTCAGTCAGCAGAGGAGACAGGTCACAGAGGAGGGCCACACTGACGCATCATGACCACGAATACATGACCCGTCATTTTTGTCAGGCACCCGTTTTATTTGAATCCACGTTTTTTGTCAAAACAATGAAATCTGATGGACTGAAAAGTCATGTTTGTGTTCTCTGTTACAAGTAAAGCTCAGCTGATGACCTCTGCCCCAACAACAATCAGTATGCAACTACTGAACGCTTTAAGTTTTATGTCTCCAGAAATAACTCTCTGCTCTGACAAATGTCCCACACCTGTCCTCACATATTACCGACATTCTCATAATGACAATAACTGCCACATGCCACTCTCGTGAGACTTCTATTTCTCTTATCTCACGATTCAGTGTGATTCTCCACCATACAGGCGAAGGGAAAGTGATCACTGTCACATTAGAGGACTCGGATCACATTAGGAAGGCTTTGAGAAAGCGTGAGAAAGCGTGAGACAGCGTTTGTGGTTTGTGCCTGTGTGTGTCTGAGTGTGTGTGTGTGTGTGTGTGTATGTGTGTGTGTGTGTGTGTGTGTGTGACGCTGTCGAGGGCAGGTGTTCTTGCCCAGCTGCCTAAAAATATCACCTTAAACACAGAGCCTGAGAGAGCAGTTACCATTCCAGATCTCTCTTTCCGTCTTAATGCTTAAGGTCTGTTTGTCTGTCTCTCTCTCTCTGTCTCATACACACACACACACACACACACACACACACACACACCTACACACACACACACACACACACACACACACACACACACACACACACACACACTCAGGCACAAACCACACATGTCCCCTGAGGAAAAGTTGAGGTGCCGGTCTGTGATCTTGCTGCTCAAGAACGGATTTAAATCTTTAAACACAAGGAAGAGAAACAGGTGAGTATTTTTTATTTATTTTTTTACCGTTGAGCTTTCTTATCACTTTATTAGAACACTCAACCTGTCGAATAGAGCAAGACATCAGTGTATTCATCCTGGGACAACACAGGACTGTTTGACTCCAAACCACTCAGCCTGAGGAGGATGTGTTTTAAGAGCTCTTTCTGGAGAGCAAATAAATGAGGCATCTATAGGAGAATACATATTACTTTCATATCGCCTAGTATTCTGGATTTCTGTTTGTTATTCTGCGATAGTTCATTGTTTATACTGACGGAAAGTATGATGCTAGCTGAGCGACAATACGTCATACATCAGTCCACGCTGTGCTTGTGCTTTTTATCGACATGAATTTGTGGTTGCCAAAGAGAAGTCCTGCCACTCTAAGAGTTAGGTGAGTTATTAGTATTTCATATCAATCATTATGGGCCACTTTTGAGGTGACAAAACTATACTGATAAGACATGGCATTTAACAAGAACTCTCACTTATGTCTTTGTCACTTAAACCTGTCTGTTGTGGTGACGTCTGCCACGGAGCGCTCTAATTACAGCTGGTGATGAGTGGGGTTCGCCCCCAGAAAACCCAAAGAACCACAGAAGTGACTACTGCATGTGGTGGTTGAATTTAAATGTATAGAATGTCCGACACCAAATTAACTCTTTTCAAAATAAGTCATCCTAATTTTATAGTAAATTCAAGTAACGTATCTAAGAACTATTTAGTTTTGGTATATACAGGCCTACAGTATTGTCTAATTTAAAGTTATGTATTGATCCCTCAATAAACTAATCTACCTCTAATTCAGTCATTTCCCAATTATTTTTAAATCAATATGCCAATTAAATGCAATCAATTTGCTCCCGTATCCTCCATCTCTCTGTCACACTGGGTGGCATACTGTATAGTCACTTTATACAAGTATTTTTATAATCGACTAATCTGCTGTTTCTTTTCTTGATTAATTAATAGATTTCTTGATGTATAAAATGTCAGAAAATAATCATAAATGCCATTTTGGTGATTCCTTAAAGCTTATGTTGACTCAAAGGGTAAAAAAAAAACTTGAAGAAACCAAGAATTCACATTAAAGAGAGACTGAGATTTGTGATTTCTTTAGGATTTTTAAGACCGCCTCAAACAGTTAAACACATATAGCAAAAGTTGCTGGTTCATTTCCTGCTGATCGACTAATCTACTACTTTACTTACCGTTGCCACTCTAGGACTGTATATCAAATCACTCTGGTGTTGTTATTACATCTGCAGACATTCTTTGTTGGTTTGTGATGAAGTTTAGGGTCTGTGTGTGTTCTCTCTGTGCGGCAGAGGAGAGCCATGTCCTCCGGTGTGGTGAAGTCCAGGGGCAGGAACCCGTACACAGCGGTGCGGGTCGACCCAGACAGTGATTACATCACACCAGGAACGTTAGACCTGGAGCAGCTGTTCTGGGCTGGTAATGGGGCTCAGTACGCACACGTCAACCAGGTCTGGCCCAGTCTCTACATTGGGGATGAGTGAGTAAATGCACACAGAGAGCACAAGTGTCAAAACCCATTATGGCAGCTTCATGTTGAGTCTGTGTTGCAGGAAAACAGCTCTGGAGTGTCCTGGCCTGAGGGATCTGGGCATCACACATGTCCTTAATGCAGCAGAGGGAAAGTTTAATAATGTGCTTACTGGCGCTGATTACTACTGTGACATGGACATCCAGTACTTTGGTGTAGAGGCCGATGACAAACCCACCTTCAACATCTCCCAGTACTTCTGCTCGGCAACACAGTTTATTCACGACGCCCTCAGTCACCCACAGAGTAAGTTAAGAGGTTTGCAAAAAGCTCAAGGGCCCCCTTAGTAAATCTATTATTTCTCTATTCTATTAAGACATGCAGAGCTTTTGATGTTATTTCCTACAGTACATGGTTGGTTAATGTGATATTCTACAGTACATTGCCAGTTACATTTCGCCTAAATACACAGTATTCTGCTGTAAATAACACAGATTTTTCTGCATCATGGATACCAAAATCTTCCACTTAGATCTTCTATGCTTCACTGTTTCTAATGAATCCATCTCCTCCACTGCATTGTGTCCCAGACAAGGTGCTGGTGCACTGCGTGATGGGTCGGAGCAGGTCTGCGACTCTCGTATTGGCTTATCTGATGATGAAACACAGCTTATCAGTGGTGGATGCTATCGAGCATGTGCGACAGCGCCGCTGCATCCTGCCCAATCATGGATTCCTGAAACAGCTCAGAGCCCTGGACATCACGTTACAGGAGGAGAGGCTCAGGCAAAAAAGAGAGATCCAAGACCAATAGTAAAGATAATATGCCCGTTTACTACTTCCATTTTTCTTTTACTTTTATCTGAGGTAAACAAAAATGTTCCATATGTTCCTCTAACTATTGTATCTTTAAACTGTGTTTTTCACAACAGTCAGTCTAATAAAGTTTAAATGTTAAACTGAGGAAACTGGCATCCCACAGATCATTCACTAAATGGAAAAGAAGTAGTATTACCACTCTGCAAAATACTAATTCTGGCACAAAAAAAAGTCCTCCATTATAAGAGTAACCAAAGTAAAAGTATATAAGTATAATGCGTTAATGTAACAGTACAGTAATTTTGAGGTGGAGCTCATTTTGAAAAATGAATGCTCTACCAACTGAGCTACTGCGTCACCCCTGCTGTCTGTTTTCTTTATACACTGATTTACACACTGACACTCATTTTTTATGTATGATTAAGCAAAGCCGACGGTCCTGAAGTTGGGTTACATGTTCTATGGTATTGCAAGAGATCAACATACACCCAGAAAGAACATGGAAACAAATTCAGGTAAATAAATCAACGATGGAGAAAAGATCAGATTAAATGCTCCTGTATTTGTGAGACAGAAAACACTTAAAAATGCTGAAATCTTTCCAACATCAGCTACCTTACATACATTTGTGAGGTGTAGTGTGTCCATTTTCATCCACACAAGCCACTAGTTACCATCAATGGCTTGCAAATTTTCTCTGCACATATAAATGCAGCTTTGCAACAATTACAGAAAAGGAAAGAAAAAAGGCACTGGTGTTAAGAAAAACTTGCCTCCTAAAAATAAGGGGAGGCCACTCAAACTTCCACAGCAGTGATGTTGATGGTGACTTCTGTTCTTTTTCTGGTGTTGACATTTAACACACAGGACTCATTGCCGGTGACTTTGACACATTTAAAAACTGTGCGCTTAAAAGAAAAACATTTCGTTTTTCACAACTGGCCTGTTAAACTAAAACACGTCAAAGTCAGGAAAGGAATCATTCATCTTTAAAAAACAAAACAAATCCATGCTGCACATTTCAATGCAGTATCCCTTCCATTGACAGAAATATTTCATTTAGTCCTATTTGTGTATAATGAGTCTCCCATTGTGGAATAAACCTCTTGTGTTTTATTCTGTCTCCAAAGAGCTGAATCTGGAGAGATGTCGACACGAGCGTTCACAGCAGAGTCTGACAGCCTTCATTTAAAAAGATTCCCATGAAAGATTTTCCATTTAGATCCTTTAGTTAACGCAAAATGATCACATCCCACGGTGTTATCATGATTCCTTTTTGGACATTGATGTAGAGGCAAATCTTCACATGGCTCTTGGCTGAATGGTCCTCTAGTGGCCCCAAGTGGAGAGCACTGAGACAGGCACACATCAGGAGGCACCCTACTAAATACTGGCAATTGTAAGTGATTGAAATGGATGGATGGTTGATTAAAAAAAAATTTAAAAATGGAGCTATTTGTAGAAAATTGTGTATGAGGTTTCAGGCTGAGGGAAAAGCTGTCCGAGAATCCTCACTTGAAGTCTGGTTTTTCGGGGAAGGTGCAACCTGCTCGTCTGATGATGACGTTGGCGGCATAGTGGGCTGCCTTCACGCACTGATTCAGTGGTTTCTCCTGGACGAGCCCAGACAGGAAACCTGAAGCACAGAGGAAAAACTTGAACAGGAATGCACAGAAAACAAAGGAAAGACAACACAAAACTTGGAAATGTATCAAAGGAAAACACTGGAAAATCTTACCTCCTACAAAGGCGTCACCTGCACCGTTTGTGTCAACAATGTCCTTGGGGTCGATCTTCAGTACAGGGAATGTCTGGACCTTGTCATCTGTACAGACACAGTAAGAGAAATATGACATCTACTGTACATCTCTAATATGGGACGAGCGACTCAGAGACATAAAAGGAACACGAGGAAGAAATAAAGAGAAAGTAATAGAAAATCTTACGCAGGGCCATAGTAGTTTCGTCTTTCCCCTGTGTCAGCACGACAATCCTCGGTCTCTTTGTGTTGACTTTGGGCAAAGCCTGAGCTTTCTTGGCAATTTCCTTAATGTCTGTGGTCTATAGACAGAATACATATTAATACAATCTTTGATTATTCAAAAAAACAAACAACAACTATCAGTCCACTCACATCAAAGTCCTGCTCTTTAGCAAATGCAGCAGCCTCCTGGGGAACAAAAAAGAAAAAGAGCAAGTGTTGGTGGACACAAAGCACTGCATACACACGTTTATCTAAAGAACGCAGAGTGAATGTCTGACTTACTGTCTCATTGCCGAACAGCACGTCGACGTAGGGCATAACCTGCATAAGGTTATCCTTGAAGAACTGGCAGATGAAGGGTGCAGAGAGGTTCAGGCAAAACAGCTTGTTATTTTCAGATGCATGCTTCGCCACTTTCAGGATGGACTCCAAGGAGACAGTCAGGAAGAAACCCTGGAAGCAAGCGGTGACATTGGGTCACGACAGATCTGCTTTTTATATCTTGATGGGCTCTAATTAAATCACAGGAAGAAGGGTCTTGGACAGAGTCTGCACTAGCATGTCCGGAATCTAGCTGAAGGTCATCTGGTGGTTTCCAGCAGGTACAAATGGAGCAAAGGTACATGACTTGACCTGAATATCGGAAGTAGATGGAATAACAACTACTACTTACAGCAATGTAGTAGACTTTAGCTTTTTCCACCAGTTTCCAGTTTTCTTCCAGGTCTAGATGCTTATCCTTCTTATAACAGTTAGCCGCAGCTAGGTTAGCAACCAGCGACCTGCGAAGAGGAAGCAAAAAAAAAAATGATGAAAGGTGAAAGACAGATGAGATTTAAATGTGTCAACGTACGCTTATTATCATAATTACCCACCTGTTATCTCCGGTGATGCAAGCAGCACATGTGCCTGTGGGCTCTTCGTCTTGCTCGTAGTAGTGGGCATCGATGTGGGCATCCTCAGCCTTCTGCTTAAGGATCTCTCCAAACTTGTCTTTGCCAATGCAGCCGAAGAATGTGCCCACATTGTGGGGTTCTTGGATCATCCACTACAGACAGTGACAGCTAGTCTGGTCAGTTGAAGCCAAAGTTTTCACAGGGCACTGATGCAGTGACATGAAGTCGGTGAGATTGTGTGAACATGACTGACCTGAGCAAGCTTTATGGAGTTCTGTGTGGCTCCTCCAGCATGATACTCAACTTTGAACTTCTTCACTATCTCCTCAAATCTACACACACAGAGACAAACAGGTAATTCACATATTTCATACTTTCAACAGACTCTATTCATCAAGTTTGTCCAACATTAAGACTAGAACATATACATCAGGAGCCCTGGCTAAGTGCTAAACAAAGGTAAGGATTCATGCACAGGAAGTGTCAATTACGGCTGGGATTCTTAAAGGCAAAGTTACAATATTTTTGGAATATGCATATATGTTTTCTCGCCATGAATTAGATGAGAATGAAGTCTGAAGCTACATACAGTAGCCAATTAGTTCAGCTAACAGTGGCAGACAGCTAGTCTTGCTCTATCCAAACTAAACAAAATTAGATAAAACATGTTAACCAGTGAACTTTAGTTAGTAGTTGGATGTTTTGTTGAAATAACAAACTTTGTGCTAAGCTAAGCGCTTGCTGTCTGTATCTTAATATTTAATGGACCGATTTGAGATTGGTACCAATCTGAGAGAAAATATGCACATTTCTAAATATGTTGAAGTCTTCTTTCTTCTGTCTTTTTTTAGCTTAGCAGATAGTGACACATTTAAATCATTAATAACGTTAAGTAAACAGTATAAAAATACCGTATTGGTTGCACGATACTACACAGTTCATAGTTTATTGTGTCCACCAATGTGGCAAGCATAGCGACAGATGTGGCTTGACAGCAAGTAACCACCTCTGCTTTTGAACTGTACTCTCTGCAGAAGGCACATTTCCTCCAGGAAGAACATGAAGACATGCTTAATCGATCACTGAATATACTATTCGATCCATCACGTCTGTTATGTAACACAATGACAGAAGCAGCGCTTTTATGTTCCACTTAGAGCTAAAGCATCTGTGATTTGCTGTTACGCGGTCTAAATATAGCAGTCGTATCAACCTACACAGACATGTTTGTGTGGTTTATGTGAGTGTTAGAGACAGAGTGTTCATTGGAAAGCACAACAGGCCGCCTGCTGTTAAAGGTCCTGAGACGGAGCCAGAGGTTACACAGGGGGAGACATCTGGGAGATGGTTACGGTCTGTTCGGGGGATATCTCCAACATTTTAGCACTTTACCCCTGAGCACTAAAATAAGAGAGGCCAGAGCGGCTTAAATATGAGTAGGAACAGATGATTGACAGGTTAAACGTGTGTGTACATGCTCCTTCACACTATACATACCAGGTGAACAACAAAAGCTTCATTATTAAACCAGCCATGACTCATTGAGCTCTGCAAAACATTACCAACTCTAAAGCTGAGAATCATGAGTAATATGTAATTCATATATCAATAAATTATGTGTATAAATTACTGTATTCATTAATCCTAAAAAAATGAATATAGTGCAATATTTTACATCATAACAAGCACTGCCTGTGTAAAATAGATTTACTTGAGGTCTACCGGTCATCCTATACATAAGTGAGAGTCAGAACACATCAGTTCAATCCAGTCACACACGACTTTCTTATCTCCTGCTGTTAAATGTTTGCTTTCTGGCTCTTGTCTCAGAGGGACTGGGAGGTGAAATGTCCTGGTTTGCTATTGGCTGAGACTGCTTCTGTGCTGGATTTGCTGCTCTGCCATTGGCCGTCTATAAAGGAACGGTGAGGTCAAACGTGGTGATTTCTGGTGTGCTCCTGTTTTGACTGGCTGACTCCAGAGCAGAGAGGACCTAACTTGGGAAAAAATCATGTTTGTGTATAAACTCGAAATCCTGTTAGCTCTACCACAAGTTAGATTTTACAGAAGTGTTGCAATGATGGAGATACGAACAGTGCTTTGTGTTTGTCCTCTGCCAGGATCTGGTCGTTGGGTTTCAGGGTGTACCTGCAAATAATTAAAAGGAGTAAAAAGATGGGATTAGTTTTCCCAACTCATTGGAAACAACAGCAAATTCTGCTGTTTTATTACACACACACAAACTTCACAAATTTGTGTATGGAATGAACACACAATAAGGATCTGGATCATGTTTGTGCATAAGCATTGAAGACACAGGTATGGAGCTGCCAAATGGGCTGTTCACTCTTAGGGAAACTGTGATTAATCAAATCAATCAAAGGCAGAGACTCTGCAAAAGTGCTTTTGTATGCTGCTTACCACCGACTCTGTCCAATTCAATATGTTGGTCAATTGTGTGAAACAGAGTGTAATTTCCTCGAAAGGCAAGGGGATAGGGGATTAAGGTGCAGTTTGCTTAACTCCATGTGAGACTGAATTAGGACTGCAGTTGGTTGGTTCAGCTTTAATCCTTGAGTTTATGCAAGGGTGTTAGAGAGTGGACTCTGAGCTGGAGCCCTTTGCCCTGGTCAACTCAGCTTGATGGATTTCGTACAGACAAGAAAACTGCAGCTCTGACTGTGGAGGTTTCTGCTGAAGGCTCAAATTACTTCAAAGATTTCAAAGAAGAGGTACATAGATAAATAGGGATGGGCGTGTTTGCAGGAGCCCTGTGGCTTTAACGTCTACCAAAGGGAAATTGTTGAGTCATACATTAAGGCTTTGCTGACATTATTTACCAACACTGATAAATGATCAGGCCTAATTTGAAAATGATGACAAAGCAGGGAGTGGTACTGACCATTTGATTAACTCAGCTAGATCAGACCAGTAAGTGCAACCTCACTGTAATGTAATAAAGTAGAACATCTGATAGACATACAGCTCTGCTCTGCTCTCTTGTATCATCATTATCTTGTATATCAATTGATCAAATTACATCAAAAAAACGTTTTCTCCTCTGGTCAGCCTCTTATTGCGATGACCTCACAGACACCAAAAGTGTTCATCTCATTTGATATGATTGTGACCGTGCTTTATGGAGATTTAACAGCAGCAGAAAGATGGACACAAAACACACGCATTTAACAGTTTTCTCTCCCTGTACAATTCTAGGATCACTAAAAATGCAGCAAGATGTGCACTTCACGTTTATCATGCAGAGTCACTTGTGCAACTACTGGGGGGGGGGGGCAGAAGAGTCATTTACACCCATTCTGAGGTATTAAAAAAAAACCCTAAACTAAAATACAACTGATTATGGCAGCACATTCTTGAGGTGACAAGAATTGTATTCCACAGTGCTTCAGTCCTTACTTGTCCAAGAAGTCTTTGTCCACCACAGCTGAGATGTCCAGTAGCGGGTTTCCCATCCCAAAGAGTGAATTAGGGCTGAAACACAAAGAATGAGAGTAAATATAAAGAGAAAAATCAGCTAAAGGGCTTGGCTTTAACATGACATAACCTTCTCTACCTTTGTGTAACTCCTGTTTGCCTTTACTCTCTGAAACCTCTTTGAATAGTGAGATCAGTTATAGCTTTAGGGGGGTTCCTTGCTTCAATAAAAGAAGTGAAAGCCCTCCTTTCAGCACAGCATATAACAGCATATTTCAAGGGCTTAAAAAAAAAAAAAAAATCATATTTGCTCATTGGCTTTCTTTCCCAACTGTTGTGAATTATTTTGCAAATCCCACACTTTTGTTTTCATGTGACTTTAATCACATGATATAAAAGCTCCAATTAACACAGAAAAAAAAGCAGAAATAGCCTGTGTCTGTACTTTGAAAACATGGATAACTCGTCAACAAACATTGCAAGTTAATATGAATATGGTCTGCAGTGAAGACCCAGTCAGTCATGCATGTAACCATGTTATGACACTCACACACGAGACAACATCAGGAGAGCAGTAGGTGTCTTTGCGCTTGTGCAGTCTGTTTCTCCTGAGGCAAACATGTGAGCACACGGCTCGAGTATCTTTGCAAATCAGTCTTGTGATGCCAAAGAACATGATTTAAAACATCACAGCAACGGAAAAATGAGACAGCGATTTACAGGCATCTGTGTGCTTTGTGTCAATGCATAACAATCCCACTGGAACTGGTCTTACACATCAGTAACCAATTAGACAATGTGTTAGTCTGTGAGCTTTGCTTTTCTGTAAGCAAACACTGCAAGAGACTGTAACAGCATGTAAATAACACGTGTCAGTCTTCAGTCTTGCATTCTAGTTCTTGATTTCTCCACAATCTATTCAGTGTGACTGGGAAAACCCCAGATGGAGCCTGTCTCTGATCACAGCCCCAGACAGATGCCACCTCCACATGAACATGTGCTCGCATATTTCCCCCATAAGGCCTTTCTTTCTGTGCTCGCCTGAGGACAAATTTTAATAAAGCAAGATGAAGCGACACGGAAGGGCAGCTTTTTAAAAAGCGAAGACCAGGGAGACCTCGTTACCCTGCAGATATGGGTTGCTGTAGCCTCAAAAACCAAACAGATGCCACACCCTTACTATCATTTCCCACAGCACAAACATCTGCCAATATGCAGACAGATGATTACTGGGCTTGTGCCTCCAATTATCTTAAACCAGAAGCCATACCTGCCTTGAGATATGTCAACGTGGTCTTACCTTGCAGAAGACATGGTGTTCCTCTCTCTGTGTACCAACTAGATACTGACAGACCTGTTGAGCAACCTCAAACCCGGCTCAGAAAGAGCTAAGCATTTAAAAACTTGACAATTCCAGCTCAGTGAGAGGGCAGATCGATTTTCCCCTGCATCCAGGCTCCTCCTACTCGGGACTGACTGATTGGAGGCATGTGGAGGAGGAAGATCCAGGACACCGTCTCTGTCTGCTGATTGGCTCGTCTATCCTCAATCCACTCACCCTTCTGAAGCTATATTACAGCGTGAGTAGCATGCTGATGATAGAGGCAATTGACACGCCGTGATATGGCAACAACTTGGTTCAGATGAGTTGAATGAGAAGAGAAGGCGTGGAGGGATGCATTAGATGCATATTCGTGAGGGGAAAAAAGCATCAAAAGGCAACATATTCACGACCATGTGACTGCATCACAGTTCACTGTTTTGGGATACAGGACGGCTCAAGCCCTCTGCAGCGGAGCAATACTCAGCACGGAAGGAACCTTGCACAAATCCGTACCAAGCTTTTCTTTCTACAGCTTTTAAACATGCAGGGGCAGGTGGTGGTCACGCTGGATTTAAGATTAGATACTGGCACACCAACTGAGAAGAAAGCACGCTGCAGTCATTTGAATGCAGCTGCGTCTTAACGCTCCTGACCTAGCTTAAGTTAACTAACACTACGAGGTGTTAGCTAACCGTCAGCTAACGTGTTGAACGATAACCACATCAAAGGACTTTACACCGCTCGTTTATGACGGCGACCCTTCTCCCCACCGTGTTAGCTCAAACACACAGAATGGTATCAACAAACACGTGTAAAACCCACATCTTCGTGCACACATTCATATGGCATTCAGGTTTAAAACTCTTAACTATAAACACGGCTTGCGAACATTATAGCATTCAAACAACTCAGAGGAGGATAACGTTAGTGTCTCCCCGCTGCGCCGAGAAGTATTCTGTTAGCTTTGTTTATTAGCTTTCGGTCACCTTAGTTCGGCGGGAGTCTTTTTGGTTGGAGACTCTTTCTTCTCCTCCTTTGAAAGTTTTTGTTTCTTTGCTTTTGGTTCTTCAGAAGCCATGGCTGATTAGGCACGTTGTAGCGATCACCTTAACCGGTATGAAAGCGCGGCTAAGGGTAAATGAGGATGTTTGCTCCCCTGAGAAGTGCCTCGCAGGCGGGCACTCCCTCCCGCAGGCAGTGTGACGTCCCCAAAGATCACCACCAATCCAAAGCCTTACATTTGGGTCCTGCTTGAAACGTGGCTACCCACTTTTCAAGCAAACCCGTAGAGAGTTAAAGCTGCACTGATGTATTTACTTCACTTAAACAGGGTCACATTACTATTATCTACACACGTTTAAACAGGCAGAGATCTACTAATATTACGATACAGGTGGACCATTATTGCCTAAAATACAGAGAAAATTGAAATAATAATAATAATTAACAATACAATTTTAATAAGAAATTAATCTACATACATACATAGAGTCTACTGTTAAAGAGTGAGGGATTACATAAAATATAATTCAGAGAATCTTTTTTATATGTCTCAAGAGTTTTACAGCATGTGATTATGAAATTCTTCATTTGCATGAGAGTATAAAGCGCAATATTTTTTTTTCTCCAAATATTTGTCTCCCCTCAAAAATGCCCATACACCATACAGCAGTTAGACAAAGTTGGTAGCCGGCCAGTGGACATAATGGCAGTAACAGTTTGGGAGTCAAATATTTTCCTTAGGCATTTGTGGAAACCAAGCCAGCCCTAAATATACTCATATTGGTTGTCTGACAAAGACATGCCGTACATATTGTTTTACTTTGGCGATTGTGGCATGTCTGCGAGATCTCAGTTTAAGATGTTCAGTACAATACTCTAGCAAACATTGTACAGGAACATATTTATAAGGTATTATGAAAAAAGGTTATTTTCTAACAAGTGTGTTGCTTTTTCCCATTAAGGTTGAAATACTTGCTCACCTCAGTCTACAATATTGTTAGTGTGGCTGATCATGAAAGTGTGACCCCTTTTTGCATTTTTACTCAGGGTAAACATTTAGCGTGTGGTTTCTGCTACAGCTCTGCCAAAGTAATTGACATTTGTGCTATTCTGCTTCTGAAAAAAAGTCTTGAGGATCTGTATTTTGTGTGGAAAATACAACACTACGCAAATGCAAATGGGCTAAAAAGAATCCACATATAAAATGAATCAAAAAAGAAATTAAACACTGTATTGAAACATTACACTGACTGAAGAAGAGTAAATCACCGATAACATTCTATATTTCTAAAGCTGGAGTTGTTTTTATTAAGTGCATTTCCTGTTTGTAAGAACTGATACCCCTAGGTTATTCTGTTCTCTTCCTTTTGCAGTTTTTGGTTTTGAATTAGGATTTTTATTCTCTTTCAATCTTTTTCAGATGATAGTTTTTGTTAAAGAGCATGGCATGGCTTGCGCAACATACAGTACAATGAAATAAAAAAGGTACTGAGCTCATAATGGACATATAAATGCCTACTGCACTAGCTCCTGAAAGGCTACACTCAGGGCAACACTATCCCACAGAGTCACACACAGCGCCGGGGGTGAGGTGCCTGCAAATGTTGCCTGATTAAAAAGTCCGAAACTTTTCTCGCAAAGTAGCAGGCAGGTTGACAGTATAGTTGCTTGACATTTACACCGTCTCCGACACGTTGAAGTACTTAACTAGAAGTATTCAGGACTTATTCTTTAAGCTTGTCGGTACTTATTCGTGACTTCGTTGTGTTTACGTGTGCATAGATCTGCAGGCGTCTCTTCAGCAGACAATTCTGCCATATTGGCACCAGATAACATTCTTGGCACAATCAACTGGAGTAAGCAGGTAAAACTTTGAACAATCCGTGAAACTTTCAATTTCTCTTATTTTTTTTAAAGCTTTTATGTCGCTGCTACTCTTCCCTCTTCTTTAGTTTGTTTGATTTTTAGCATTAACATTGTAGATGGTAGAAAAGATGTCCGAAGTTGCCATTCACAGATTGTAAGCCAGCTGGTCGAGTTACCTGTGTTTGGAGTTAGTTTGACAGATTGACAGTAGGCAGATGTTGACAGTGAGTGACTCTGCCTTGCATTACTTGTTTTCATTTGGGCACAATCAGATAATTGATCATGAGTTAAGTTTCGGCTGTAAATTCTGCTGATTTCACCCTCTCCATCTGTCTCGTATCTAGTAACAGAGCATTACTAACAACAACAACAACAACAACAACCACCTCATTGTTGCAGCTGAGATGATCCACAGTCTGTTCCTGATTAATCACACGGGAGACATCTTCCTGGAGAAACACTGGAAGAGTGTCATCGGCAGGAGCGTGTGTGATTACTTCTTCGAGGCGAGGGAGAAGGCAGTGGAGCCGGAGAATGTGCCCCCAGTCCTGCAGACCCCACACCACTATCTCATCTCCATATACAGGGGCAAGCTCTTCTTCCTGTCTGTCATCCAGACTGAAGTTCCTCCGCTCTTTGTCATTGAGTTCCTGCACAGAGTGGCAGACACCATTCAGGTGGGATTAAATTTGCATTCAGAGAGAGATGTCACAATATGTAAATCACACATCTTTGCTTCTGTTCACACTTGGCATCCTGCATAAGCAGATGTGTCTAGATTGCAGTTCAAGTCAGACATCAAAATGCATCTCAAGTTATCAGTAAATTGGAGCTGTATTAGTCAAAAACTTTTCTTAGAGTTAGACATGATGCCGTGTTACTTCCTCATCACCCAAGATGCATTTGTGTGTCAAGTGCAAACAGAGGCTGTGAACGTGATTACTATTTCCCTGCAGGTTTTGACCTTGAAAAATTGGAAAAGTAAATATAAGTACCGCGAAAATGCTCGAATATTGAGCTCTTGTGATTGTACATTATGTCCTTATGCTGGAGGGCCACGTGCAGAGGAAATGGAGGTGCTACTCGCAACCACAGCGTGTTAGAAAGGAACTGCATATAGTTCGATCGACATCTACTGGTGCAAAAATGTTGAAGTGTCAGTATATAATGATAGTATAATAGCATGATAATGCAAGTACACCGTTTCAAAGAGCAGTGAATGTTTAATTCTTGATAATATTCAGACACTGGAACTGGAATGTGAAACAGTACTCAAATATCCTAGATAAAAAAAATCAAAGATAAAATATAACCAAACAACCAGAAGAGTAAATAAAATGTGCTCTTGTATAAATATTAAGAGTTCATTCAGTCTTTAACAGTATAACCATATATCAATAAGGTGATAAGATATGTACAATACGTCGATAATGTAATTACCGTGGCAGGCATACCTTTTAGTACAACAGTAATTCTTGTATACTCACAGCAAAGACAATGTGCCACCATGTTTAGTATATCGTACATATTGTTGGCTATACAATTAATGTGTAGTATGGAATTGGGACACAGCTCGGGTCTCAGTGGAATAAACTGAGGGTGTAATGCAATACACCTTTTTTCTTTCTCTTTTCTCTCTCTTTTCTCTATTTTCTTTAGCGTAAAACTCTTCTTTTTTGTTATCTACAGGACTACTTTGGAGAGTGCTCGGAAGGTGTGATCAAGGACAATGTGGTGACCGTGTACGAGCTGCTGGAGGAGATGCTGGACAACGGCTTTCCACTCGCGACAGAGTCCAACGTGCTCAAAGAGATGATCAGGCCTCCCACCATCCTGCGATCGGTTGTCAATACGCTCACAGGTAAAACGGAGGTCAACCTGACTCTGGTGTTAAAGGTCACTCTGAACGGTGCCCCCGTATCGCTGAAGCAAATAAAGTCTGTAATGTTTGTGTGTACGTTGATGTTTTTGCATTTGTTTTGTGTGTTTTCCAGGAGCTAGTAATGTCGGAGACACATTGCCGACAGGTCAGTTGTCCAATGTCCCGTGGAGGCGGGTGGGTGTTAAATACACCAACAATGAGGCGTATTTTGATGTGATCGAGGAAATAGACGCCATTCTGGACAAATCAGGTACAATCCACCTTTACTTTGATAGATACAGTAGTATAGTATTAGTGAGTTCTATAAGTTGGTCCGGAGACTCTGCATCACATCTGTGTCACATCTGCATCAACCTTTCTTATTCAGGTACGACAGTATTCGCAGAGATCCAGGGTGTGATTGAAGCCTGTGTGAGGCTCACCGGGATGCCCGACCTGACTCTGTCCTTTATGGTGGGTTCATTTCCTCTTCGCGTCATGTTTTATTTCTGCCTGCGTGTCTTTTTTAGTTAAAAAAATTCACTCGCCATGGTTGTTGTTGTTTTTGATGACAGAATCCTCGTCTTCTCGATGACGTGAGTTTCCACCCGTGTGTGCGGTTCAAGCGCTGGGAGTCGGAGCGTGTCCTCTCTTTCATCCCGCCCGACGGAAACTTCACACTCATGAACTATCATGTCAGCTCTCAAAAGTAAGCACTGACGCAGCCGTTTGTCTTATTTGTGATAAATACAACAAGGCAGTCTTCACACCACGGCCGATCCCTCTTCTCTGTGAGTCCTGCACAGGAATTTTGTAACATTTTTACCAAAGTCTGTCAGTTTATATTTGAATAGCGCATCAGGTGATGTGACTGCCGGATGAAATTGCTGACATCCTCAAGCAACAATAAAGTCTTTGTCCTGTTATTTTCCTGTTTCAATGTGGAGCGGTGGTTCGAAATTCTGCTTTAATTCCCACATTAAGGACTCACAATCCACACTTTTTACCTCATCAGCTTGTAAACACAAGCTGCCTGCTGTCTTCCAGCTAATTATGGATGTCATCGTGGTAAATTTTGCACATTTCCCTCCTCAGTCTCGTGGCCATCCCGGTGTACGTGAAGCAGAGCATCAGTTTCTTTGAGACGGGACCATGCGGTCGCCTGGACATCACGATCGGACCCAAGCAGACCATGGGGAAGACCGTGGAGGGCTTGATGGTCACCATCCACATGCCTAAAGCTGTTCTCAGTGCCAACCTCACAGCCACACAGGGAACATACACCTACGACCTCGCTACCAAGGTAACAGCCGGCCTGCTCGGTAATAAAGTCGGTCTGTGTCAAAGGATAAGATCACCCAGAAATGAAAATGAAAAGCTTTGACAGATTATCGAGGGTGTGAATAACGTGTTCTCAAATCAGTTTCGGCTTCTGAAGAAAGAAGAAGGAGCTATATTAAGAAATTTTTTTTAATGTTGTTTTCATCTGTTTTAAAATGAGTCCCTATCTACTCAAGTTGTTTCTGAGAATGCTGCAACTCAGTTTTGCTGTGTACATCCAGAAATGTTTTGTGTGTGACTTGAATTTTCAATTTTGGGTGAATTCATCCCTTAAATAAGAGTTCAAAACGCCACTCAAACTCAATGTTTTTAGTGTATATTTTGTTTTATTGTCCTCACTGGGAGCATGTCTTGTGTTGCGGCAGGTGTTGGTTTGGGACATTGGGAAACTGAACCCCCAGAAGCTTCCTAATTTGAAGGGCAGTCTGACTACGCAGGCAGGAACCCCCAAACCTGAAGATAACCCCTCACTCAACATTGACTTGAAGATACAGCAGCTTGCCATATCAGGTAACACTCGCAACATGACCTCGTAAGGCAGTGTTTATTGTGATGGTGTTCAGCTGATGTATTTTTAGTCTCTGATCACTGTGCCTCTCTCCACTCCCCACAGGTCTGAAGGTGAGTCGTCTGGACATGTACGGAGAGAAGTACAAGCCCTTTAAAGGAGTCAAATATTTAACTAAAGCCGGGAAATTCCAGGTGCGAACCTGAGTGATGGCGAGCAACAATTCAGTGTGCCAAATACGGGGGGGGGGGGCAAGGTCACCGCCCTGCTGAGTCAGCTCCCCAATAAGTCTTAGATGTCCTCAGTGTAATAATGGATGAATGATTTTGCATTCTAACAGGTATTTATTATGTGTTTGGCATTACATGTATACGACTGGAAGGTATGTCGTGACCTGCAAAGGGAAGCCTTAATAATCAATGTGACCTTGTTGAAGTGCTGTTGCGACTGTGCGCACCATTCCTCTTTCTTTTTGTACTTTATCTGAAATATTTTGAATATTTGTTTGTTGTTTTATGTCTAACACTTCCTGAGTGTTGCCTAAGGGGAATATTTTGGTTTGAAAAGGGACACTCGCAGCTCACCGCCTCGCTCCTCACTACTTCTGCGCACCTATACAATCCTACTTGCATGCTGCCTGAGAATAAGCAGCCATACCTTTGAAAACCTTTTTACGTACTTCAAGGTAGCAACTTTTGTACTTAGATATATATCTATATGTTTATTTTTTTGGAAAATCTTATGTCGTATCTACTTTTTGAGTGGCTGCAGTGTGTCTTAAAGCACAGTATTTAGTGCAGGTATCTTTGCACACATTCACTCTATAATGTGGCCTTGTAAAGGTAGGGTAATGTGCTTTTGTATAGCTCATTACAGCACAAACTGCATCTTAAGGAGGCCTCTAAAATACATCTAAGGGTGTACTACTCTCTGCGAGGCAGACATACAAGCGATTCAGTGTTGGGAACAGTTGGTTGAAAAGCACTCAGAAAACTACAAGATCCTCACATAATCTTGGATGCGTCGTCTTTACTCAGCACAAGATTTGCACAATCAATTATCCACGTGGAATATACAACTTAAAGCTCTCGTATGAAGTTGGATCTGCATTTCAGTGTGTAAGATGTCTTATAAAAGCTTTAAAATGATGCGTTCATGTGTGCTTTTTTTAAGCCATGCTCCCACCGCTTCGGAACAGGCTGAAGAAATCAGCAACTGGATTGCTTGTTGCTTAAATCTTGTGCAGATATCCATAGTGCTCAGAGGATTCATTATTCTGACCATGATTATGCCCTGACTTCAAATCTAGCTCCACCATGAGATGTATTTAAGTGAAAAGTCTCCACAACTATTGATTGGATAACAAAGAAATTTGGTACAACAATGTCCCCCATCGGAATTAACTATTTTTAATGATCAAACACCAGCAGCAGGTCAGAATTCAAATGTTTCCAGTAGTAGTTTTCCAATGGATAGTTTACTAATGACATTCTCACCATCCTTAGCTTTACTGGGCATTTCTTCTTTAATCTTTAAAGTTGCAGTATGTAAGAATATGAGTTAAAAAGTAACTAAAATGATCGACAAAATGTGATGCAAATAACAGTTTTGATGTTCTGTCTAAGACAAACGTGTATTGTGTTGGAGGAATATCTATTAAAGTTAGCATGCTAACTAGCTAGTCCCTAGCCAGTTCGTACCTCAAGCCAAGGCTGTGTCCGGTAGTAACGCGTCCATGACCACAAGAGGTGACAGTCCAATAGTAAACAGCAATCCCTGGTGCTCAGAGCTCCTCGTCTGTCATTCAGCAGCACTGCTTAACTGCCAGCTGCTTGGTTAACTGAGCTAAGTGGCTAACAGCAGCTACCGTTAGCAACAATGAGCAGTAGCAGTGGTGATATGCCCCCACTTTTGTGTCCATTTCTTACATATTGCTAGGGTTTTTTTTGAATGACAGAAAATCGTGTAGTTAAAAGGACATGTAGTGGTAATTAGCAAATTCTAACATGCTAACACACTACACTATGATAGCTAAACAGCATTGCAGCATTCTCTGAAACAGCTGAAGGAGCCCGGGGACTTTCTCAATCAAATCCCAAAGTGATTTGAGCTTTGAGCTTTGCAGTTGCAGAGAAAATGTCATCTTAAAAAAGGGTTAAATAAGGTTTTTTTCAAATTAATTTGGGGTCTTTTTAAAACAAGTCCTCATCTTTGTAAGTTGTCTAGGAGAATGCTGAATGCTTTGATCTCCAGAAATATTTCTGTGTACTATACGAACCTTCACCCAACTTTCCATTGGCATACAGGTGAGTAGATAATGATAAAAAGATTTGGGTGAACTTTTCCTTTAACTCATCACTGTGCCCTAGTACAGCCCCATAGTGCTAGAATTGCTGTAGACCCTTTTGAATGCTTGAATACAACTAGTTGACTCTTTTTCCTACGAAACACACTCATTCCGTTGAATGAAGAGGCCGACTACCATCATCATTATAGTCTTTTATTCTTCCAAGGCACAGCAGATGTGTTGGCAGGGCTCGAAGCTATCAGAATACATTCAGGGTGTGAATGAACACATCAAGTACACACAGAAGTACACCCTGTGGATCTCAGTGAGGGGTCAGTGACTGCTACATGCTCAGTGGGCCCAAACAAAGATGAAAATGTGGTTAAACATTCTGTGCTGCTGTTTAAAGCTCTGTCCCCGTCCAATAGTGTGGACGGATCATACAGTTTACATACAAACTCTCCATTTAACAGTTAAATATCTCTAGCCATTTTAAAAACTATGGAGGAAAACTTGATGATGAAATCCTGTTTAGAGAACGATCCAATCTTACTGATCCATGAATGGATTAATCTGTAACTGCTGTGTAATTATTCCAGACAAAAACACTCCTTTTATACATTTTTTTTTTTTATTTAAACCTGAAAGAACTAGACTGATCGGCATCAGTGCCTGATATCACATAAAAAGGTTGTTTTTGTTCTCGAAACCACCTGGGTCATCTAGAAAATCTGTGGTAAAATGATGCCTCTGAACATTCAGGGTGGGACCACTGGAGAAAAGTTTAAAAAACAGGATGCTGAGTGACTGTTCAATCAATGGTTTTGATCAGTTTTGAAAAGAAATGTCGGAACAGTTCAACTGTTACAGAGATAGTGCGAGACAAAGCACTATAATTACTTTAAAAAACAAAATAAAATAAAAAAAAAGCCAAGCAAGAGAAAACATTTTCTCTTTTTGCTTCAAAAGTACCTCAGATTCTCTAAAGAAAACGATCCGTCCTGTGAGCATCATGAAGCTCACAGTAAAGTAAAGGAAATCCTTTGGCATTGTTCACCGTGAAAGTTAAATAAAGTTCAAACACAGAATTCAAAACAAATTAAAAACATCTGAACTAATCTTGACTGACACCTGACTGACACTCGTACTACGACAGTCAAGTAAAAACCTGATCTATCAACTCTCCTGCAATAAAAAAACTTTACTGACAAGCATACATTTTTATTTATTTTTGTCAAATTATACAATCACTTCTGAAACTGTGTCGTTTGCCTAGAAGCTATCACAATTTTTAATCAAGATGACCTATTAGTTCTTCAAGTATAAACACCGCCGGACGCCAGCGATGATCCATCACCTTTGAATTCATTGATCTTTAGTTAAGAACAGCGTTATTACTGAAAGTAAACATGAAGAGAGGAGAGCTCATCAGCCCACGCAAGACTCCAAACTCAGTGTATAAAGCTCATAGCTAGAGTGTTGTCCATAAAACAAATAACCACTGTATGTACAATAGACAATAAGAAACTCTCACTGAGAAAAAACTTAATTAAAAGTAAATGTCCTCTAGGAGATAGTGTTGTCATCTTTTGCCTTTAGAAAATAGAACAAATTTCCATGCAAAAAATATATATACCTGGGATTTGAATAAACTCTTGTAACACAACATACCAAAAATATATATTAAAAACTGTCTCCGATTAGCCTGCGTGATTCCACAGATACAGATAAAGGGAACTGGACAGCAAAGCTGAACTCACTCCAACAAATGAAACCTGCTTTTTCTGACGGAACCTGTTAGACACACACCCAAACTACAGCGGAGGACGGATCGAAATCACCTGCAGTTTCCTCTTTGAGGACGCGCACATGTTTACTCATGGCGAGTATGCGGATTGCTACTTTGACTCGAGGTGTGTGCAATCCAAGTTGGTTTGAACTAGTTACAGTGACCAGGTTTGTTTATTGGTACCACGGGGTCTTGCGCACCCAGCGGAGGGTGAATCCTGCGTCCGTTCGGATCTTGATGGAGGCTGCCTCTGCCTCTCTGACCGTCTCCTTCACTGACTGCATCAGATTCTGGGCGTTGTGCACCAACATCTCTGTGGCCTGGTCAGGGAAACATTGGGAGGCAGTTAGAGGTGAAATAATAGGAGCGATGGGACATAAAAAAGTAGTAACGCACAATTTTGGAATAGCACGTGTACTGTATTTCCATTTTCTACAACTACTTTCTACTCCACTACAATTCAGAGGAAAATACAGTGCTTTTATTTCACAAGATGAATCACAAATTCTGATGATTTATTGATTAAGATAAAACTTAATAGATTCTGGGTGGAAGTTCTTCAGCTACCCTGCAGTAAATGAAGACGTTTAAACATTTTACCAGCAACGGAGAGATGTACACCTTAATCAATCTATAATTACAATACAATAATCGAATATTATTGTTACTCCGTATGGTCAGTTTTGTGAGATTACCTGCTCTGACTCTTCTTCACTAATGTTTGTTCGTCCCAGCATGGTGGCTTTGACAGTAGAGAGGATCTTCAGCTGAGTGCTGATGGTGGGGATTCGTTCACACACCTTTGAAAGGGCAAGAGCATGTGAATTATTTTCCGTGCAAGACATAGAGGACTTTCGGCGTGTGTTTGTGTCACTATGGCTCTATTGACACCTGGCATTTACGTGCATTTTGGGTGATCAGATCACAAGCGGTGATCAGTGTGCCCACTTTGAAGGGCTGGCTCCTCAACTGACACGCACTTTGTAAGTGGAAGTACGAAAGTGTTTGTGTGCCAACAGCATCATGTTCACGTGCAAAACAAAAGGAAGAAGCCATAATAACACCGCTTCAGCACGCTGTGTGATTTTTGGGGATTGACCAAAAAAGGTTTTATTGCGGATCACAGTGAAAAAAAGCATTCACAATAAGAGGATTGTGTTGAATCTCTCTAGAAGGCATGTGGAGGCACTTTTATAATGTCAGGTGTGAACAGGTCCAGTGCGTTTGTCCTTACCTGTAGCAGGTTAGTTCTGATGCGTCTGTCCGTGCACTGCTTGGCCACCTCTTTAGCCAGCCTCGTCACCTCATCTGAGGCCTTGGCGATGTCCTTTGCACACTGAATCAACGCTCGTTTGTTCCCGCTTCCGCCGCGCACCAGCCGAGACATTTCTGCCATCAGCAGGGCCATCCGCTTGGCTGCTGCGATGATGTCGTTACCCTGCGAGGAGGGGGAGGGAGGAGGAGGGAGCAATAAGAGCTGTGAGCAGGATACTGGAGAGGAGCATGGCTTCGGGTACGAGATGAGGATGCAATGAAAACATTGTATGAGTCATGTTTCCACGTATTTTTATGATCAATCAAAATGTAGGATACTGAAAACAGTAAAGACACTAAATCTAAAAGCAGAAAGCTGCATGCAGTGTCAGTTCAGGTTAGCACGTGTTCTTCAGTCCTCATGGAAGAAGATAAATCTGAAATTAAAATGAGTTTTAAAAGGAAACAGCGTTGAGGTTCTCACTGTCTCCCTCACATCAACCTGAGGTTAGTACCCATGAGGTGATGATGCGATCAGTTCACACCCTGACACTGAGAAGCAGAAGCAGGTGGTCATACCAGGCAGGCAGGCAGGCAGGCAGTCTAGTGTCAAAACTACATCACCCAGAAGTCTTTGGGAAACTGTCATCCTTGGCTTCACAGGTTGGCCAGACAACGCGTGATTGACAACAGCGATAGGAGCGCGACAGAGCGCCGCCTGGCTCCTCCTTTAAACCACTTTACCTAATCATGAACATAAGGGAGGGACGTGTGAAGCCAGTACCAGTTTATCCATGTGGTGCAACAAACAAACTCGCCATTCCATCAGTCCTCGACTTTTAGTGCAACCTTAGCATGGCATCGGCATGACAGTGTGTCAACCAAGTCTGAGTGTGATGCAACAATAGTAAAAGAGACAGGCAGCCACAGCTGGTTGGAGGTTTCCATGGTAGTGGCAGATGCAGAGCCCGTCGGTTGTGCAGCCACAGTGACTCAGCTAAGGTGTTTCTTCTCTGTCCTGCAGGGCTTTCCTTGTGTTTGCATGCGTGGATGTGTGTGTGTGTGTGTGTGTGTGTGTGTGTGTATAGGGGGGGGTCAAAGAAATACCATCCGACCCACGTGTGGTTGTGTGTGCATTCATGTGCATGTGCGTGCGCAGACCTTGCTGGACCACTTGCGCGCCTCCTGGTGGAGAGCCTGGGCAGCTGCCAGAATGGGTTGATTGACAGGCTGGTTGGAGGGCATCATCAGCAGCTCTGGCTCATAGTCATCCTCACCATCAGTAAACTCATCTTCATCATCTACCTCCCTCTCCTCTACTGCCTCCTCATCCTCAGGCTGGTTGGGGCAGGGGAGGGGCGGGAGGAGGAGGGGCAGGAGGAGGAGGGGGGGGTCGTCGGTGGTGGTAGGGAGGGAGGCAAAGGGGGGCGGGAGGAGGAAAAAAAGGAGGAATGTGGAGAAAGAAGGGAGGAAGCCGGGTATGGCAGGAGGGAAGGGAGCATGGGAAAAGGAGGCATTTAGTACAGTATGAGAGGCACTGGATGGAAGAACAGAGGACAGGAGATTCACAGGAGGGAGGAGGAGCGAGAACAAGCACGAGCGAGGGAGCAGGGAGAGGGGAAGTGAAACTGCACGCGCAAGCAAAGATGGGGAAAAAAAGAGGAAGAGGAGCTGGTTTGGGCAGGTAGCAGTGGGGGATGATGGGCCTTACTCTGACTCTAGCAGTGGCTGAGTTGAGAGTTTGAAAGCATGTGCACAATCAAAGGATGGCTAACTGTAAATCCAGTGGTTGGCATCTCGCTGGTGTATTTAAGAGTCTAGCGGCGTGCTGGGAAACTGAGATATATGCTGTGCACCTCTGATGCATTGATCAAGAAACAGGTGTGAAAACTTGAGCTTCACAGAGAGAGCGAGAGGGCTTTTATTCCTGGATAATTAACGGTTATTTACACAAAATAAGTGTTCCCATACATAGTTCCTCCACACAAAAAACACTCGGACACACACATACAGAAAACAGACACCAACGGGGATCAGAGTGCAAACTATATAAAGTCCTCTGGTAATAAATGGTGCACTTGTCCTCTACTTCTTCAGTAGATGTGACGGTTGATTGTTTCTCTATCCCTATTCACTTTGGGCAGGTAAGTGTGCATGTGTAAGCCATTAACAACCTTACATGCAGACACCTCGAACAGATGACAGTTTCCAGTTTCCCTCTGAAATTGGAATCGAGCCACTGATTTCCACATTTCAGCACCAACGCGACAAAATACTTGATTTCAGGGTGTTCACAGGGTATGAGACAGCACTACATCATCGGACAAGTGTATTGCGCCTGGACAGGTGCTACTGATTCTGCACATTGAATGAGTGGATTTGTAAACTGGTTATTCCTCTGTGTGTGTTTGCGTGAGCTGACCTTGCTGGACCACTTGCGTGCCTCGTCGTGCAGCTGCCTGGCGGCCACCATCATGGGCTCGCTGAGCACCTCTCCGACCTTCTGCTCTGGGAACTCCTCGTCCTTCTCCTCGGGAGGAGGGGGCCGGGGCGGGGGAACCTCTCCCTCGGGCAGCGGGGGCTTGGGTGGCGCTTGCTCGTCACTGACCTTGAGAAAACACACACAGACACACACGTGTTGCACATAGATACGTAGTTTGGGAACAAAGGGGGAATACGAGGGCAGGATATTCAAAACGAGGTGGATCATTCAAAGTTTTACTGTGGGTAGTAGTAAATATGTTAGTTTGACTGTGTTTACATGGAGCTGGTCCAGGTCAGGTGGTGGAGGTGGGAAGTCGGGCTCCTGAGGTTGGAAGGCTTCTCTGACTTTTCCGACTGCAGCCAGGATCCTCAGACACGAGTCCAAATAGGCCTTTTGCAGAGCTGAGGAGGACAGAGTGACACATAAAGATGGATAATGAAGAGAACAAACCTGTGTCATACAGTATCTTGAGCATGTGTTTGCACAGTGCACTGCGGTACCTTTATCTTGTATGTTCCCGGCCACAGCCTTAGCATCCATCACCATGGGTGAAATGGTGTGTGAGAGGATGTCCGACGCATGTTTCACTGTGTCTCTGAACCGCGGATCTTCAGAGTTCTCCACTTCCCTCTTGGCCACCAACAGGACGCGATTGGCTCTTCTTGCTATGCTTGTTGCCCCGGCAACAAGCATTTGGGGCTGAACATTCGCCATGGCAACTCTGCATTTGTCGATGTCTTTCTTTATAGCCTCCTCAGAGGCGTCTAACAGGGATTTGGTGTCAATGGCCTCATCCACCAGACCTGACAGACACATGAACACACGGATTAACCCTTTAAATCCCATCTGCAGTTTGTTAATGTAGTTTGGTAGATCTGTCAATTGCAGGCTGCTGTAACACTGCATCTCCTTTAACATGTAGAAGCGGTCAATGAATTATGTGACACAAGAAATGTTGAGAATGTCCTCACCAGTGAGTTTCTCCACGTTGTCGATCCACTGGTTCTTCATGGTGTCAAAGTGCTCGTAAGCTGCCTTATTTCCAGGATTCTTCAACAAGATCCGCGCAGCAGATGTCACCTGGACATTAACAGACACGTCACGCTCAGACTCTGACGGCCACATGTTTCATCCAGGTGTGCCGCCATGCAAATCAGGGACAGCTAAACAAATATCATCACCTGTGGTGTGAGCTCCCTGGCGTGTTTCACAGCGGCATGAATGCCCTCTACTGTGCTCTTATTGGCTGTTCCCACGGCAGCAGCCTTCTCTGCGGTCGCACCAAGCCGACCTGCGTGGGCTTCGAAGTTCCCAGCACGCTCTTCAAAAACCTACAAACATGAATATTGACAGAGTCAGACTGCAGACGTGAACATCAGAGTACAGTCAGATTTTTGTACGTTACTGACCTCCGCCCTGTTGGGGGCGTCAGGAGGAGCAGTTGCAGCCACAGCCAGCAGTTTGATGGGGGTGGTGGTGTCACTGAAGACGTCCGATACTTCCTGGGTCATCACCTCCTGCATGTGCTGCCTCAGGTCCTGGTGGAAGCAGGGATTTTGGAGTCAGTCCACTAGGTGGAGCTCCACACCAATACTTTAAATGACTTTCATATTGCTGCAAATGGAACTTTTCTAGACGTCTTGTGCATCATTTTACGCTGCCATATTTGATATATCTGTGTAAACGTTGCCTCTGAGGGTTTTAACAACATTTGGATGCACGGTGAAAGTTTTCCAATGAATTTAAACCTGACCTTTGACTTATTTTAAAGTTAACGCGTGTGTGTTTGTGAGACCACTGAGCTACCTTCAGGCTGTCCTGCAGTTGTGCGGCTGTGGCTCGGGCGTGAGGCGCCTCGGCCTCGCCCCTGTTGGCCATGTCTGCCAAAGATGTCATGAGAGCCTCCGTCCGGTCGCAGCGCCCGATCATATCCTGTCGATACGGGCCCAACAGGCCTCCAGCGAGCCTCTTCCCTTCCCCGACCATCCCTCTGATCGCTGCCTGACCTGAGGGAGAGACGCAGGGCAGAGGTCATTATCACATCTAGATACACAGTATCTCCTGTGTTGTGACGTGTGTTCAATCAAAACTGTACAAAAATTGCTCCATGACCTGTAATTGTTATATGTCCTTATTTAGACATGCAGCAGAGCATCCTCATATTGTCTAGTACTAAGGTGTGGGGTGTGACTTCATGTGTTTTATTTTCCTGTTACTAAGAAACAAGGATGTGTATTTTGTGGTTGACCTCGTGAAGTTTCTATGAAGTCATACGTAATCAATTTCTACAGAGTTTGGTTACATCTTCTTAGAAAGCGAACAGCGGGCGGGTACCTGTGTTCCACTCTAGTATCTCATACTCTGCTCCGAATAGGGAAGCATGTGAGAAAATAAGAGACGATAAAAAGACAGAACAGGGATAAGGCAGCTGGCATCAAAGCATTAGAACACTACAATGCTCCCCTAAGTAGGTCAAGTTTGTCATTTAGTGATTCATGCATGTGATACCTCGCTGTGGGCATTTAAGGAAATGGCACCAGTCACCAGCACAGTCAGACAGTCTGTACCACATTCAGAATGATTAAACGGTGAATGTTGGCATGAATGAGTATTCACATGCTCTCCATCACCCACACAGGCTGACAAAAGGCGTTGAAGGTCAGGGTGTTTATTTTTGACCACATCATCCAACCCGCGCTCACCAACTCCTCTGTCGTCCACTCCGGGGTTGTTCGCCCAGCGGAGCGCCTGCTCCATCTTCCCCTCCAAGGTGACAGCGGGTTTGGCCGGTCTCATGTTGGCCACGGCCCGGTTGGTTTTGGACTGCAGGGTCAGCAGCGCCGCCCCGATCTGCTTTGCCAACGCACGGGCCTCCGGGCTGTCACCTTTACCCCTGAGGCAACAACGGACACAGAGGTGGTTTGACGAAGGAAACAAAAAGGGTAGAAATTCGTTGTCACCTACAGACTTCACACCCTTGAAATGTTTAACGTCAACCACCCGTTAGACACCAGCTTAAAGGGAAATACCACCGTCAAAGCCTGATGCCACTTTTTCATCTGATGAAATAAAGACAAAAGCTTAATACTGGTTTACTCTGTAAACATGTGTGTTTTTCACAGATATAAAAGGTACAAGTTCCGGTCCAGGACAATAATTCTTCAGTTTCATTACAGCAAATTGAATAAAACTTTATCCACACAGCTGTACGAAAATGGCTGCCATGTGAATGTCAGATTTGGGTTTGGAATAAGAAATACTTTCTGTTTGTTGCATTTATTTTGTGGCCAGTCAGTCCTTCAAAAACGCAGATCACAACATGTTTCTAAACCTAAGAGCAATGTTGGACACCAGCTGAGTCACTTGATTTACTTTTATGTTTAATGTTTACCTCTGTTTTCCTTTTATGATCAGTACATGGAGTGGAAGTGGAGCTCAGAAAAAAAAATATTCCTAGCTGTGACTCATCTCGCTGTGATTCACTGATTTACAGTGGCATTTATCAAACTGACTGGTCTAAATCCCAGTAATCCTTCCACCAGACTGCATCTGAAACTTATTTCAAGCATGGAACTCTGCAGCATGAACCTCGAATTGAGTGGTATTTTCCTTTAACTCTCACCGACCCTCCACAGGACCCCATCATCCCGTATTCAAACGGTTAGAAACCTTATTGTAGGGCTGATGCCCAGGGTTGACAGGCAACAACATATTTTCCAGGCAGGCAAAATATGCCACCTATTGGTGGCATGAGGTTGCAGTTTGAGCCTACAGAGAGAGGGTCTAAGAATTACTTGGAGTAATCACAAAGAGTCATTGGCCGTGCGTGTGTGAGAGGAGGGAGAGCGTACTGTTTGCGGAGCTCCACGAGTCTGGCGGTGAGGCCTGCGATCTCGCTGATGGAGCGCAGGATGTCATCCCTCTCCTTGGGGTCCTCGCACAGATCAGCGATGCGTTTGGCCTCTGCTAGTAGCGCTCTGATGTTCTCCTCCCCTTCAGGACCGCCATTGGGATCGGCCAGCCAGGCCTGAAAAATGTACAAATGCGACTAAGTTGTTATCTGATTAAAAGATGGGAAAAGGTCATGAGAACACTGTATATTTTTAACATTTAGACATTGTTCTAATCTTCATCAGCTTGTAATTATTCACTGAAAATTACAAACCTCTCGCTTGGAAATCAAATAGGACAAAAGAGGCAGAAATGGGATAAATACAAAGCGAAGAGGAGGTGTCATTCACTGGGGAGAGGGTTCACATTGATTACTCTGTTGTTGTTGTTGTTTTCTATCTGACCTGTGCAGCATCCAGCCTCCTGGCGATGGCCTGCTTGGCATTGATTAGAGCCTCCAATCTGCGAGCGGCACAATCCACTTTGCCAAATAACAAGTCTAAGCCCTGTGAGCACTGGCCCGCACGCTGCACGCACCCCGGGCTCGGACCCTGGCCTCTGTCATGGAAGAAAAACATACACAGCTGAAAAGACAGGAAAAAAACGAGAGAAGAAAGTTCAACTAGATTTGTCTCATACAAACACGCTACCTGGCTCGTAGATCTGCAATCTGGTCAGTCATTTGTCCCAGAGCCTTCGCGGTTGCCAGAATATCTTTCCTCTCCCTCCCAGCACACAGCTCTCCCACTTTACCGGCTTCGTCCAGAATGACGCGCAGGGCGACCTCACCGGGGTCTCCTGAGGACGAGGACGCGCCACGGGGTCACATTGTGGACCATCATCTAGAATCCTGATGAAGTGTTATAGTGGAAAGCATGAAAATCCACTTACCTGGTTGTCCATGGGGGTCTTTGAGCCAGCCTTTAGCTTGTGCCATCTTTGACTCAATCAAAGCCAGAGATCTCTTCAAAGCCTCCATATCCTGAGGTAAAGAGAAATAAATAGTTGTCAGTAACGGCCTTTAAAAACTAATTCATCACTGTTCTAACAAGAATATGCTAAAATAACTCTAGGTTGTGGGGTTGTGAACCCACATTAAAGGAATGGGGTGGTGTTCTTTTATATTTCTTACTAACTGTCCATGAAAAAGCATAGAGATGTAATTCATCTGCCTCCTCATACTATCAAACTCTATCTTGCCTGTGGCTCTTAGCCCATTAATTCCTCCCAGAGATGTAAATCTGACTGAAAAGTAATACCCCATTTTCTTAAACGGATGGGTACTGTCATTTTTAGCTACCACTCCTAAAAGAGGAGGGAACAGTGCCTTTGTTTGGGACTACTTTTAGCTGCGGATTAATACACATATGCCACACAAGTAAGTAGTTGCAGCAGCATGAAGGTGTACATTGGACTGATAAAAAATGTCAAACCTTCAATTTCTAATAAATTTGGGGCTTCCAAAGAGTTGGATCATGCCGGATGAGCTGTGCGGAGGCATTTTATGTATTTTCTGTTCTTTTTAGATGTTTTAAAACAAGTCCCCATCTACTTCTGTAGTGTAGGAGAACGCTGTAAGGCTGTTTTGCTGCGACGCTCCAGAAATGTTTTGTGGACCAAGAACATCACCTCCAGTTTCGAAGAGCATGTGGATGAGTATCTGGTTAGTGAATTTTCAACTTTGAGTGAGCTTTTCCTTTAAGTTGTATTAAAAAGTGGTTACTATGACCGCCTTTGGCAATTCTGCACAGCCTTACTACACTTAAGGGAGATAACGACCTCACATCAAAAAACGCCACAAACCCTCCCTTTGCTTTATGAATGGTGGAGAAAAATCAAAAAAGCCTCTTTCCAGTTCAGAGGAGAATGAACCGCTTAAGTGGAGCCGTTCAATACGGCCCATCTATTATGGATGTGTCTGGACACCGACCAGCTTATTTCTATAATTCATGAACCGAGAGAAGTGGGTACGGTCATCATGTGCCAGCGGTTTCCCCCACACACTGCCAGTAAGTGCTTATCACAGCTTATACACAGAGTATGTCCACAGCAAACACAACCACACACACACACACAAACACACAAAAAGACAGATCATTGTCTGAGGTAGCTGTGTGCAGAGAAACATGCAGGGTTACAGGTTAGACTAATGAAACAGATCTCAACTTTACAGTAAATGACCTCATGGCACAGCCTCTAGTAACTGACGTACCCAAAAAAGTGCACAATCAGCTCAAGACAGCCTCTCATTGCACTCCTGACAGCTCCATCACACATAAACATGAGCAACATAAGGAGGAAAACACCATGACTGACGATGGGTTACATTTTCCGAGGCAGTTATTGTTAAAAAAAAATAGAGCTTTTAAAACTTAAACATCCGTCATCCGCTCCAAGCCATTTGACTCGAAAAGGACATCTGGAGACAAACAGATGCACATACAACGATATAGTGATGAAGTGTGTGTACTCGGCTAACAGTCAGTGGAATAAAACACATGACACACTTACTGTTAAATACCAGCATGACAGATACATATGTAAGCATGAGGACATATTTCCATCTTTTGCTCACACGCACAGTCACACACACACACACGTTCACACGTTCACACACACACATACACATACACAGACACATACACACACTTGCATGCTGGAAACTGCAGAGGGGGAGAGAAACAGGCTTACCTTCTACAGGGAGGAAAAGAATGGAGGAGGAAGGTAAAGAAAGAAAAGAAAAAAGAAAAAACCAGGAGTTATACTACCAGGCAAAAAGAAAAAGTGGAGACAGAAAGTAAAGAGTGAATTTTCTCGGAGAGGGATGTGTGGCTATGTGTGTGTGCAAAAGGGCACTCCGAAGCAAAACGTGATTATCTGAGTTGTATCGTTTTTTTTTTTTTGTTTTTAAAGGGAGTGTCAAATTAAAGAGTCCAAATGTGCAGCACAGGCCGTACCTTGTTGGCCCAGGCGTCTTCGTCCCACGTGGTGAGCTGCAGGACTCGTATGATCTCGTTGATTTCGGCGCTCATCTTCTCAAAGATGAACCTTCTGTTCCTCTCGGCCTCCTCGACGCCGGCACCTCGACTGCTCTTGGTTGTGACAAAAATCTTTATAGCTGAGGACAAAGCGTGCAGATTAACGATGATGACGGATCACGCAGGAGCGTCGACTCAACGCAAGAGATATCAAACTGTCCAGTAAAGCAGCTACTTGTAGTGTTGAAAAAGACGCAGTGGCAAAACCCCAAAAGAAACGTCATCAGAATAATATCAAACTCGCTATAAGCACTGGATTTAAAGCTGTATTAGTTGATATTTTGGCCACCTGGGGGCAGCAGAAATAAAATATTATCACCAGCATCATACTACAAGGAGTTTTTAACTGGTTATGAAGCAGTCTCCATTTAATACTGATCACTCTGTATGACCTACAGTGTATACGCAAACAAGACCAGACACGACCAAACAAGACTCTCCAGAAGTCCCATCGTGTTGCTTGAACGTGCATGGCGGAACGTTGCAAGAGCTGTGACAGAGTTTCTCTTCTTTGCTGGAGCAGTAACAGTATGAGAGTCACTCGTTCAGCAGCTAGTGGGCGATGTGTGTGTGCAGGCAGTCTGACATCCCCAGAAAGTAATGACTGTAATTATCAGGGTTGCTATAACAACTCTTAGATGTGCAGTGACCTCCAATGTTGTTTGCCCCCCCCCTACACACACACACACAGTTGCACATACACACCTGATATGAGAACAGGAAGCAGCTCTTTGACAGTGTTCATGGAGTTGACTAACATCTGTCTGTGCTCCTGGTGCGTCAGCTCCTGCTGCCTCTCCTCAATCATCTTGGACATTTTGGTCATGCCTGAGGAAAAGAGGGAGAACGGGGAGAATTTACAGCGCTGTAAAAAGTTAGAGGTCAAAAACAAATTGACGTAGCCTGGTGTTTAGCTCCAACAATCACAGGCCGAGGGCATCCTCCAGCGTATTCACCACGGAGGTGTTCCAACACATCCAAACAGATCATTTTCTTCATGAATAACTGATCTCGTACAATGACAGCATCGGTCAAGTGTGAGAGAGCCTTGGCATCAGATTTCCTCCGGCTCATTATGCCACCGCGCACCAACAACACAATTGACCTTTTACCTCTGATAGTAAATAGCCTGTTTATTGTCTGTCTCTCCAGCCAGTGATCCTTAATCACAGCATCTTAGTGTCAGGGGAACAGCTTCATTCTGACTGATGGATGTTTTAACCCAGAGAACAGTCTGACACAAGGGTTGATCGCATGGCTCATGTTTGAGCAGACACATTTGTGATAAAACCTGTCGTCCATAATATTAAAAAAACAGCGTCTATCTGGACTGAATGTAAATGGAATTGAATAAACACTCAGTTGCTCTCAGGACTCCAATTCTTTGTTGCAATTTTTGAGCTTATCAAATATCATTTGTCCTTAAACAGGCGGCAACTAAGTTGTATTTTCAAGTCATCTGCTCATTGATTGGGTCACCATCGATATATCATTTTGGTTATAAAAATGACTGACTGCAACCTAAATAGGATTTCTGTATGTATTCTGAGGACAGTTATTGCTTGCTTGGATTGGCAGTAGTAAAACTTTGTTGCTTTGTTGCTCCCTTTCTTCCCAGATTTCCAGACTTTTTCTCCTCTCAACTATTGAATAAAGGCATCTGTTGTGAGTTTGATATGGCTGCCACCTTGGCCAGGTCTCTCTTTTTTTGGGGTAAAATTAAGGTGAGATGAAAGAAAAAGAAAAAAAACTTAAAAGCCCAAAATGTCATTATTTAACATTATTTGGATGAGAAACGCCTACAATGCGTCTGCTCAAATCAGCAGCAAAAAGACCATGTGGGTCGACTGTGACAGCAGCTTATTATGACTTATATTTGCAATTATTTTTAGGCGGTGACCTCTAGTGGTCATAGTGATTATCACGGCAGCAAAGGAGGAAGTGAGCAGGAGGAGCGACAAAGTCTGCATAGGGATACTATATTAAGATAGGCAGATCAAGTGCAGGACTTTCATCCAGGAGATCGCTGTTCATGTCCTGAGTGAACCAAAAGTCAATGTTAAGTTAATTTAACTTAGTCACGCATTTAATCCATGGCATGTAAATAATCTAAATCAAGCTATGTACATAACATACAGTACATAGGCTTTTGCATAAGCTAGGTAACATAAGTAACAAACTTATTTAACCCTAACTGCGATCTTTTTCTTAACCGAACCAAACTGCAAACATATGACAAAGGTCCAGTACGCCCGTCGCTAGTATGCTGCAATGGTCGTGTCATTTTGCAGAGCCACTGGCAATCAATCCACTCAGTACTTTAGATATGAGGACATGCTGGTTGAAATACATTTGGGATGGAGGAAGCCTCTGACATGACTCCAACAGCATTAAAGTTCTCCCCTAAAGTGACATTTTAAGATCCACATGGAGTCGTCATATTCCTGACTGTGCAGCGGCTCTAAAGCCGTTCAAAAGGGAAGGCTCCTGCTGACCTGGTCCCAGGTTCTTGGTGTATGTGATGAGGTCCTCCATGGTCTCCACCACCTCAGCTACGGTCAGGTACTCTAGGATACCTTTACACACGCGAATGATCTTACGCACCTGGGGCACAACACAGACATAATCACAGGCAGATGAGAACAAGCGTAAAACACAAGCTGATAATGGTGAGACACGCTTGTGTGTGTAGGAGCTTTTTTTAGACAGCGTTGGAGTTACACCGTTGGTTGAGTGGTGTCTTTGTGTGTGTGTGCGTGTGTGTGTGTGTGTGTACAGTCTTGTGATGTGCATCTTGTGACTGTGAGAAGTTGCTGGTACAAAAATGAGGCTACTGATGCTACTGAGATGGTGAGCATTATCACGTGGCCCAATGTGCCTTCACTTAGCTGCCATCAAGGACTCAACACACAAACGCACACATGTACACACCAATGCAGGCTGGTAGATACCATATCCTCACACACACACACACACACACACACACAAACAAACACACACAGAGGCAGCCACACACACAAACACACACCCTGAGTTATGACAGAGGGAAGTCATTTGATCCCGGTGATTAGATCTGGCCTGCATCTGAGACTCCATTACAGTCTTGCTCTGAGCTGAGTTCCTCCTTCCTCCATGCAGCTATATAAAGCTTTATTTCCCTGAAAGATACCACACCTCTGAGGTAAGAGTGGTCCTGAGGACACACACTTGGCTGTGAGGTGGCAAACACAGACACACACCTCGGCCTCATCGAAGGTGAGGAGCAGGTCGGACGTTCCTGACAGGATCCCTCTGGATCCGTCGATCAGGTAATCTCGCGCAGGAACAGAGTACGGGTCCGCCTTTAGCATCTGAGAAGCCTGGACGAGCTTCGAGCTGGAGTTCTCCACCCTGAAAAAAACACAGCGGGCTTAAGTAAGGGTAAGGGTAGAAAGGGTAAAAGACAGCATACACGTTTACCAAGAACAGGAATTGATCGCCAAGTCAAATAGATCAGAGAAAAATGAAAACCATCTGCCACTTAAGGAAAGGACAGAGTTGAACAGAGGGTTACTAGGTGTTATAAGGTGCACACACAGGGAAAAGTGAAGATTGCATTTGGAAAGACATCTCCTCCAAGTATAAAGCAATGAAAAGCCGTGGTTGCAATAACTAAACAGGGAATTCTGTGTTGTGTTTGAAATAGCAAAACCTTTAATTTCTTGCTAGAATGATCAGTGTTTCGGGCTTTCGTGCCTATTCCTTAAAGATCAATAATGACTTTAGCCTGAAGAAAGTGATGGATTTTAAGAGCACTTGAATAAGGCCAAGTCCCTCCTCTTTCTGACCCCCATTGGTCAGGGTATCGATGGCTGCTGGTTCATCTATATTTAGGCTGGTTCACATTCCCACACGCCCCCCCCTTCTAAGCCATGTGAGTGAGATTTATGGTGTAACGCAACATGTATGTGTGAGCGGGCCTGAGAGAGCAGCGTGTGTGGATCCAGCTACAGCTAATTGGAAATCCAGAGACGACAGAAGAGAAAATTAGGGGGGGGAACAAACTGGGGGAAATTCAGTCACATACACATACAGGCAAGCAAACACAGCCTGAAGTCTAAGTCCCGGACTGCTGAGAAGCAAGCTCTCAGCCTGCGCCCAGAGTTCATGTCAGCCCTTCAGATCCAAGCTGGAAAACAACAAACAGCCCTTCAGAGATCTGGATGCTGGTGCTGGACAGTCAGCTGGGCTCACTCGGGCCTCAGAAGCGGCTCTTTGTTGCAGCTGGGAACGCAGCCACGTTTCCTGACATTAAGTCGGCTGGAATCCTCTTTTAAAACAAGTTCTCTGTCTGCTGAGATAAAGTGGACCATTCCCACAATTTTGTGCGTGAGTGACTGCGGGTGAGGCAGCGAGGGACGGAGGGAGGTAAACAAAGAACTCACTTAATGAAGGCAGGGGGCATGTCTCTCTTCATCACCTGGTCCTCGGTGGTTTGAACGGTCTCCTTCCCCACCTGCAACACACACAGACGGACCACTTATTTCATTATAATTAGTTGCAGCAAGACAGGAAGTACTATTCAAACAGGGCACTATTATTAGCCCGAAGGGTGAACGGGTGTGCATCAATTCACACCTATTTCAACCATGCGCGCATGTCATATCTGTCGAGCCTCGAGGGGAAACAGCTCAGGCTCAGCTGACTGTTAATACACATGAAAAAGTTTAATTCAGCCCAAGCGCTCATATTTCGCAGCTGCCGGCCTCTTTTGCTGAACTTGTGTTTCTTATTGTGCCTCTGCAAGAATCTACACTTCGCCCCACTTTTATCCTTAGGTAAACTCAAGTTTCATCTTACTTCATTTCCAGCTGACCTTGTAAAAGTTGATTCATCCGTCTTCAATTCTAATTGTTAATCCATTATTATGGTTTCACATTTCACTATTATTCTTATTATTTTCATGCTTATATTGATCTAAGCTTCCTGTTTGTCTTTCTTCCTGCCTTTCTGTGTTAAAAGGTTGAATGAATAAATGCATGTATGTCCATTCTAGTGCAGTGTGACTAAATCACAAATGATATTCAGTATCCGGCGAAGGCAAATGGACGTTTCCTTTTCACTGAACAAACAGAACCTGACAGTCATGACTGGGAGTATTGATTTTTCTATTAGAGCTGCTTAAGTTTTTCTTCCATACGTGCCGCACAATGTTTTCTTTCTGAATGAGATTCAAACTCCAAACTATGATGATTTTCTTGCACTCAATCATGACTTTCTATTTTGCAGTCAAACATTTTGAGCGATAAAAACAAAATTAAGTATTGAAGTCCTGCTTTGATTGATACTGTATGAAAGGTGCAATATTTCAGAATGTCAGGAAGTATTAGCAGAATGTGAAGAAATAACAGTTTATCAATACATTATGATGTCTATGTGTTGTGTTGCAGGGAAACAGTATCTACTAACACATCCATCTGGATCGAAATATAGATTCAATGATCAAACGATCCAGTAGCATCAGTGCAAAGTGACAACAGATCAAATCGCTGCCATCGTTAAGATACGCCTTTATTTTGCAATTTAAACGTCTGGAACCATTAATAAAATAATATTTCCACTGACGAGTTCAGTAATAAAACTGTCAAATCATATTTTAGTTGCTGTTTGTGAGCTGATATAAATGTAACTGATTGTGGAATCGTCTCATACCGTTCGCAGGCCCCTGTATTGAATCAAATCAAAATCGTGTCGTGGAAGACTTTGTGATATCGGAAAATATCTTATCGTTGTCCAAAAAAACGATATGATATTGTATTGTGATTTACACCCCTAGTACCCTTCTGACGTAAGCATGCTAACTCGGTCCCATTCCTAAGCTCCTGTAAAACACCAGTGCCCCCCTGGTCCCCCAGCTCCCAGTCTCAACCGCCAACTGCCCCGCTAATCGAGCTACCTGACTGTAACAGCAGTTACAGTCAGCAGCAGTCATACTTCTGCCAATTCTTACATGCTGCACCACTGAGGAGTTTTTCCTTTCACATTCTCACCTACACAACTACATATTGTTGTTCAAGGTATGGACATGACAATATCTATAAATAGAGGAATCCTGCATGTTAACATTGGTAGCCTTGACTTATCAATCAGCTTACACTAACTGTTTGTCTTTTTCCTGCTGCCTAGCTTTTGGTTTTCTTTCTATGAAAGTTAGATTTTCACAATCTCTGAGACTTTCTTAGCTGCACATTCTCTTGTTAAACTAAGTACATCGTAAGTGATGTCCAGGATTCTTGAAGCAGTCCATCAAAAAGTGATCGGAAGTTTGACAAGAAACCATTTCACGTCACCTGATTTTTCCCTTGTTTTCATAGACAGTGTATTATGTCCTAAAAAAAGGCTAGCAGCAAAAATCCTGCCCAACTATTTGACCTCTGGCAGCACACACACGCACACACACACACCTCAGCACACAGATACACAGCAGGGTGACATCGCCCGCCTCTTCTGCAGATGTTTATAAAATGACACAGCTGGCTGAAAAACCACAACTCTCTGCAGCACTGACTCTCACACACAGAACACACGAGCATTCACCTACACACACACACACACACACACACACTTGAGAATGCAATTACAGTGATATGATGACATCAGTCTCTTGCTTCTCTGTAAGCTAATGGACTTTCTGGCTCCAGAGATTCAGGAGGCTGCCGTCACACAGCGCGCACAGATTCACCAGCTGAGATCGAGCCAGTCGACTGCTCACGTTTGAGTTATTTTCCGATTTCACGAACCATTTTGCAATTATAGACATTCATGCTGCTGTAGACTTCTCTCTCCGATTCTGCTCATGCTGTGCCTGGTAATAACAAAAACAACCCAATGTTGAGCTTATCTATTTTGTGCTTGTCGCACATCAATAATTAATGTCATTATCAGAGGTTGTATTTTGGGAACCACAGAAACAATAAATCCAGTTTCATTAGGGATTTGATCTTTGTGTATGTAGACACTGTAAAAACATCTAAAATGACACGATTAAAATATCCAAAGGCTTACATGTGTCTTAGTGAATTTCCTTGTTTCCCGACTGTAAAATGTGAGGAATGCTGCTTTACGGGTGGAACACACCCTGACGGGAAAAAAACCCCAGACAAACTCGCCGAGTCACATCGGGTGACTGATCAAAGAGCTCCGGAGTTTCCTGTAAGCAGCAACACTTTATGTTGCAATCGATTATTCTATACATAATTAATGCACGGTTAAGTGGTTTGCTGGACGCGCTGACAGTGTGATGTGTGAGTGCCTGTGCAGCCTGAAAGGTGCCACTGCTTCAGCAGGAAACAGACAGCTGCCAATCAACGCTGACACGGTACAATTTGCCAACTCTTACCTCAGATCCACAGGCATCAGCTCTGGTGTGGGTAAAACCATCACACTCTGTTTTTTTTATCAGCTTATTGTTCTGAAGTTAAAATTACACGAAACAGTCCAATTAAAGAGCGATGGCAAAAGTCACCTCGTGCAAGTAACGATCAATGAATGTTTCATCAGACAATGTCTAGGTGAACTAAAGTTTAAATACTGTAATTCCAAGATCCAAGGCAAGCTGTTGCACGCCGTCCCCCCCGTCTCTCCTTATATCCTGCCACCTTTCTGCTGTCTGCTATATCAATCAGTGAATCGTCTACAACGTGTGTCAAAATGGTGAGAAGTTGAAAAAAAGAAAGCAAATCTGGCTTACAATAAACTGTACTCAAGGCAAATGTTTGGAATCTTGAAACAACCTAAAAATCCCATCTGACATATATTGGCCTTATGAAGTAGTTAAGGCTAACAGGTTAGCTGTTAAGAACATGAAAGGCCCTCACTGGAGTCAGAGTTTGGCTTGTCTGTTCTGGGGAACTGTAGAAACATGGCGACACAACATGGCGGACTCCAGTGGAAGACGACCCACTGCCTCTGTAGAGGCTCCCTCTAAGGTAACGAAACATCACTACTCTTAGTTTCAGGTGATTATGATCATGAATTAGGAATTAATAGGAATAAGTTCTGAAATGTAAAACTGACACAATGGGCTTAAAGACACTAAAACCCTCGGTGGAGCTGGGAGGAAGTAAAAGAGTTGGGTGGTGCTTTTCTGTTGGTTATCACTGAGTGACCACGTAGTCCATTATTCATACAAAAGACTGGATAGTGTGGCTGTAAAGACACATGTAAGTGACTTATCTGAACATAGATTACATGACTGATTAGCAAAATCTAATCAGACAACTAACCAATTTATCAACTGAAAAATGTAGCGTTTGAGAAAACGACACAAAGACTTTTTTTTTTTTAAATGATACAATTTCTCGTTTACAGTATTAGCCAAGAGTAGATTTGAGGCAGACTGAGAAGCAGAGGGGATGTGTGGACCCACAGCCGGAAACTCATGATGAGTCTGCCAGTGAACAAGAAGAGATGGCTCATATTTACATGGAGGAGCAGGCTGGGAACAGTTGGTGTGTGTGTGTGTGTGTGTGTGTGTGTGTGTGTGTGTGTGTGTGTGTGTGTGTGTGTGTGTGTGTGAGGGGAGGGTGGAGTGTAAGGCTTGGCAGAGTCTGGCCTGAAGACGCCAGAGACACTTTCCCTCCCTGACAGAGTGCCGGCGTCTGACTGAAAATGGCTATGTCTCTTCCTCTCTTCATCCCTCCTCTTCTTCCCTCGCTCGGCATCGGACTGTTCGACAGTTCTACTCCTCCCCATCCCTCTTCTTCCGCTTCTCCTCTCTCTGCTCTGCTCCTGTCAGAGTGTGGTGGTTACTTCACTCAGCGGTAAATCTATTTATTCCTTCCTCCCCCCTCCCCCTCAGACATACTAAGGGTGTATGTTGACTCCTTCAGGAGCAGCAGAGTCTTCTTGAACACCACTGAGGCGGCGCAACTTCTTCAGCGAGCTCACACTTTCAGGCAAACACACCAGCAGCATCTCTCAGATCTTTAGTTGAATCAGCGCCGCTAGCCCACGCAGAACCTCTGACAGATTGAAACTGACACCGTCTTCTGCGTATGCGTGAGTGTCTAAGTGTCTCCGTGACCTAGATTTCTAAGTACCCCCCACGGCCAGCCCACCCCGGACGGGGTTAACAGTGTAATTGTATCAGTGTGCAGTGGGACTCTTGTGGTGACGGTGGCATGTTGCTGTAAACTGTGTTATATCTTCGCTCAAACTGCGCAGGTGTAGAAGTGAATCAGCATTCTAAAATAAAGCATGGGTGCTCAGAGGGGTTCGAGCTTTTGGTGTCCTTTACATCCAATTAAGTTTATCTTCCCAGCAACCAACTGCTGCTGATTTTACAAGCACTGTTCTGTGCCCTCTTTCAGCACCTTCTTGTCACCCACTTCTTACCTCTCACCCCTCAATCAGTGAAACTACTCATCGTCCTTCAGCTGCACGCGTGGGCACTGAGCTGTGCTAGTTATCCAGAGTGTCGGTGCCTCAGATCTTACAGTAAATGCCTGAAAAGACGGGATCTGAGGTCGTTTTTTTCTACTTTTTTATTGAGTCCCACTTTTCTTCTCTCCATCCTAATAGCGCTTCCTCTGTCCGACGGACCAGTGTCACTGTGTCCTCAGCCCTCATCTCTCCCTGTAGCCTCGCATCTCCATCATCTGAGACCCATCGACCTGCCCGAGGGCTGCTATTAGCCTCCTTCTGCTCACTGTCTGGATGGTTTAACTGAATGGATCAACGAGGACGAGCACAGAGAGAGAGAGAGGGAGGGAGAGAGAGAGAGAGAGAGAGAGAGAGAGAGAGAGAGGAGACATGTGCCCAGCTGCGATGGGATAACAAGGACTCGGTGCATCAGGATGGTAATCGCATCGAGGGGGATTTTTCACCAAGACACTAGACCGAGGAGCCCTTTTCATTATCAGTTAATGAGATATTTATCAGAATGATCTTGTGTGTCCTTGTGCAGCGAAGCCATGGACATTTTGAACAGTAAGAAAACGGGCTTATTCACCATTTGCTATTTTAAAGGAGCAATTCACGCAAAAAAAAGAACCCACCTGGCCTCCAAAACTACATTTGTGTGTTTGGGTGCATTGTCCCTTTAAGGATTTTGGATTTATAATCCACTCAAAGGGTTTTTGAGCAGCACAATTGAGCTGATTGCGCAAAACATAAATAAACTTTTGCATATTTGCATAATCCAAATGTATATTTGTCATACTCACACATGCTGAGTTATATCACAAAGTGCATATCACAATAACAAGTTCAAACTTTATTTCAGAAAGGCAGTCCAACTGAAAACAAGTATCTTGTTTTTCAGAGGGGACACAGAGCCTCATTGAGAAAAAAATGTTCTTGAACTTCATTAAATTAGAATAGATTAGATTAGATTAGATTAGATAAGATTATTTTCTGACGGTGTGCTTCGGTTCGATTTATAAAAGATGCTGTACATAAAAAACCTTGCTTAAGAAGGTTTTAAGAACCCTATTTGTACCTTATAAAACTGTGATCTATAAATCTCAAATCAACTAAAACTGATGGCACCTGCCATGTGATGTCCTCTTATATGACGCCAGCACAAATGAGATATTAGTCAGGAACAGGGAAGAGAATCAATCGTGTATTGTTCAGTGGACTAAGTTCAACACAGGCTGAGAGTCCCAAACTGCAATACCCTCACATAACCAGGAGCAAAATCCCTTATGTCAAGTCTAGACTTTTCATAGAGATAAGATCATTTCCAAGTCTTAGTAAGGCTTTATAAATAACTACTTATGCATGGTTTTCTGCTTAAGTCACACTGAAGACCAAAATGCATCATGCCCGTTTTATAAATGTGGCCCATTGATGATGCAGCAATGCACAAAAGCAAAATACAAGAAATAGCGACATGAAGGCGAGAGCAAAAAGAAACTGTCACTTTGCTCCAAGAGAAGTAGTCTGCCTACATCCTGAGAAGGCACAGATCAGACAGCTCCTCAGTCTGACACACAGCCTGCAATAACAGAAGCCTGCTCCACCGAGTGTGACCTCCCACACTCTCAAATACATTTGGACTCAAATTAACATGCAACCGGCTTCTTTTCTCCCTCAATAATTAAAGTGGGAGTGAGCGAGTTTCCTTCTGTCTGCTGCTGATTTCTTATGAGTGAATGAAGGCCTGTCCCCCTGCATCAATAACAGCGACCCAGGGCAGCATTAATGATGTGGCCTGTATTGATTTCTCCGGTCAGTGAATGCAGAGGAGACATCCGACTTCATTTCTCCACAAACTGACCGTTTAGACTCAAGATGACAGAGAAGAAACGACACAGAGGAGGAAAATGGGAAAGGTTTAAAGTGGAGGAGTCAGAAAGGGGGGAGCGAGGAAGAGAGTGTGGGAGTCTGATAAATGACCACACAGAGTGTATCTATTTCTCTGTTGTTGGACTGTTGTGATGAATGTGCTGGGTTTTCTTGAAAGTCACTGCTGCACAAACTGCAAATTCTGCAGTAATCCAACTCAGTTTAATGAAGTTGGGAGCACAGGAAGCTACAGCACAACTCTGCCTCTGACACAAGTGACAGTTCCCTGTGTTTGTGAGAGAGAGAGAGTGTGTGTGAGTGTGAGGGAGAGGGGGGGTGAGGGGGGAGTTGGGGTTGAGGTTGGGGTGTTGGGGGGGGGGGGGAGAGAAGCACGCATCCTGCTAATTCAATCAGCACTCGTTTCTTCCGCCCCACAAACTTCATTTAGCTCAGCGGCCATCTGATTGTCAGTGGGGGCAAAGTAAGTCCTGTCGCTGTGCTGTGTGCGCACACACGCGCGTGGAACACTGCTGCAGGAGCTCGTGGAAGCACGCACGAGCGCCGGCTGGTTGAATGTATGGCAGCTTTTATATCATTTTAATGGCAGGCAAAGATCAAGATGCTGTGGCCATAAATCTGCCCGGGAGCAGCACCGCGGGAAAATAACGAGCTGCCGCCGGTGTATGCTGGCGATATGCTGCTCTACTGACTCATGATACTGATTACGAAAGCGGTAGGCTACTGTCAGGTGTCGGGCAGGTTCGGAAGTTTGGATGCTAAATGTGAATTGACTCCCCCCTGGTCAGAACTCGGGACTCACCCGCACAAGGTTGCTGACCGCCGCCTGCACCGCGGCCACCGGCACCGTCAGATCCGGGATGGCTTTCCCGTCCACCTCCCCCTCCTCGTGCATGATGACCAGGTGGGAGATCTGCTGGGCCACCGGCTCCAGGATACTCTCGATGGTCTTGGTGTGGAACACCGGCATCGTGAACGACTTTTACCGCAGCCCCGACAGAAGAAAAGGCGGCTGGTCGCTCCAGCTGAAGATCCCCCCCTCTCTCCTCCTCTCCTCTCCTCTCCTCCTCTCCTCTCCTAGGCAGGAGGACAAATCCCGACTTGTCAGTCCAGCTCCCGGGACGAAACCCTCATGCGTCTCTCCCCCCCCGCCTGTGGGCACCGTCTCCTCTGGTGAGCACCTCGGTGAAGGCTGGACTCAGACGGTCGGTGTCCTCCGGTGGGAGCGACCCAAATCGTGACAGAAGGAATCACCGCCCTCCGCCCAATCACAGCGAAGGAATACAGCTGCCAAGCGGGTTGGTGTTGGTGCGCACTGACGCCCCCCCCCCCCCGCACTCACTCACTCACACACACACACACACACATATACACGCTGCAAGTGAGAGCGCTTCCCAAATTACGTCATGCATGCCAGTAGCCCCAAAAAGGGAAGTGTCGATGTAACTTAATGGGAAGAGATTGTGATTTCGAGATATGTGTGTGCAGAGGAGGTTGTAAACAGAACTGTGTTGGAGGCTGCTGCAGAGCTCAGCTCCACACCTGTGAATCCACCGGGTGAGGAGCTGCACCAGAGGCTGCAATGTTAAAGAAAGCAGGTGTTTGTTGTTGTTCTTTATGAAGCGTCAAACCTGCATCTGACACATGATCTACGTTCATTAAAAGGTGGGTCAGGAGTTCATGTCTCTAGGCCTAAATGTCCAGGTCTAAATAAAGCCCAAGGATTCAGCTTGCTGCTGGGTGCAGCTGAGAGAAGGAGTCTCTCCAAGCAGCAGACGGAGACTTAAAGATCCTGCAACCCCACCCACACACTGTTCTCCAACTTCTTCACTTTAACACAGAGGATCCGCCGTGAACAGCTGCCCCACTGGTTTAACAGCCACCCGACAGGTCGCACATGAAATTGTGTGCTCCTCCACATTAAAAGGAAATAATCTGATTTATCGCATGCTGTAACTTGTGTTTGTGTGTGTGTGTGTTTATGTGTGTGTGGTAGCTGGTGGGGTGGTCCCTGCTCTTCAGATCTGGTTCTATGTTGGGGAAACTGGAGACCCCGGCAGCAAAAACGGCAGTATTTATACCCCTGAGATCTGCAGCCAAGAGAGCCCCCCTCAGCCCTCCATGTGTGCTTGGGTATAGACAAGTGGCTGCAATCCAAACCAGAGAGACTGGACACTCTGGTCCACCTTGCTCTCCTCTCCTCTCCTCTCCTCTCCTCTCCTCTCAGGAATTGTCCTTACACAGGAGTAGGACTCATACTCGCAGCATCTCAGATCCATATATGGATTGATGCAGAGTTGAGGGGCAGTAAAGTAAACTGGTCCCTGTGAATAATGGCAGGGGAATGGGACGGACTCTGATTGGCTCCAGTATAGCGCCGCTGTGAACCATCTGTATATGTGGACTTGTCCAAACAAGACTTTGATAGAAAGCATAGCAGCAGGTTGCTTGGAGAGGTCTGAAGGGCGCTCTCCATAATGATGCAACGGGCAGTTGGAGTGTGGTTGTTTAGCACAACACAGTGTACTCAGAAGACAGCACAGTTTATCTTGTATTTCTCCATGTCGCTGCTGTAAATGTGTTTGCACTGATTGATTGTTCGTCATGGTTGGAGCAGTGATGCTCGGCGTTCCTGTGGCATGTTTCTTTTTTTGGGACTGCCGTGGGTGTTGGAGTTATGGGGTATTAGACAGAGAGGTGTGAGTCAATGGACAACTGAACACGTAAACACTCCACACTGAAGCACTCCTAGGAACCATAAGTTGTCTGACAAGATGTGACGATCTGCAGCAGAACCATGTTTAGTAGAACTACAAGTGAGTCCCACAATAAAACTGGATACACTAACTTCATAATAGCTGATTCTGGACCTGTGTGTACGCAGCTGATGTTGGAACACCCAGAGTCATGTACTGCATTGTATACATCAGAATCATAACAAAGGACTCTCTTTGTGACAATACAGTAAAACAGCAATGATTATGACAAAATTAAACTGGCAATAGACCACTTTTTGCTTCTATTTATCATTCTGAGGTGCAAACTGATCGTACAGTATAATGACAGCGGAGTGAAAAAAACATCAGCATATAGATTGGTTCCTTGTAAACCTCAATGTCATTTTTTACCACAAAAATGTAGGTTGCATCATGCCATGCGGAAAACAAAACATCTGCAATGGTGCAACCAAAACAGGAAGAGGCATTGTCTTCCCCGGTCGCAATCCGCAGGTAACGTTGGGACAACTGGGCTAACTGTGGACATTCTGCACTTAGAAAAAAACGCTGATGGAAGAGGCAAAGAAGGTGAAAGGGGGGAGGTCAAACTGAGGTTCTTACAGTTATTTTTTGCTAGCCAGGCTAGGTAGCCAGGCTGTTAGCAGTAGCCATGTTGCTAACCCTGTTTTTGCGACAGTGGTGCCAACAGAGAAACACTGAAGGGGGGAAGTTGAAAAGTTGTCTATTTCCACTTTGATTACCTTATAGATTTTTATGCCATGCTAGTGGCATGGCTCTAGGGATAGGCCAATCAATGTCATTCTGTTTGTCAGACCACCACTTTGTCCCAGACTTCAAAGCAATTCAATAGTTTGATGCAAAATTGTGTTCACACATTTATGGTGCCCAGATAATGAGTCCTAATGTCTTTGAGACAGAGATGTTCACAAGTCTTTTTTTGCAAGTCCAAGTCAAGTCTCAAGTCTTTGGTCACAAGTCCAAGTCAAGTCTCAAGTCTCTAAAAAATAAAAGTCTTATGACTCTCCTGGTTGTAACGAGCCTTCTGTCATCTGTTGTTGTCCGGTCTACTTAGAATACTGCACAGTTATATCTAAAAAATATAGATATACAGCCTAGGATGGCCCTGGCTGTATATCTGCACACCTGGTTTTGTTAAGAAAGAGTCAACGCTGCTCTGTCCCTCTGCACTGCCACTGGCCACTTTTTTCGCAGCTGAATTTAGAAAACCTGTAGATGAACAACATGGAAAATGTGGCTGTTAATTATAGTAATAAGATCTGGATGAAATAGCTAACAATTTTATGTTTAGCTAAACACATCTGGAAGCACATGTTTCCGAGAGAAGAACTGGATCTAAACTAATTATGCAGGCTATATATCAATCTTTTATTTCTGATTATAGAGAGGGTTGCTAAAAAAAAAAAAAGACATAGACTAACTCAGGGTAACAGGAAAATATTGCTATTTCCCCAGGCCATTAGACTCCTGAACCAGAACTCAACTCATTATTTCGATTATATTTATGGCAGCGGAATGTAGATGATTTTTTTATGTCATGTCAACACCACTCAATGCAAACAAGTGCGACAAGCTAACATTCACTCATCTATTAAAATATTAAGTTACAAAGCTAGTAGCAAGCTAAGTGAACGTTACATAGCCGATGCTGAGCTAACCGTCCATATGCGCTAATGTGTCTGACCTATCCGGGTGAGTTTTCAGGTGCCTGATAAAATTTGATGTGGTGATCCAGCATCCTTGATTTGGGTACTGCAGACTTTGCAGTCAGCGCTCCTTCTGTTGGTGCCGTCCTGCATGAACTTTTTTATAACCAAATGTAATCACAAATGGTACAGTCGCAGCTGCAGATGTTGTAATCGGAGGTACTACTGCGTGAGGCCGTGAGGCATGCGTAATATGGTTACCGTGGTTACCATGAAAAAAAGAAAGGAATCACATTAAGTTCGTCAGACGTTTCAGAGTTTCCTCAATATTAATACGCCAAAAAAGAAAACATAATGATTATTCACGAGTCCCAAAACACAAGTCCGAGTCGAGTCTGAAGTCAACTGAGCAAGAGTCCAAGTCAAGTCTGAAGTCTACTGTGTGTGCGACTTCAGTGCGACTCGAGTCCGAGTCGCAAACTCGAGTCCCCATCTCTGCTTTGAGGACCACATGACTTTCCCTCTATTCCCACCATTAAGTTGACGTTTGTGGTTTTGACTGTAATTTCTTGATGTAATCAGTTTTCATCAAATTTGGCACAGACATTCATGTTCATGATGAATTGTAATACTTGGTGATCTTCTTACTGAGCTGTACTTTGCCTTAAGCACCAATGTTACCATCTTTACACGTCAAACTATGTTATACCTGCTTAACATCAAATTCTTACTCTTGTGTCCTGATCGTGAACCTCTTTAAACCATAATTTCAACCATTGTTTGTGTTTAGAACCAACAGATCACAGAGTATGACATATTCACTGCCCTCCATTCAGTCGCCACACACCTTGAATATATGAACAGCTACATCAGAATGCTGTTTGTTCATTTCATCTGGGCACTCAGTTCAATCTCACCCATGAAGCTGACTGGAAAACTTAACACTCCTTCAACTAGATTTTTGGACTTCCTCACAAACAAACACGAGACAGTTGGGATTGGCAGTCACACCTACTCTACTATTAGTCCTCACCACCAGAGCCCCAGAGAGCTGTGTGTTCAACCCCCTCCTGTTCATGCTGTACTCCCATGACCGCACTCCCACACATCAACTCAATTATAAAGGATGTAGGCAACACCACTATCATTTGTTGCACTATAAACAACAATGACACTTCATATCAGGAGGAAATCAACAATCTTGCAGAGTGATGCATGGAGAACAATCTACCCTTCAATGTGAACAAAACCAGGGGTCTGATTCTTGATTTTAGAAATAGGAGGCAAAGACACACACCAATGTCTACATCAGTGGAGCTGAAGTGAAGAAGGTGAACAGATTTAGGTTCTTGGGAATCAACCTCACAAAGAGCCTATCTTGGCCTTCACACATCACCATCCTGGTGGGGAAAAAAGCACTGAAAAGGCTCTACTTCCTAAGGGAACTTGTGTCAGCTAAATTTTGGTGCCAAGTTTCGTCAACTCCTGAGAGGAGTATGAGAATGCATCCTGACCGAACACATCACAAACTGGCATGGTTTGTGCATGGCCCAGGACAGGAAGGCTCTGCAGTGAGGGAAATTAAACCACTCCAAACATCATCAGTGATATCTGTAAAGTGAGATGTCTGCACGGAGCACAAAGTATACTAAAAGGTAACACCTACGCCAGCCACAGTCTGTTCACCCTGCTGCCGTCTGGCAAAAGTTACAGGACTACCACCAGATTACAAAGTAGTTTCCTCCCTCAGGCTTTCAGACTTTTTAAGTCATTCTCTGCACTCCACTATGTAAAATATTTTTTTCTTGTTTAGCATATAGAGCAGCTTGCATTTTGTTGTACATCCCTGTGCTGCAGAACGAAAAATAAAGGTATCGTAAACCTTGAATTAATTTTCCTTTTGTCTGTCTTTTGCTTTTTACCACTATGGTTTTCTTTCAATGATCAGCTTTAGTTTTTGCTTATGTTTGTTACGTGTAATCCTGACCACTTTAGTTGATGAACAATGGCGTTCATTTATGACCTAAATTCACTCTCGTTCTCTATCGCTCCATTACAATCAGAGAAGAAAATATTTTGACAATGCAGGAGGCAGACAACAGTTGTTTATTCTGTCGCTCTGGTAACCTTTTACCTTCTTGGCATACGAGAAAGGACATTAAAATGACAAGATTTCTCTCCACCAACATCTTTTTGTCTGAAGAGCGGCTTTTAAACAATGGTGAGAATTATTTGCAGCAGTTGTTGTGCCCATAAAATGCAAATCTACTGTGGGCTGGATGTCAAGTCGGGCAAGAAAAAGTAATCCAGATGGCTTTCTTATGTGTCATTTACAGCAACAATCATCAGCTGTCTCAGATCTTCCTTTTCGTGTCATGTTGATGTTGAAGATAAATCTGCAGCAGGGCAGCACACCCGATATCTATTCAGAGTGATAATTCATAAAGTGTGTAGAGATGATTGAACTGAATGCTTTTGAGGCGCCTAAAAAAGGTGGCATTTCAATATACAAGTTTCAAATCACACCATAAATGATCTATTCAGTATTTATAGTTTCTCATGAAAAGTCCCCAAACTGAAAAAACCTACAATTGTCCTCAGTTTGTGTGCCACCATTGTTGCTAAATACTTTGTGATTCTTAGTATGTTTGAAGCTTTCTGAGCAACTGGGTGTAATTTGAATTTTCACCCAACAGTGCCCCTCAGTGTCCGACCGAGGAACACATGCAAGAACAGGCATGTACATGGCACAGACATACAAACATTTGGAGTTGGAAGATGAATGTGCACTTTGAACATGTATTACAAATATTTTATTTACTGTATAAATAATACATAACAGCAGGGCCAGCCTTGTACAAGAGAAAGTGCTTATTACATTAAATAATATAAATAAAAATGTTGACAGCTCGTATTAAAAATCCATCCTTGCGATAAGTGCTCGTCATAAAAAAAGTATCAACACTATTTACAGAAAACAATTTAGAAGAGATAATTAAATAAACGTTCACAACAAGCTTATACACACACTATGAGGCTACAAAGCTGCTACTGATGAAATGCCCAGCAGGGGACCTTCTGCCACAGCCTCACTTTGCCGGATACATTAATCCTTGCGTGTACTTGGGGAGCCCTGTTTTTGCCGCGATCCACTTGTTGTAGTTGGTGACCTGCGTGTAAACACCTGGTTTGTTCTCCCTAGCACAGCCGTCACCCCAGCTCACCACCCCGAACAGAAACATCCGGCCAGACACCTCACACACCAGCGGACCTCCAGAGTCACCCTGATAGGGGAGGACACAGCAGTCAGTCAGTGATCAGAGCATAAAGAAAGGTTCCGGTATCTTTAGTATTTATATCATTAAACATTCATGGTTTATTATTTTATTCACTTGTCAAAAAATTACCCACAATGCAACTTAGCCACTGAGTGACATCACAGGCGGCAGTTTATCAGATTACATGCAGCTTTTTCTGGAGCCACAAAAGGTTTTATACTACTTTTTTCACATATGAAGCAGTACTCCCAAAGACTTATAAACATACTTAAATGATGGAGTTACTTGGTGGAATTGGTGGAGTTACCCTTTAAAGCAGGACTGTAGACATTCACTATATGCGAGGAAGAGGCCATCAGAGTTGCACTCTGATCTCTATAAACATACACATATTCATACAGTGGGTTCTTTGCTCACATTGCATGCATCGGTGCTCCAGTCAGGGGTCCCTGCACAGAACATGTTCTCAGTGATGAGATCTCCATAGTACAATTTCCTTTTACAGTCAGCCTGGGAGATCAGCTTCACCTGGGCCTCTTTAAGGTACTGGGAGTAATGCCATGCCACTGCAGAAAACCACAGCGTTCATTAGAAGAGTCATTGAAAGAACAAACAGTCATCAGTCATGAGTCTGTGGAAGTTCTGCACTACATACTGAATTTCTCCATCCCATATCCTGCGATGGTGCACTGAATTCCTGCAGGAAGCCGGGTGTGGGGCGGAGGGAGACACGCGGTCCGTGCAGACTCTGACTTCACCGCACATCCTCCACTTCTGCTTTTGATCCTCAACAGGGCTGAAATTTCAGGAGAAACACAGCCATGAGTTCTGCAGACAAAGCACCCAAACAGCTCTTTATCTCTCTCACTCACACACACACACACACACACACACACACACACACACACACACACACACACACACACACACACACCTATGTCATTGTTGTATGTGGTGTCGTTGTACTGTTGGTGGAGAATCAGTCTTTCCACAGTGAATTTCTGCTCCTTGTCAGCATCCGTCTCATTAATGGCCGTCTTCCCCAGGTATACAGTCATGTCCCGGAGGTTGGTCTCATCACTTGACGACAAAACACAAAACGTTAAAACACACACACACACACACACACACACAAGAGTGTAAACGTGTTACACCCACATATGAGTCATACTGCCCTGACAGTCTGAGAATTGCAGTGGAGGAAATGATGGTGTTCGGTGTTTTGTCTCACCCATCAGAGAAGCAGTGTGCAGCCGTGACAACCCAGCACGGCGAGATGAGAGTGCCGCCGCAGAGGAACTTTTGTCGCCGGTGAAAGATTGCGGCGACCCATGGGTGCGACTCTATGGGTGTGAAAGACCCACCCACGACTTTATACATCCTCCTCTCAGACCTCTCACCGCATGTCAGCTCTGCAGGGACACAAAGGGCAGGTCAGTGAGCTCAGACGAAGGGAACCACAAAGTGAGGAAAGACTGCATTTAAACAGCAGACCTACCTGTATCCGCAGCAGGAGGAGGTTTTACTGTTGGTGTTGAACCTGAGAGGGAGCAGCAGACAGAGATCATTAGGAGACTACAAATGAAACATACAAGATTTCATTGATTTCAAACACCCAGTCTCAGCCTTACATTTAGGAACGTTGCAGAGTTCCCTCACGATCCTCTTTTCTCTTCGGACCAGACACCACGGCGTCAAACTCCGGTCAGGATTCCTAGGGTTCAAGAGCATTCATATTAGACACATGATACCTCTCCTGAACACATCCAGGTGCGACATTGGTGACTGAAAGTATACCTGCAGTAATTGTGGTTGCCCAGTCCGTGTGAAGGTCCCCAAGGGTGAGGGAACCTGTTCCAGTTGAGACAACTGTGACCGCGTGTCGTCTCGGAAACATACCCCCTGTAATCGCTCCCGTCCCCGGACAGACACATCTCTGAAGATCACATGGAGAAAGAAGAACGAAACCATTTAAAGTCACCAGATACAACAAGTGCAGAATACTTATAATACGTGTTGCCTTTGCAGTTGGCTTACGCTTAAAGGTGCCCCTTGGTTTTGGTGACGATCCCTTTTTCCTTCTTGAGAGAGCCTGAAGAAGAGCGCAGACAAATGCGGCTTAGACGAAGTCCCCTTGGTATAAACATTACACATAAAGGTACTTCCTCTTATTGTTGCTCACCACGTTCACGCTGAATGATGCGAGGATGGTGACGATGACTAACAGGTTCATATTCACTTCTGGTTTTGCTTCTCCTCTCTGGGAATATTTTAGTCTGGAGGCAGGCTGAAAAAAGGAAGCAAAATTACAGAAATGGAACGAACTAAAACAGGATTCAAAGCTCACGTGCCCTCATATGGAGTTTATCTTTAAGCTGTGCCAGGACAGAAACATTGACACGTGGTTTAGGTGCTCATGTTCAGGTTCACACGGTGTTGCATCTCTGTTGATTGCGTGTGCACATCCATGCTGCAGAGGTTCTAATGTGAGAGCAACAGATTAGAGCGTGCTCACAATCTGGGATCTGTACTGTAAACACCACCTCTGTCTGTACAGAGAGTGCAACATACTTTTATTTCTAGATATATCTGGGACACAGTATCAACTTGTTATTGTGAAAGAAACATGATTGCATGGTTGATGCTTAACTTTTGACGAGGCTTCCTCCATCTGACCGAGGCAAAATGTTTGATTTGTGACGTTAGGCTTTGTTGATAAAATTGACCTCATAAAGTATTTATAAAGTAAACCAACAACTTGTATTTAGCTGAATGTCACACTTAAGGAATATTTGTTAGAGTTATGTTTACCTTTCTGTCAAAACTTGCAATCCTGTCGAAGCTCTTTTGTTTTCTCTTCCAGCTGTGGGAGCTATTACCTCCTCTCTGTATTCTCTGATATGCACCTGAGTTGTGGCTCCCGGCTCCTTGTTGTTTGCTGCTCTGGTGCTGCAGTGCTGATCCTCTCCTCCTTCCCTCCCATTTAAAAGCACACAGGCTGATAGTGGGAGGGGTTTAAAATGAGATATGAAAACATCACTGCTGCTCAAATGCTGACCAGCACAAGTTTTTTTTACCAAAGAATATTTGTCATGTCCTGTGACACATTCACACCGACCACTCCCCTTAAACCACATGCAACTTAAACAAAGAAGTCCAAACTTGGTCATGGATACAAACAAAACTGTTGCAGCTGTCTGTGAAGAAGATCACGTCATACTATGTCGAATGACAGGTTGGATGTTCAGAAGGAACAATAATAAACTCAATTTATTTCGTGAACTGAAATCTGGTTTGTGGACACCACAGCTTATCAGTAAGAAGTATGTTTTCATCTTAAAGATGCTCTTATCTCCTCGTGCATTGATTAGTGCAACATTATAATAATAATAACGACAACAACAACAAAAACAGGAGACAATTCAGCGCAAATGAGGAAAAATAAATAAATAAGAAGGTGCCAGCTCGGCACGGAATTCTCACCATACAGGAAGTCAACCGGGCCAGGTTAGGCAGGGTTGAGCTTCAGGGGTGAGAGTAGTACAATAGAGTGGAATAGAGAATAGGTAAGAGTGTGACTGTTTGATTAGTCTGATACAGAGTAGGCCACTCGATATGTGTGAATGTCTGGTGGGAGAGAGTTCCAGAGGCTGGGGGCGGATCGACTGAAAGCTCCTGACCCCATGGTGGTTAGGTTGGCAGATGGGGCCAAGAGCTGGATGGTAGAGGAGGATCGGAGAGTGCGGGAGGGTGGGTGGATATGGATCAGTTCAGCAAAATATGATGGTGCCGGGTTATGAAGGATCTTGAGAGTGAGGAGTAGAATCTTGAAATCAATGCAGGATTTGATAGGGAGCCAATGGAATTGCAGCAGGGCTGGAGTGATGTGTTCAGTAGAGGGAGTTCTGGTGCTGATACGATCAGCTGTGTTCCGGACCAGTTGGAGTTTGTGGAGTGATTTCTGAGGAAGACCATGGAGGAGAAAATTACAGTAGTCCAGATGAGATGTAATCAGGGTGTTTACGAGAATAGCAGTGCAGGTTGGTGTGAGTGACGGACTGAGGCGGTTGATGTTGGTGTTGCGTAGATGGCTCCTGTTTTGACATTGACTCCCGTTCTCGTGTTGAAAGCAAAACACTTTAAACAAGACCTGTACTGAAATCAGCTGCTTTCCAGAACTAAGAGGTATGATTATATCATACCTATTCCTATTTTAGCCTCTGTACATAGACTTTGCATTTGTTTTTGGGTTGAATTTAAAGCTCTTTATGACCCGGTTATACTTCAGACCCTATTAGTCTTTGTGTACAGGTTGAGATCCTCGGCAGTGGTCTTCAGTCTCTTCCTGAAAACTAAAGAGAACAGATCTTTGGTTATCTGGGCCCTGAGACCCTTGAATGACCTCCCTGAGGCAGAAACCTGTCTGGGTTAGTTTCTAAAAAAAAAAAAAAAAAAAAAAACCCAAAACACACACATACTTATCAAAAAGCATATCTTTTATTTATTTATTATAAATCAGTTTTTAATTTCTTGTTGATTTTAATTTAGTTCTTCTTGTTTTTATTGTTCATTTTGTTATTTTATTTCATTTAATCTATGTAGCGCACTTTGTACTTTGTCATCAAGTTTATCATTATAACTATCATTTAATTGCTCAGAAGAAAATATATTACTTTGTTTAAGGCTTACAATTGCTACAAGCATTGTCATCATTTTATCTCACTTCCTGACTGACTGCTCTTAGAATTCCCCTCACTTTTCTCTTCATCGCCACATGAATGCAAGCAGACAATGTTGTGTCTATATGGAATGATCTATTCTGATAGGACTGCAGCTTTAATAATATCATTATTTTGATTTACAATTGAAGTATATTTTGCTCAGCACACAAGTGGTCTCAGGGCATCAGCTCAAACTGGTGTTTAATCTCCTTGTCCCTCCTGTTCCCTATGAATTTCCCTTCAAAAAGCAGTGAAATTAGATAAAACATGTATGTGAATATTTTATATGGTGATGTACATGTAAAAACAATGTATATATATATATATATATATATATATATATACACATTGTTTTTACATGTATAGTTTATTCTGCATTTGCTTGGGCCTACACTCTATTTGAACATACAAGAAGTCTGAGACCAGGAGTGAAAAAACTTCTATTTTGCATTTGTTGCGAATGTAATATTTTTTTGCTTCAATACAAATGATAATATAAGATAATCTTGTATCTCGTATTTAGCATTTCCCCCTTTTGGCTTTTATGATAGAATGCACTCGACCTGGCATGGAGGAAAGTCACCGACCAAACTCATAAATCATGTGACATTGTGATGTAGTGTGATGTCACAAAGTAACAGAATTAAATGCAGGACCACCGACGAGGCGTTTCAGGAGCAGTGTTTTCTGCGGGAGAGAGGAGCTTCTCTTGGTAAAGAGACCTAACCTAAGATATTAGTGGAAAGGAAAACAAGAAAAACCATACTAGGTCCCTTTAATGACCTTCTCTGAAAGACTGCTCTTATTTTAAAAAAGCTTTTTATCAGGTCGTTTTTACGCACTTCAGTGATCATTGTTTTCAAAAGTTTTAACCCGTACTTACTGGTACTTCTATTTGCTAATTTAATGTGAATTGCTGTCACTTGTGACCTCACTAAGAGAGGCGTTAGCAAGTTCCTTCGTACTTTGTGGTTTAACGTCACTTAGACCTCAAAACCTAAAGACGCACAGATTTGAATAAATAGAAGAATAAATAAACCACTGGACGTGTTCACTATGATACATCCTTTGAATCATCTGCCTGTCATGACATACGAGTTGTCTTATTATTCAAGAGTCAGACCACTTAACACTAAAACTTGACAGAGCTATCCATTTTACCAAATTACTAAGTTTAAAGATCTGAATGTCAACATCTGGTTTGGATTACAGAGCAGCTGCCTTTCAAGTCCACACACTTAACACATCTTACACTCATAATGTAACACAACTTCCCCTAAAACAATAGGTATTGTAATGGTTTTTGGGGATTTCACGACAAAACTCTCTGACGCCTGTGTTACTCATATTTCCTCCTCTTTGACGTGACAATAGCCAGATATGACACCTTTCAGCAAGGCTGTGCGGACCGGAGGCTATTAAGGAATGAGCTAAACATGCATGATGCCAAGTCAGGAAGCATGACACAACTGAACAGCACACATTAATCAACTCATTTAATCACTCCTGTAGACTGGTCTGATGAATTTCAACTTTAAGCCCCACACAGGTGTTTTACTAAAACGACTGTGTGTAACACAGAAATTACCCAACCCAGGGGAACCCGGGATATTTGTGGTTGGAGCCAGCTGCAACATGCAGTGTTTGATTTGGGCAATTTGACACAATTCTTCTGTTTCCCCCACAAAAACCGCAGTAAAACACGAGAGATGCTGAAAATAATGTCTCACGGGCCCATGTTTTGGAAGTGTTACAGGCTTCAAGCACGAGTCATCTCCGATCAGATGACGTTCTAGACAGGAAAAAAGCAGACGCAGGATACAGTAATTGGTAATTTTTCTGCCTTGATTTAATAAAATCATCTTCTACTTCTTATTTTTGCTTTAACCTTTATTTAACCAGTTAAGTCCCTTGAGATTAAAATGCATTTGGTAAGGAAGATCTGGCAAAGATAGCACACCATTGCAAATGTACAAAGATTGTGAAAAAAAGCATATAAAAACAGAGAAGGGACAAAAATTACACCATAGAATTTCCCAGCTTATGAAAAGCAACATCATTAATCAGTTTTCACAGGTTTCTTTTTTTATCTCCCTGTCACAATAATCTTGATATAAGAAGCACTTTCTCACATAAAGACGCATACAACAGCAATTCCAACAAAACACACTGTTAGACTTGGCAGTAATTTTTAGCGTTACCTATTGCAAAATGACCGATATACATTACATACATATGATGTATGTATGATGTATGATGCTTCATGTTTTACAGTGACTTTCTTGAATTGGGAATTTGTGGTATTGTACTGCTCACACAACAGCAGAAGTGCTGCTGTAGTCGAAGAAGAGACTTCTGACAATTAAAGGAAATGTGTCACTGGCACAGCATCACTTTTTAAGTGTGTCCGGAGTGAAATATTTTCCAGCAGTGTTAATAATCAAATGAAAACGTGGAGAAAACAGAAAAGGATCATTCTTTTCATTAATTGCAGTAAAAAAAATGTTTTAACAATTATCCTATTGTATAACATCAGTTGCAGCGTGTTTATCGTGCCACAAAGAAAAGTTGCGGAACTAGCATCATACCGTAAAGCACATTTACAGTTATAGTTACTGTAAAGGGCAGTTACGGTAACTCACTGGCTGCAAAAATACATTTAAAAGTCCAACAGTGTTCGTAGATGTCATATTTACAAAAAAAATATGTTGGGGTTATTTAACTTTTCAAAAGGAGAGGAAAAGACCAGAACAATTAGGGTCGAATGCTGTACGTTTTTATGTGTTAACAAGAACACTCACATCCTGTACTAACATATGTAGGAGGTTTTGTTTCTATATATATATAGTGTGAGTTTGCACATGAGAACCACACTGACTTCAGCGTAAAGAAAATGAGGAACGGGAAAATTGCAAAGATAAGCCAACAGAGGCCGAGTGTGACTCATTTTGTTTTCAGTGACCTCATCAGATAAAGCTCAGGCTAGGCTATAGACTTCCAAAGAACTGCCAGCTATCTTGATTAAAGCGTGGTCACCTCATTTCCTTTCCCAGTAAACATTTAAACACAAACAACGGAAGTCAGTTCTTTTTATTTGCTATCTTCTGAATCCTGATCGTCAGACTTGCAGGCGTGTGCGAAAAACGCCTTCGACCCAAACTCTCTCACTCCTGTTTCTGAAAAAAAGACCCCAGAAGCCCTATAAGGTTAAACAGGTAGAAAAACAAGTAGCAACATACATTTTCACACCCGACACCCTGACATCACCACACAGGCTAACACTTGAGATGACAGGAAGTGATAAGAATTTCAGATCACATGTGCTTTCAGCTTCTCTTTTCAATCATAAGATATCTCCCTGCTTCCGCTTTCACCATGAGAAAAAGTATAATTCCTGTCATTAAAAGTGAAAAAGTGTCAGACAGTTCCAAGAAGCAACTGTTAGAGCTGGTGGGCAGGTGTCCGTGTCACATGTTTAATTCTCAAACTATTAATTGTCACATGAATAAATATATGATAAACTGATTAACAAAGAGAGAATTCTGCCTCCTGACTCGCTTCTCAAACTATCATTGAGGCCTACAAACACCACAAAAAACAAAAGACGGTTGCGGTGTGTTTTGTTTTGTTGTTACAAATAATAGCACTGGCCCCCGTTTCATCAGCCCTTTCTCACCATTTTGAGCACGTTGTGACATTTCTTGAGCAATCCCACATTTTTCATCATCCACCGTTTGCTCATCTCTTGGTTCATAGATTGGGACATTATCAGATCAACCTGCTGTGTCAAACTTCTGGAACTTCAACGAATCAAATCATTCTGTTGAAAATGATGAAGACAAGCCAATGTGACGAGGCATCTCAACCCTCAGCTTCACCGGTACAATGGTGGGTAACGAAGAGAGACCACAGTGTGTTGTGTGCCTCAAAATCTTAGCTTTAAACATGCTGCTTGGAGACTACACATCCTGAGCACAGAGAAAACATTGTTATCCATCAAAAGTTTGGGAACCGCTGTCCCAAACAAAACGGCTGTATGTTCCTCTTTAACCAACATAGGGACGTTTCATTCCACATTGTTCGTCTACAAGGGTCTGTAGGAGGAGAAGAGCCTCATTATCTCTGCTTTCTGATCATATCTAGACACTAATCATCATGGAAGGTCATAAGACATATATTCGAACTACATGTTTGAACCAAGCGTGTCATTGATACAATGCTCCTCGCAAATATAATGGGTAACAATTGAAAATGGACCTGTCTGTCTGAAGATTTTCAAAAGAAAATCGTACTCCTGAATTTTTCACTTGTAGCTTCTTTAACATGGAAATAATCTTGTGTGTGGGAATTGTGTTTGCTGTGAATCTCTGTGTTCATTTTGTGTGTGTGTGTGTGTGTGTGTGTGTGTGTGCGTAGGTCTCTCTCGTCTTGTGTCACCATCTGAGTGCCCGTTGAATAAAGAACTAGCTGACTTAAACACAACTCTACAGCTTCAGGGACAACTAAGTTCACGTCTGTCACTGTTAAGCAGTAAGGCTGCCATATGGCGCCCCCTAGTAGTGAGACGTGACGTGAGCTCTTGCGAACGTGTTGGAAATATTCATTCTGAGCTGCTACTGCTTGCTTTGTTGCCAAGGAGGAGAAAAACAAAATCAAGGAGCCTGTTGACATTAAATCCTCCAGTTTACTCTTCGTCAGCGAGCTCGGGTGTGGGTGGGATGGGAAATTCCCCAACAGAGGGAGCAGTCCTGCAGAGATCCTCCTGCGCCTCGTCCGCACACACGCATGCGCAGAAACACCGTCTCCCTGTCAGTCTACACTTTCACTTTACGCAGAGACCGAGTTGTCCGCCTCTGTCTGTGGCTTTTCACCCAAAAAACTCTCACAAAAACACAACGTGTCTGTTCACTTCATGGCCGTGTTTGACGGACAGTGACGTGTGAAGGTATTATTCGCCGCTTCAGCCTCCTCGTGTGAACACTAAAGACGAAAACGAGCCGTAAACAACACGGTTAGCTAACTTTGGAGCAACAATGTTCTGACATCTAAAGCAAGCTAATAGCCGTGTGTGCCGACTCTGACCTCCAGGACAGGTGAGTCGATCATGTTTGTGTCGCTTTTGGTAGACTTTTGAATCAACATTGTCCATCTGCAGTGACTTCCCTGGACCTGAACGCTGGACAAATGGCCCTCTACCTCCTAACCTCGGCTTTAGTGCAACAGGCAGAGCTGTAAATGTGATTAAAGATTAAACTGATTGTCACGTCAGGATTAACTAGGTCACAGTTGCAGCTAAAAAGTTGTATTCAGCAAGGAAAACTTTACAAAAATCTACGTAAACCAACGAAATGTAAGAAAGAAACTAATTTGGCTGTGCAATGGAATTAAATAAATGTCATATTAAGTTTTCATAAACTGGCTGATATGTTATCAAGTAGAATAGGAGATGGTTTAATAACATTTGTGATATTCCTTCATTGAAAAAACATGTTGTGATACCTGTTAACAGGTGGTAAAGATGATTTTACAGATGCACAGCAGACAGATGTGTATATGCATGAATAAAAAAAATTAAAGAATGGAAGTGTGTTCTTCAATGTAGTCCTAAATGTTTCTGGACAGTGATGATTTATCATACCCGCAGACATCACACTATGGAGCGGACTGCACTGAAACAGAGCCAGCTGTGTGGCTCCTGGGAGATGAAGGAGAGGCTTGGGATGGGAGGCTTTGGACACGTCTACCTGTATCAGCACCTTGTAAGTTCTGTCGTCCACCTGTATGCTGATGAGAACATAACCCTCAGCCCCCGATGAGCCTTTGGCGTGGTTTTATGCCCTGTCTGTGTTTGGAGCAGGAGTCGGGAGAGAAGATTGCTGTGAAACTTTGCCGCCTGGAGCTCAACTCCAAGAACAAAGACCGCTGGAGCCGAGAGATTCAGATCATGAAGAAGTGAGTGCAATTAAAAATCGTCTGCCTGTGTTCACAAAGAATCCGAGAGACAAACCTCAGCGTGCATTTTGTTCTTGTGTGTTGTGGTCTCTCCCTGTCACAGGCTCAACCATGTGAATGTGGTTCAGGCCAGAGAAGTTCCTGAAGAGTTGAGCACCATTGCTTTAAATGACTTACCTCTATTGTCTATGGAGTATTGCTCAAGAGGAGACCTACGCAAGGTATCATGTGGGTATTTTATAGACACCCTTAACAGTTGGTTGTCTTTTCAAACATTAAACTGTTAACCTACTCTATGCCTCTTTCTTTAGGTGCTAAATAAACCAGAAAATTGCTGCGGGCTAAAGGAGAGTGAAGTCCTCTCGCTGCTCAGTGACATTGGTATTGTTTCCTCACCTTTTACTTTGACAATAAGTCACTGTTATCACATGTTGAATGTATAATGTATCATTATTGATTAATACATTATTGTTATTTTTTTTTTTTGTACAAACACAGGTTCTGGTATCCAGTACCTCCATGAAAACAAGATCATTCACAGAGACCTTAAGCCAGAGAACATAGTTCTGCAGGAGATTGATGGGAAGGTGATGAATGCATCCTGTGCATTCTGCACTGTTTTATATGTGATATGATTTTCTGTCATTTGTTCTCATTATGAAACTGTTTTTCTCCAGCTTGTCCATAAAATCATAGATCTGGGTTATGCTAAAGACCTTGATCAGGGCAGTCTGTGTACATCCTTTGTTGGAACTCTCCAGTATCTGGTAAGGGTTGTGTCACTAATGCACTGCTGTGCAAAAAAAAAAGAAAAAAGTTTTCAACAATCAAGCCCTGTTTTTATACAAATGTATCTGTATGTGTGTCAGGCTCCAGAGCTGTTTGAGAGTAAACCCTACACTGTAACAGTGGACTACTGGAGCTTTGGGACTGTGATCTTTGAATGCACTTGTGGCTTTCGACCCTTTTTACACCACATGCAACCTGTACAGTGGTGAGTCAACATAGAGGCAGCACACAGCTGCATCCCGAAACTGTCGGCACAGACATATGTTAGATTTTGCCTTGCAGAATATACACACACTGTATGTGAAATGTAGTCAAAAGATGTCTCTGAATGTTTTCAACATTGTGTGGATCTGGTTTTCATTGTGTTGGCTTTATTTTTCACTCTCCGTGGTTTCATGTTTGTCTTTTTTACAGGACAAGTAAAGTCAAGAACAAAGGTCCCAAAGACATAATGGCAGTGGAGGACATGAATGGGGAAGTCAGATTCTCCACACACCTCCCATATCCCAACAATCTCAGCAGGTAGAAGGGACAAACAGCTTGTATTATGCTGTCAAGCTTCCTTCATTCTGCCTTAAATCTAACCTTTGTGTGTGAATGTGTGTGTGTTCATAGGCCGCTGCTGGAACCAACCGAGTCTCTTCTGCAGATGCTGCTACTGTGGGACCCTGCAGCACGTGGTGGAGGGCTGGATCCAGACACAAAGAAGCCGAGCTGCTACACAGCTTTACAGAATATTCTCAACATGAAGGTTAATAACATGAACCCTGCCTGTGTTTAGACTCACTAAAACCAGATTTAATTGAGTGGATTTATGGTTTCATGCATCCCAGCTGAGGACAACATGGAAAGAAAATCTGCTGAATGTGTTCCTTTTTTTTCCTCCAGGTGATTCATGTGTTGGACATGACTTCAGCCCAGCTGCACTCGTTGGTTTTGGGTGCTGAGGAGAACTTGCACTCCCTGCAGCTTCGCCTGGAGACACACACACAGTCCCACATCTCCCCGCTGAGTCAGGAGCTGCTGCTGGAGACGGGAATCTCCCTCGACCCACGCAGACCGCCCTCGCACTGTCTGCCAGAGGGATTGGTACGTGACACGCACGCACATAAACATAGAATGTGTAATGTCAAACAGGCCCAGCCAAATGTACATAGGCAGCAAAAGACTTCTTTTTTATCTCCATAATTGAAGAATTTTGTTTTTGTTTTGAAATGTTTGGTTATCATTATTGTTGTTTTTGTTATTTCTGGTCATTTCTAAATGTTTGACTCAGCATAGACTTCTTCTGCAGTTTTTATTTTATTTTATTTTTTACCAGTGCATGAACCCTTTTCTTACTTACTTACACACACTACACTGTAGAAGCCACAGTCATATTTGTTCTCTGCTTTCAGCGAGGCTGTGACAGCTCCATAGTCTTCCTCTTCGATAAGAGCCTGAACAAGTACTCTGGACCACTGACTGCCAGACCTCTGCCCGACAGTGTCAACTTTATAGGTAAGACATGCGTAGATAAATGTATCCTGAGTTGTAAAATGATTTTATAAAGAAAGGAAGATAAACCCTTTCTGAATCACTTGTCTTGATAAGCTTTATTTTTAAACTCCAGTGTGAATTAATGAATATGCCTCAGCTCTCTTGATATTGTCTGGAGCTGCTATGATCAATTGATTTGTCAGTTAGTTGTCAACTTAATAACAAACTATTTTGACAATGGGTTTGTAAGTTTGAGCAATTTTTAAAGGAAAAAATGAAAAGATTCTCTGATTTCAGCTTCCCTATGACCTCTGGGACAGTAAACTGAATATCTTTGGGGTTTGGACAAAACAAGACATTTGAGGACATCATCTTGGGGTCTTTGGAAAACACTTATCCAGTTTTCTGCCATTTTAGACCAAACAACTAATCGAGTAATTGAGAAAAAAAACCAACAGATTAATCACCAATGAAAATGATCATCAGTTGCAGCATTATCACATTTTGAAAATGAGGGACTTTAGGGACTTTAGTTGACCATGTCAAACATTTTTATGTTTTTTTAGACCAAACAACTAATCGAGTAATTGAGAAAAAAAACCAACAGATTAATCACCAATGAAAATGATCATCAGTTGCAGCATTATCACATTTTGAAAATGAGGGACTTTAGTTGACCATGTCAAACATTTTTGTGTTTTTTTCTGAACTATATGTTGTCTCAGTGAGGGAGACAAAAACACAGCTGCCACTGTCTGCACTGAGAAAGGTGTGGGGGGAAGCAGTCAGCTACATTTGTGGACTGAAAGAGGACTACATCCGCCTGTACCGGGGACAGAGAGCTGCCATGTAAGTGCACTACAATGCACACATATAGTTGATACACCCACACACTGAAACATCCTTACCTTGTGTTTGTGCCTGTGTAGACTGAGCCTGCTGCGTTACAACACCAACTTAACACGATACAAGAACCTGCTGTTCTCCCAGTCGCAGCAGCTCAAAGCCAAACTGGCCTTTTTTAAGACCAGCATACAGCACGACCTCGAGCAGTACACCAAGCAGAGACACACCGGCGTCTGTGAGTAGATGTTAATCTCTGGCTGTGATACATAATTTAAAGTCATTCCTGAAGCTTTAATATAAGATATCTGTTGTTTTGTGTTTTTTTTCTGAAGCTTCGGAAAAATTGCTAAAGACTTGGCAGGAAAATGAAGACAAGGCTGATGGATATATGAAGGTTGGACGTTTGTTTAATTCATAACAAAAAAAAAACGTATTTGCAGAGATTGAAAACATCACATGCTAACAATGTTATTCTGCTGTAGGTTGCAGATGTGGGGTATCTGGATGAAGAGATAGTGGCAGTACATTTTGAGATTGTGGAGTTGCAGAGGAGTCCATTTGCAAGGAGACAGGGTGATGTCATGGAACAGCTGTGAGTATCTCTGTAATGTTTACACGATAATCATTTCCTTAAGCGACTGATTTACAGTCTTTGAAGTAGGTCTTGAAGCCATAGTCAGGTGCCCATCTGGATAATTAAACAGATTCTAATTGATGTATATATTCCTTCTGGTCATACTGGCTCGTAAGAAATGTGTTCCAAGAATGGCTTCGATGCAAGTTAAGGGCTGTACTTTGCGTTACCTCTGCTGCAGCTCAGCAAGGGAAATATTTGATACTAAACAGACTGTAACTCTGGAAGATATCAATTTGCTGTGATTGAGTCAGACTGCTGCTGAAGCCTCATATTAACTAAAGATAAACTTTAGAACATATTTTTTAATGGAACAAGGACTGGATTTTATCCCCTGTCATTACCATTGGCACCATGGAGGGATTTTAAGAACAAAAAACTGGTATGCACATGTTCACTCTCTGTTTTGCCCTTTTTTCAGTGAGCAGAAGGCGATTGAACTCTACAAGCAACTGAAAGCTAAATGCAAAAGTAAGTACAAATCATTTCACATTTAAAACAGTAGACATGGGTTACAGGTAGGATTGCAGCAGTATACCACTTCAGGCTAAACGACGGTATGAAAATCGAAGGTTATCATACCATTTAGATTTGCTTATCTATGGTGTTAGATTTTGCAGTTTCAGTGTTACAGAAAAAAAAATCCTACTGTATGAGTATTTGTGTAATAAATGTATTGTTTTTTTAACCAAAAAAACCCTTCTGTATTAATTCCTGGAGGGGCATTGTAGCTGATAATAACAATTGTGTAATGCCATTTACTGCTGTGAAACTGGTGTTTTCCAAGATAGTTGCACCATGAAAATCTCATAATCCCTGCAACCCTTGTTATGGGGCCTCCTTTATTTCTTCATTGCCACTTAGAGTGCTGAGGAATTTGATAATGCTTGTTGCTATGGCTACAATTCAGTTGTATAACAAATAAATGTGTTGGCTGAAAATATGTACAGAGTGATTCACTAAATGTACCACAGGGGGCCCCATTGCTCAAATTAATTCTTCAGCATAGCGGTGAAAAGGGAAAGCGAGATGGTGCGTAGTATGTGTCTGTGTCAAACTATAGTGTTTGGATGATAAAAGGAGAATGTTTTCGTACAGGTCCTGACCCTCCACATGGCTACAGTGACAGCTCCGACATGGTGAAGACAATACTCCAAACAGTTCAGAACCAGGACAGGGTGCTCAAAGACTTGTACACTCACCTGAGGTACAAACAATCATGCAGAGCTCAGCACAGCTCAGGTGTCATTTTACTGTTCTCTCTGTGTGTGATTTGTGAATGTTCTCATCCTTCTCTTTTTCTGTAGTACAATTCTGGTGTGTAAGCGTCGCATCGTTGATTTGTTCCCTAAGTTGGAGAGGGCGGTGGGAAACATAAAAACCGCAGAGGCAGCAGTGATGCAGATGCAAATGAAGAGACAGAAAGAGTTCTGGTACCTCCTCAAAATTGCCTGTGTGAGTATATGACAGATGGCAAATAGTGATGTTGTAGGCACTTGAGGCTTGGCGATAAGGTATTAAATGCATCAGTCATCCAATAATGCTGTTGTTAATACAGGGTGTGGTTGTTGTCGTTTAGGCCCAGAGCAATTCTCCACCACAATCGCTTTTGCAACGGCCCACTGACAGGTAAGATCTCTGACAGGTAATACTCTGCCGCAAGTTTCACAGACTTAAACAAAGTAAATATCCTTAGGAAAACATCGTGAGACAGTTTCTCTGTCATTGGCTTGTCTGTAGAATCATTACTTCCTCAATTACTATTGTTTTTTCCGACAATAATATAGAGCTTTGACGTCCAAAAATATCTGTTTTTTATGGTCTGTGCACAATTGCGACATTCATTGCATGATTAGTGGGGTTACATATGCAGGAAAACGTATTCAAATAGTCAATTTAGAGTCTTCTGTCTCTTTCAGTGAAACTGTTCATGAATTACTGGATGCAAATCAACGTTATCTGAGTCAGCTTACTTCTCTACTGCAAGACACCACCCAGGAGATGGAGCACAGTGTTATGGTATGTTATGGAGGTGCAAGGGAGTGAGTCCATGCTTGTAAATTGACTCCTTGAAAATAGACTCACTGCTCACAATTTCTGTTTGACTTGCCAGAAGGCATCTGTAAAAATAATCTTGCTTGTTGTAAATATTAGTTGGCACCACATATATGTTCACTTTGTATAGACTAAAAACACACCTTTGCCATTAGTCTTCATAAGGTCACACTAGTTCATCTGCTTGAGGTCAAGGTTCAGGTTATAAAATGTAAGAATGGCATGAAATTGTTCAGGTAGTAATAGTGGAAAATGGTTTGTTTAATAGTGCAGCATTAACTTGTTTGTTCTTTCTCCAGGAGCAGGACTGGAGCTGGACTCAGTACAGAGCAGTGAAGAACCCGACCAAAGACTCGGTGTTATGAGTCAACGATTTATACTGTAAACACGTGCCTTGTCAGAGTGACACTATCTGAAAGCTTTGTGATTCCATACTGTGTCATTTACATAATAATGCTGTAAGACAATATGTGAAACAGCATGTTGTGGTAAGCTATTCATGTTTTAACTTAAATGTGTATTGTTGAATTTTAAAATCTACTTCTAGCTGCAACCAAGACTTATTTATTTTAATAGTTATTTTGATTAGGGTAAATGATGATTGCTGACAAACTTTGCATGATGGAATGTGAATACATTTTATAAATGTCTGGCACATAGTCATTGTTTTTTCTTTGTTCAAGCACTTTCAGTGTGCATTTTCTTAGAAACAGTTTGTCTTTTGTCTTCATGTGTTAAACTCCTCAAGATACTCAGTCTCTGGTTATTTACATTCTCACAGTGTGTCAGACAACTGTCTGCACACATACAGGAAATTGCTTGTTTATGAGACCCAGGGTTCAAAATGCTCTTGAGGGCTGCTGAAATCCAAACAATGGGGAGGCTAAACAAGAGGAACATGGAGAAAATGACAGAAATGTAATGTTGACCCTTCTTCAATAGAGGATGTATCCTGCTATTATCATACACTGACCATCAACATTATAATTTGTTGAAGTGTTTTCATTTCACTTTCATGTCATTTGATTGTACGATAAGAAAAAAAAAAAAGCAGAAATAGAAAGACATAATAGAAATACAGAGGCCTTCACACATGTTTCTGTACATTTACAGAATATACCAATACAACGCACAAAGCCTGTGCAGCTATTAGTTAAAAGCACGATAAACCAGCCAGCTTGCCTTTCATCCTGTTATATGTCAAATACGAGTATCTTCGTTTTCAAAGATTTAAAAGTACGTATCACAGATGACATGGCTGACCATTGCTGTAAACGAAAATCATGTGCACTGAAAGAAAGAACAGTACGTGAGACTGTACGCTTTGGTGACACATTTGTTAAATAAAACGGTCAAACGAGTAGCTTTTCTTTTCTAAATCCAGGAGACCTAAGGAAACATTTGCGACTGCGGTCAAGCCCGACTCCACTCGAAACAGCCCCAAATTATTTTGTGGCTCCCGTATATAGTAGATATTATGGTAATGCAGTGCAAGAACAGAATTCAAAACAAAAGCACTGACGTATAAAAGCAATTTCACATGATTTTAGTCAGTCTGTTAATCAATTGATGAATTTATTTAACGATTAGTTAATTAATTAATTGAACAATTGAGGAATTTATTGATTATTTTCATTTTACCATCCTAATCGTCAACTGTGTGAATAATTATTCCAACGTCAAAATAAACTCAATATCAGGAACTTCTGATGAGGATTTTTTTGAAATAAAAGCTCAGTTAATAGTCAAATAGTTTCAATATTTCCCTCAAATTTAAATTTATATTTTAAACTAAAAATTGCCAATTCATCCGAAATTGCAAATTAATTGCCTTCATATGTCTGTGCTTTTATTTTGAATTATGTTATTGCACTGCATTACCGTAATATCTACAGGCACCACAAAATAACTAGGAGCTTGTACGACCGGGGTTTTCCGAGTGGAGGCGGGCTATGGGCTTGACCGTAGTGAATTGTGATTGGTAGATATGGCCAACACAAACAAGCTACTTAACATATTGTCCCTAAGCATCATGGGTACGAGATAATCACAGACAAAAATGACGAATTCGCCGGGCTAACAAAACCATTAGCATGTATCATGCTGTTTTATAAACATTACAGGCGAACTATCATCGTCAACGCAAATTATGTAGAAACCTAGATGAAAACCATGATCGTGAGTGGCAGTATTAAGTGGAGCTATATATTGGCCCCGCCCTCCTATAGGCAGTTGGATGTGAGGGCGATCTGGCTGCGACATCTGTCACCCCATTGATCGCTAGGGTTGATTCGGCTGATCTGGCTGGCTAGGCGGGTGTCCCCTTCCTCCCTCACCGCTCCATGTGTGTCCCTCCCGAAGCCCCGCGCTCGGTGGAAGAGGACGAGGTCCCCCCGGCGGACGACCATCCATCGGTGTACCAGTAGCTGCGCTCCCCTGCTAGAACCTCCAAACAAGCTCAAGGCCCATTTGTAGGAGAAACGTAGGGAAGTTAAGCTCCAAGCGTCAGACACATCCAAATGCGGCGCTGCACGTGGCAGTCTGCCTTCCTTTTTCCTTTTCAAATCTCATTCTTCCTTTATTTGAATGCGCTCATACTTGTTCCCATACATATTTATTCATTGTCAAAGACTGGTAATGATTTATGGATGTTTTCCTGCCTTCCTGTGTGGTTCATATTTGGTTTGGTTCATATAATCACCAATACGAATTGATGACAATTAAAATATTTTGGAGATTAAGTTCACTTTTAACGATGAGAACGGAATTTTCTAAAGACAGCGAATCATAGCATACACATTATTTTTAATTTAAAGATAAAATTAATAAAATACATACGAATACTTCGGTTCAATCTATCCAAATGTAATCCTAATTTAAAGATAATATAACAATAATGTCTATTATTATAATAATGATATTCATAATAACAGACATGCACATGACCAATTTGGATTCAACAACTTTTTGTTATCGATTTTTTTCCCCTTCAGTAAACAAGTGTCGGGGTTTATTTTTCATCAAAGTAAGGGGAAAAAGATGAATGACAACAACTGGTTGGAATAATATCTTTTTTCTCTATTAATACCGTATTTATTCTAAAAATGTCCGACCGTCCATGAAGGCATCATAATGTAACATGTAAAAGCGAGAGCAAAACCTGTAGGAGGAGGCGGGGTAAGGGGGATGGGTCGTTGAATGACAAGACCAGAGGGAAAGACGGTTCGATACAGTGGTAATTCTACTTATCATTACTTTTTGTTCATAAATAGGCCACTCATTTCAACGCCTACATATCGATGATTCAATTCTAGCGCAGTGTGGGGTGAGTTGGCGTTAACTCGTTTGCTCTACGCTTGTAGCCTAGCAAGCTTATGTTAGCACTACGCTACAAGAAACTGACTTCCGAACCCACCCGATAGCTGTGTTGCTAGCTCACCCGGCTAGCTGGGCTACCAAACGAATGGTGTTTCAGCCTTTACTGCAGTGAATTATTTCAGACGTTCAGTGTTATGTTGGCTATTTTGTAAAAGACAGAGCTGTGAAAGGAGGCTTTATACGCTAACGTAGTTATTTCCTCACGAGTAATACTGCCAGCTAACTAATCGTGTCGGTTAGCACTCGCTGTTTAACGTTAACATCATGGGTAACGTTACTATTTCTTATAGAGGCAGCGAACTATAATTGCTTGGCGTTATTATTGTGACCATATGTTACACGTATTAGCTGTCTAAGCAGCCATTTTAGTTAAAACTTGCTGTCATATATATGTAAATTAAGAAGTTGCTGTAGAAGCGTCCAGAAGACAGTGAGCTAGCGTTAGTTTCACGATGAGTTGTGGTCAATTAAGGCTTTGACCTCGGTGCACCTGTGTTACAGTCAGGATACATTACATTTACTAAAGATAACTGGTATAGTCTCCTAAATATACCAAGCCATATATTTATTTATATAATCTCAAGCACTGTACTGTATGTGCACGGTTTTATTTATATTTAACTATTAGTGAAAAAAGAACATTAACAAAGACAAAGAACTACCCAGCTCAGGGGAAAATACATTTATTTTTATACTTGCCATTTATTAAACTTTGTTTTGCTAATGAAAGAGCTACAAATGTTCTTCCTGTTATGACATAATTGCTTTTTGGATTAATCAGTGGGATATATGTATAGTATTTCATTGTATTCGTCTTCTTTTGGATGGCAGACTCAACAGCGCCTTCAAATGCAGCCTCTTAAAACTTGCAGTTGAATAAACACCTGTCTAGATCAGTTTAAACAAAGATTCATGCATAAAGGTAGACTTAAAATCAGGGCTGTTGTATTGGACTGTGTTAGTTTGAGCTCATCTAACTGTACGCACTGCTGCGAACACTTCCAGTGAAGGTCTCAGAGCATAGGCTCAGTGGTGTCCTAAATGTGGCATAAATATTGTTGTATGTTTATGCTTCTCTCTCTGCCTGTAGGTGAGCGCCAGTGAGGATGACGATGCCGCATGTAGGTGCAGTATTTGCTGCAATAGCAGGAGTGGTCGCCATCATGTTGCACTCTTCCATTCACAAGATAGAAGAAGGGCATCTTGCTGTGTACTACAGGTATCACAGCACTGACCTTTCACGTTTGTGATGACAGCTCAGAACTTTTTCAGACCGGAGGATTAGTCTTGCAGTTTTCTGTGTTTGTACAGATTAATTTAAAGTATAAACAGACAACTCACCCCCCAATGATTCCAAGTGGTATCATACCTAATGCAAATTGAATGTCACAGGAACTGATCCACAACAGTGATTAAGATTAACATTTACTGGTTTAAATTGAATAAAAGTTCACAACTACAGTATAAAATACGGTCCATAACCTTCACATTAAGCATTTATTGGTAATAGTGTTTATAGGGTGGAAAAAATAACACCCCCCCATCCTTTAATATAATGTACCATAATTCAACTAAAATGTAATAACACCCCCATAGATTATTCTTTAACCTGAATATACACCCATCTGTCTTTTCCGTCTTCTCGCCCTCTTTAAATGCAATCAGAAGACAATGTGATGCTGAGAAGTCAATCCAAAAAATTTGTTTGTATTTGTTTCAGGGGTGGGGCTTTGCTGACTTCTCCCAATGGTCCTGGATATCACATCATGCTGCCTTTTATTACCACCTTCAGATCAGTGCAGGTGAGCTTGCTCAAAGTCTACTTAATAATATTTTTGAACTGCATATCTGGGTGGGGACTCAGTTTTTAAGGACAAGGTTCATCGCTTGACCCAAGTTAAGACAGAGGTTGACTTTGAAGTTTGAAGGAATATGCAAATTTGAAAAATTATCATGTCACATGTCATCTTTGTGAATGGGCCTGTGTGGTACGAGAATAATCTTAATAAATGTAAGATTGTGTTTGGATTTCTTTGTGTTTTAGACGACACTCCAAACTGATGAGATCAAGAATGTGCCTTGTGGAACGAGGTACGTCAGAGCTTATTGATACAGCTGTTGCATTCATGAAAATGGATATGTTTTTAACAGGTCTTTTGTTTCCTTCACAGTGGTGGTGTGATGATTTATTTTGACAGGATAGAAGTTGTTAACATGCTGGTCCCTTTTGCAGGTACAAAATGTTGTAATTTCCTGCATTGCTGAAGTAATTTTTTAAGCTGACTCATTAATGCATCCAGCTGCTTTGCATTTCAGTAACTGTTGCTTTTGTTTATTTATGTGCAGTGGTGGACATTGTGAGGAATTACACTGCTGATTATGACAAAACTCTAATTTTCAACAAGATTCACCATGAACTTAACCAGTTCTGCAGTGTACACACACTACAGGAAGTCTACATCGAGTTGTTCGGTGAGTTCTGTAATAAAATAGATAGTTTTGTTTCATTATAATGCAACACATAGTAGGAAACTTGTGCTCTGTGTTCATTCTTTTAATTCTTGAAAAGTGATGCAACCGTGTGATGTCTACTCTGACATCTCTTGTTTGTTGTCTTGCAGACATTATAGATGAGAACCTAAAGACTGCGTTGCAGAAAGATCTTAATGTAATGGCACCAGGACTTACAATACAGGTATTAAAACAAATGCATAACTGGAGCAGTAGAGGGGAATAGGACAAATCTTGCTGCTCAAGGCTGCAATCTACTGGTTATAAAACACAATAAGCCATGTTTACAATGCTTTTGAATACCGAATCAGGATTTATAGTCCTGCAAACGGGTTATGGCATAACTATAGAGCTGGCCAGATTGGGTTGCGTGAGTTTTTTCTCCTCCAAGGCTCTGACACTTGAGGAGATTGTTGAAAATGACAATTTAATTAAGGATGTTGAAGAAATGCACTACAGTCTTTGTTTTTTCAGTAACTCATATCTTTTACACTGCAAACATCTACTCATTGTGATTGCGCCAGAAAGAAGGTAAACAGTGTTTGCAAATGAAAGAATGCAAACATGGTTACTGAGGGGAAGGAAGCTAAAGCACAATTCAACTTCCTGTACAACACATCTGCCAGTATTGCGGCCGGGCTGTCCAATGACAGTTGACCAGTGATTGAGGCTGTGGTCTGAACATTTGTCAGTCCTCCACTCAAATTCTGAAATGATTCCAGTCCACTATTTGTAATTTGAAAACCATAACTTGCGTGAAAGAAAGTCAACTGCTCCCTGTAAAATTTATTGGCAGATTTGATTTATGAGCAAGGGGTCACTTTCTGTTTGTCTTCTTTTTTTTCATCATCGTGACAAAGGCAGTCCGTGTTACCAAGCCAAAGATCCCCGAGTCTATCAGGAGGAACTTTGAACTCATGTGAGTTTGCAAATCTGTACTTACCAGCACGGTTTTGGTGCATTTTTCAGATTCTTTCCTGTTATCCACCCACTCGGTTCAACTAAGATGACACATAGAAAAATATTTAGAAGAGCTTTTTTTGCGTGTGTTTGTGCAGGGAAGCAGAGAAGACTCGTCTGTTGATAACAGCTCAGACTCAGAAGGTGGTGGAAAAGGAAGCAGAGACTGAAAGGAAGAAGGCCATTATTGGTAAATGTGACAGTGTGTTACTATAAATCAGTCAGCTGGGTTTGCATTTGCATGCCCCTTGTTTATAATTTTAGCAGTTTCCCTTTCAGTCACCTAGAGTAACCCTTCAGATAATTTCCTCAACCTGTACAGTTATTGAAGCTCCCTTGTTTGTCTTTCCCACAGAGGCTCAGAAGGTGGCTCAGGTAGCAGAGATCCATTTCCAGCAGAAGGTGATGGAGAAGGAGACGGAGAAAAGAATCTCTGAAATTGAGGGTTAGCTACATTGCTTTAAATGTACTTTTGTGAGATGGATGTGTGTACACGTGATGACTGGTGAGCTGATCTGTCATGAGTCTATCTCATTCAACACTGTCTCTTTGTTCCAGATGCTGCCTTCCTGGCACGAGAGAAGGCTCGGGCTGATGCAGAATATTACTCCTCTGCCAAGCTGGCTGAAGCAAACCGGGTAAAAAGCCATGTAGACAGTTGAAGACAAATACAACAACCAATCTACTAGCCTTAAGATAATGTTCAGATATTGCAAGCTATTTTTATGGTCACTGCAACACAATAAGATGATAATGATAGTCAATGTTTTCTCGTTGTGTTGGATTCAGAGGAACTTTTGACAGCCTTCAAAATATGTATTCATTCAGTTTTATAAATATGAGGACTGGCAAATCATTAAACAGTCTTAAATTTAACCTTAATTGTCATTCACATTTCTGATGTTCCAAATCTTTAAACCTTCCACTCAACCCAATACTGTCTTTTGACCTATACTTGCACATACCTTTTGGCAAAATGTAGATAAACATAAATCAATCTCACAACCGTATTCCTACATATAACCTCTCCTGCATGTTTACTGCACACCTTTTATATGTACCTGCCATACTTGGATAGGAAAAACACAATTTGTCTTAGATTTGGTTAAAAATCATCTTGAAAATGTATTAAAAAGCACAACATGTAAGTGTCTGATACATGTAGACACCCTGTCAATACCTGACTTAAACTTTAAAAGGCTATAGATTGTATTAAGTAAAATTTGTCAAGATGTGATTATCAAATGAAGTGGGTGTGTTGTCTTGAAGAATGCCAATGACCCAGCCCAATTCTAATCCTCACACATTGTTATGTTTCTCCTCAATCTGTACAGTTGAAGTTAACACCGGAGTACCTGGAGCTGATGAAGTACCAGGCCATAGCAGCTAACAGTAAGATCTACTTCGGCCAGGATATCCCCAACATGTTTGTAGAGGGAAACAATGGCCCAAAGTCTGAGCGCCCACCGAATCTTCCTAATGGTCAACCAGACTTGTTTAATAAAGTGAAGCCAGAGGGGCAGTGAGCCCTTAGCTCTGCCTCTGCACAGGAGAACCTGAAGAGGACTTGAGAGTGCTGAACTAAGATAATGGGTGGGATAGCTTTGCAGCTAGTGTGGTGAACAGCACACTTCAGTCTTAAATCAAAGTGGCAAAGGATGAGCGGGAACATTTAAAGATAAGCTGAAGTAAGAGGTAGGAAATGCAAGATAAAAGGGAACGTTTTTTTTATCTTCCACTCTTTGAGAAAAGACGAATTTTAGGAACGAGAATGATGCCATAGTTAAAAATCAAAAGCATAATAAATGCTTATGCCTGGGAAGGCGACAGCAAGTCGTCGCCCTAATTTACATGTGCTTGCAACCAGTGCAGTGTTTAACTTTGCTGTTGGAGCTGCATTACTTCTGTTTGTTTGTATGCAAGAGGAGTGATTTGTGATGAAAATGTATATGATTTCTTTGAGAATTAATTTTTCTGGTTTAGCTGAACTGGAATCTCAACAGGTGACACTAATTAAAAGCGGGATGGTTTGCGTAAGTGTGTGATGTGAGCAGGTCATCTCTGTGCCATCTTCTCTTCCACAAAATCACTAGTTGGCTCTTCTCTCTCAACACGAGTCAGTGTGAGGGCAGTTTAATCTCATCTCTTGTCAAATGCAGCTTGTAGATAGAATAGTTGGAGCATTTTACATGTGATTATTTTTCAGCAGTCGTTCACCATCCACCTACATCTCCAGTTGGCTGAACACTTACAGATGTGAAATCCTTTTTTTTATGATGGAGTTCTAGAGGGAAACAAGTGAATGGATTTTTGCTAAATTCACTTGAGCCTGCTTAAAGTTCAGCACTATTCTACAGGTACTCGAGTCTTTTGAAGTTGGAGGGCTGTCATCGTGTTTGCAGAGTTTCCATAGTTGATATAAAGTGGTGTCAGATTGGTAGTAATGTAGTTTATTTTCTGTTAGCTTAGTGATAGTAGATGTGGTTGAGAGTGCAGCCACCACAGAAAGACTTGAGATGCTGCACTGCAGTGGCATTACTGTGAGGCCAACTGAGAAATAAGGTTCTGCCTAAAGAAAATCTGATTTTGTCGTCTAAAAGTTAATTAAGTAATGGTTTAAATGAAGAATTAATACTGGAGCTGAGTAATACAGCAGCTCAATAACAGTGCCACCTAAAGAAAGTCATGATTTGTGTTGTGTGTGCATCTTCTTTTTTTTTTATTTTATTTTTGTATATCTCCATCTGGTTTTGATTATCAGGGCCATGCATGTTGAAATTTGTAGTGGCTTGATTCAGATGATTAGTGGTGCCTGTGACTGTCTGCCGACTCTGTTGTAATACAGTTTATTCAAAAGTGATTTAGATGTAAATTCTCAGGAAAATTGCTTTTATTTAATAAAACAGCTGCTCAGTGTTGGTCAGAGCTTACACTGTTCCAAGGTCCAAATTGACCAAAAAAAAAGAAAAATCATGAATCTTGAATCTAGTGATGAATAAGTTTGAACAAACAATAAAACAACTATCTGAGGACAAGCATTATTATAATTCAAATACAAGTCCTATGTCTAATAAAACACTTTTTTTTTTTTTTTTTTTTTTTTTTACAAAAAAATAAGATTTAAAAAAATTAACCCTAACCCTGCAAATATTTAAGGTAACATTTTTATTTCAACGAGGATGTTGGTCTGTCAAAACAGAAATAATATATACAAAATCCCCTTTTTCCTCTGGCAATGTTAATGTTTTTCTGTATTAAATGATTGTTGGACTGTAAAGTTTTTCCTTCTTTGCCAACCAAGATACTCCTAATTACAACAGTGACTTATGCTTAATGAGAATTTGTTTAACCTCTGATCAGTTCTGTGTGACGACATAAGTTTCAGTGCTACACAAACACATGCTTTGTTCTATTTTAAGATGAATGTTAATGGGCTTAAATAAGATGCAAGTTGGTGCTAGTTTTTATTGTGTTTAAGCTTTTGGATTTTGCTCAGCAGCTCTGTGTTTGAGAAACATGAAATACTTCCACTATTCAGAATTCAAGCCTTAAATGAGAATGGGTTATCCCAGACTGAAAGATTCAGTGATTCATAAACTAAAAAGCTCCTTTTGAACTTAACTAAGAATCTGTGGGAGCCTGGTTGTACATACTGTCCAGTGCTGCCTCTTCATAGACTCTAGCTGAGACGGACAGAACTAGCAGTGGACACTACTAGTGTTTGGAAGATGTCGTAAATGTTTACTTGACCTCTGAATGGCAGTTTAAGGCATTTGCTTTGGTGGTGGGTTCAAATAAAGATGCAAAAGAGGGGTATGAATCACTCATGACAATGATTTTTTTTTTCCTTGTGAATATTTTGTACAATCTGTGAAATTCAAATATTGTCTCCTTGTTTTAAAAGGTTTATATGCAAAAAAATGTTTTCAAGTTTTGACAATGTTCTTATGTAAAATAAAACCTATTTTGGTACCTCTCTTCTCCCTGTGCGGATTTGTGTGTGGACATTGTGTAATACACAACTATTGCCAACAGGAGGAGATCTAACTCTGTTAAATGCTCAATGTTCCTGACAGATTTTAGTGGTTGGAGGAAAAGTACGACCAAATTATGGACTTCAAGACAGCTCAATAGTGATGATGTGAAACAATGTTAAGAGCATTTCAAAGTCTGTGAGGGTGCTGGGATTTCATGAAAACACCTGAATTTTAAATGTGTGCAGCTGCTTGAAACTGATTTAAATTGTGACTGCATTACTTTCACAACAAATATCTTTTTTTATTTTTAAACGCACAATGAAGACATCCTGAAGTTTGGGTTTTGACTAAAATTCTGACTCACAGGCGATAAGATTTGTCCCCACATTTTATTTAAACATTTTATACAACTGCAAATATTTACACAGATGTATTTGTTAGGGATTTTTTTTTTCTAGTTTCACTTCACAAGTACCTCTAAGTCGTACTGGTGAAAGTCAACCAAACAAAAGGTACTTGGGAAGTAAAATATCAAAAATAATTTTCTGTACTGTACTGATCAATAAATAAAGATAGTTACATGCATGTATATACAGCTAATTATCAGGTCAAGTCAGCATTTTTCTGATTATTGGAATCTGAGTTTTTTTTTATCCGATTGCAATTACATGAATTAATTTAACAATGCCCTACTTTGGCTTTGATGTAACAAGTAACTGAAGTAATCACATACATTTAGAGGAGTAAGAAGTATAATATCTGCTTCTTAACTGCAGTTAAGAAAGTTTAAAGTAACGGAAAAAGGAAATATTCAAGTGAAGTACAATTATCTCAATATTGTACTTAAATGTAGTTAGTTACATTTCATCACTGGTATTTTAGTCAAAAATGTGACGAGTCATACAATGTTGGCCAGTCACTCATTTGGGTGTCAGTGTGGTTGAGGCGACACGAGGATGATTCATTGAACATTGAGTGAACATGCAGACACAATCCATCACACACTCCCTGTTGTTCTAACCCAGATAACGTGTTGTAAACATTACAGAGACAAGAGATGTGTTTGTCTCTTGGGTTCGTAAAATGGCCGTCCCGAGAGACTGACTCCAAACCTCAAGTCCTGCCCTCAGCGAGGCCAGTCAGCTGTTCGCAAAGGCTTTCCATGAAGCATTAAAAGTGTGTGTGAGTGCATGTGACCACTGGCTGAATGACCAGATGAGGGATAGCTTCCTCCTCTGACCTCTCACTCTGGTATCCTTTCACAGCCACATCATCACTCTTTGCTCTGTGAGGGAGGGTGTTTAGACTGACCCCAGATCGGGTTTTTCCTGGTGTCAGGATTTGTGAGAAATCTGATCATAAAACATGTTTGTGAGTGTATATACACTTATTGCTTATTCTCATTTTGTTTACTTTAACCGAGGAGGGGTTTTTTTTGGCTGGATGTCTGGCGGCCCGCGCTCATTTTAATGGGTGGTCTGATTTGCTGTCAGGGTTACGGAGCCAGCGAGTTTGAAGCACCTCCCTCTCAGGAAGTGGGGTCAAGGGCAGGTTTGCTTCTCCCTGGATGAGCCAGCGCTTCTCTCTTCCTGCCTTTTGTCCCTCATCATCAGATCCTGCACGAGATTCCTCTGGCCTTGACTCCTCCCTGGATCTGTCCCTCCCCTGAGATCCCAGGGTGTGGTTCCTCATCTCTGACTGTAGAGCTATAAATCCTTTCCCCAAACAACAGCGTGATATTGAATATGATTCATCAGCGACAGGCAGCACCATCGTCAATAGCTGCTCTGTTCTGCAGTTTTTCTCTCACATTCCTAACCGGTGTGTGTGTGCGTTGGGTGCAACACTCCGATAAAGAGCATTAGCGTTGCCATTTTTTAGTCCTCCACTCTGTCTGACCTCCCCAGGTTGTGATCCTCTGGATGGATTTGACTTATTACCTGAGTTAGCTGTGTAATTTAGGCTCTAAACTCTGGGCCGTGTTCTGGTTTTTTCCCCAGTTGTTAGTCAGCCTGTAAAAGCGCACTCACATCTTCTTTCTCTCTGAAGGGAGCTTTCTTCTAGGGAAGTAACCCAAATGATGTCATCAGCATTGGCACGAATAAAGGCTTAGACTCGTCATGTAAAACACTTCAGATTTCTTAAGTGAATAAACTCAAAAATACCCAACTTGGGTGAACTCTCGGCTGGACATCTACATCGCTGAATAACGCAAGGCATGTTGACAGTGCTCTCCTCAGAAGAATCGGAGAGCCAGAGAGTCCAAAATGGAGAAAGCTGTAGTAGCTGATTAACTGTGTGTCACCGTTGACTTTTGTTTCACCGACTCTACTGACGTATATACCGCTCCACAAAAGAGTAATGGTTTCCAAGACAGAGGTCGATGGTACAAATGTCTTTTGAATAAACTACATGCACATATTGTTCTGTTAGCGACCAAGCTTTATTTCTGTTCTGAGTGAAACACTATATTGAAGGATACATGATGTACAATCCTGAGAAAAAAAAAAATCCAATGGGGAGTAAAAGACCCAGTACAAAGAAAATCGAAAGAAGCTTGGAGAGCTTTTCTGACTGTCTGGCGTGTTAGTGGTTAGGTTGTCCGGCACACTTCAAGAATTTCATGAAGACACACGGATTGCTTTTGGTGTGCTGGTTTCTGGTGTGAGCAGGACTTAAAATATTTGACTTAGGGTTAGAGTTAGTGTTAACTTTATTATGAACTGGGGGCAGAGAAGGTGTAATGGAAAATGCTATGGTGTGTGGCATCTGTGGTGCTCTACTCACACTGGGGACTAAAACTCCCTCTCCAAGGGTCTCTCTGAAGTCATGTAGCTGTACAGCGGAGCGTTAGCCTACCAAACTGAATTATCCCTTTAACAACTGTTGAATTCTGATCAGTGTGAATATCAGCACTTATGTTGGACTTTTTTTGTTACAGATCCGAATGGTGTCTTCATTATAGTAGATATATCATATCTTCCTGGTTATTACTTGAGATGCTGGCTGCTTACTTTTGCTTCACTACAGTATACAGTGAAGTTTTATTCTTAATATAAATAGATTTTATGGAAGGCTGTTTTGTGCTGGTTTATCAAATGAAAAAAAAATATTTTGACAATTATTTTTGACATTTGACCAGTTATAGATAAATATGTGTCAATGATAACATTTATTATTGATAAAATAATGTAATTTTAAAAAGTGTTTTTGCAGACTTTTCATTAATATTGCTGATGAACAACGCTGTCTGGCCAGTTTCACTCATCTTTACATCGTTCACTATATAATACATGCATTAGTGTAATTTATTCCTGGTTTAATCTCATATGTAATTATTATCTATACAAGAGTGCCGCAAAAATCTTGCATCCACTCGAAGTGATGAAAATGTTTAAATATCGAGAATAAAAAGTCAGATTTGCAGCAGCAGCAGCAGCAGCAGGCAGCTGGAGGAGGTCAGGCTGCTGATACAGCTGAGCAGGATCAATGCCGGTGACGCTTTACTATATTTGGTCATCTGTCAGCCTCATCGCACATTCATTCTGAACCCAACAGTGGAAAATTAGGTCATCAATATCTGCGCGATGCCTTTGACCAATCGTCACACTTAAAGAGGAACTAGAGCTCCCTAGAAAAGCAATCACGCAATTTCATACTCGGAAGGAAGTGACAGTGGATATACGTCTCTGCGTGTGCCTTTGTGTGGTTAATATCTAAGCTTCAAATCTCTACTCTGCTTATTTGCTACACCCTGCTCATATTAAGAAAGACACTTTGGAAAGTTCAAGTGGATTGTTGATTTTTTTTGGAGCGCTTGGCAGTCAGAAGTTATGGGCTGCGTAAAAGGCACAGAGGGTCAGAGAAGGCTGCAGAGCCACAAACAACATGAAACACACATTCTACAAACACAAATCCTCACCAAACAGGCGGATAAACTATTTCCACAAGAATCTCCTCCGCCAAGATTTAAACACAGGGACATGAAATGCAATAACATTGCTATCATAGAGATTATTACATCACAGCTGTGCACTGTGAATGGTCAGACAAACAAAAATCAAATTACCGGACCAATGTGATTACGTCACAAAAACACACGGTGAAGCGTAACACACATCCGGTGCACTTCAACAGGCGTTGATACATTTGAGCTGCCAGGACATTAACCTCAGACCTTTATACTGTATGATCTGATCCTAAGAGTTCAACAAGGTGAGAGTTCATCAGAGTCAGGGTTGGAGGGCTGTACATCTCAGCACGCTACGACTGTATGACCGGTTGTGTGTGAGTGTTTATCACAAATCGCTGCTGTGCGTGTTTGGATCAGCGTGTGTTGCCTTTTGCTTTGTACGTCTCCAGATGCCGAGTCAGGTCGTCGATGCGCATGTCCTTCAAGTGAACCAGATGCTCTAACCTGCTCACTTTCATCTGCAGGAGCTACACGCACACGCACACACACACACACACACAAACGAGGATGGAAAAGGACATGGTAAGACTAGCGAGGTTTTTTTTTTTTTGTGGTGAGGTTTGTTAAATGTGAATTACCTAACTGATAAAAACTCCTGAAAGTTTAGCGTTACGGTGACGTGTTGCACGTTTGTGAGACTATTCTGCCTCCCTCTTAACATGCAGATGTTGCAGATGTGGCCACAGACAGAGAGGAAGAAAAAAGTTAAATCCACTGAGCAGAAACTGACTCAGCAACCACTGCTGACACAGCTCATGACGCATATGTATCACACACACACCTAAATGACTGTCTCTCTCTTGCTCTCTCTCTCTCTCTCTTTCTCACACACACACACACACACAAACACACACATGCACTCACACACACACACACACACACACACATCTGCAACAATAATACAGGTGTTAAAACAGTATGACAAATCTCCTTCCCTGCAGGACATCAAAACGGAAGGTGGTTATGTTTGCAGATGTTCAACCAGTCAGCCGACTGTTTCCTGGAATTAAGTGAGTGTGTGTGTGTGTGTGTACCTCCACAGTCTCCTGCAAAGCCATGACAGCCTGCTCTTTTTCCTGCAGGATTAGCCGGAAAGCTGGGTCCATGTCTGAGTAGCACAGCACCGCGGGCTGCGGTCTGCTATGCAATGAAAAATACAAACAAAACGTTATTATCATAAAGGCTGCTGTTTAATTCGCATTAAAGGCAACACTGTGGTCATACCCATTTTTTACTCTGCTCTTGTCATCTTTTTTCGTCTCTCCTCCTGCCAGCTGAACAGCACGTTTCGCCTCAGTCTGACGAACTTCTGGAGACAAGCAAAACAGGACTGTAACATTCCTCCGACTACAACCTGAGCACGAGACGATGAGTAAAAAGGGAGGAGGACAGGAGGCAGATAGGCGATTAATGAAAGCAGAAAGAAAGAGGGAGGAACAGGGAGGCAAGGTTTGAGGATGGAGACGGAGAGAAAGGAGGAGGTTTTGTAAGCTCGGCCGTGCTGAGCTCAGGCCAGCGATAAAGGCCACCTGGTGATGTTAAGAGCTGATATGAGGGGAGCCGAACTGTGTGTTTGATTGTAGATGGGGTGTAGATGAAGGAGGAAAGAGCAGAGGGAGGAGGTCCCGGGCCTGAGGTCAGCTCCACAGGGTGGTTTCAGGGACAAATGAGGTGTAGGAAACGGAAGGGATACACGTCACCTAAAAGGTTGTGGCCTTCTCTAATCAGCCCTGTCTGATGCTGTTAGACGTAGGTATGTTTGTGTCTCTGTGTGGTCACTGATATCTCTGACAGGGACAGATTAGCATTAACTGAGAGACTTGGTAGCACAGCAGAAAAAGGCTGACAATAGCAAGACAGGCAAGAGAGACGGCAGGAAGCAGATAGATCACAGACACACACAACAACGCACTGTGTCTTTCACATGCTGATTTTGTGTTTGTACACTGACAAGCAGACACATCAACATCATAAACAGTCTAAAATAACACCTTAAACTTCCCTCTGTGCTAAAAAAAGGCAACTTTGGGGCTGCGCTGCTTCAGTCAGGGTTCCAGATCGACTGTGTCAGCTAACAAACTCCACAGATGACACTGAAATAAGGTCATAGCTTGCACAAGGCGTGAAGTCAGGACACAGTCATCGCGATCTTGTGAACTCAGCAACTTCGGTTATTTGCTTGATTTCCCTTTTTCCACGAATCAATTGCAACAGCTTCTTCTGAAGAAATCTTTTTTCAATATCCCTTCACAGGATGTCAAGTCAGAAGATAAAGTTCTGACGAATTGGTAATGAAATAAAAGATATGTTGTCTAACCTGCGTGCAGCTTCTCCTGCTCCCTGGTGTCATAGTAGTCCAAATCCTGAGTTCAAACGAAAAAAAGTGTTTAAAATGTGGTTATTTTTCCGCCTGCGTTACATTTCTCACTAAGACTGAGGCCGGCTTTATGATTCACACAGAGGAGAGAAGAAACACAGTGATTATTGTATTTTGTCATAAGTATTCAGGCAGGCAAAGACTGGCTTGGAAGACGCGCATAAACACAGTACACACCAGTATATTCTCTGTAGTGTGCTCCAGTTTCTTATCTATCCTCTCCCTGAGGCTGCACAGTATAGGCTCTATCACTCCCGAGGTGCTCAGCACAATCCTCCTCACTGTCTCCCCGGGCACGTGAAAGTTCAGCTTGGAAAACACCTTCCTGTCCGCAGTGGAAATAAAACAAACAGCAAACAAACACCACAGATGTTTCTAATTAGCTAAACCAGTTCGGAATAGGAGCAGTGGGTTGAAAGTGATTTAACGGATGATCCAAGACGATGATGATGATGATGATGATGATGATAAACACCATAGGGGCCAATGTTGTTTACAGTGAAGACCCATAAATCTGGAGCTGGCTGCGTGCCATATCAGTGGCCAGGGAGAGGACGAGTGGGTGTGTGTTGGATTGGTTCTCACGACCTGATGCAGAGGCCCCACGGCGGTGGTGCTCCACATCAGTTTGGATTTTTCTTTTTTTTTTTTTTTTACTTTTTGTTCAGTGTGTGTGTTTGTGTACTGATGCTCTGAGGAGGTGTGGGCATATTAACAACGTCAGACTGTGAAATTTGTAATCTTTCTAGCTGAGGGGTGGTTGTGTGTCCTTCGTGCAGCCTTTTGTTTGGTTGTCTCCTCTCCACAGTACATGCAGCCTTGAATAGACACATACTATACATCCAATATATGTTTTTCTTGCCTGTTGAGTACGCTCCAGTTACTGAGCTTCTGCTGCGTGGAGTTCGCGGGGATATAGTTGTGCAGGTCGACAAGCTTTGGGAAGAAATATCTGACCACCTCTGCGGCCATCACTACGGAGGGTTGAGCAGAGAGGCAGGGTCAGCTCACAGGTAAATAAACAAACAGACGTCTGAGCAAAAACAAGATAGTGTTAGGTGACAGATGTAATACTCCAGCTGCTTGTTTAGCTAGTTTGCACCTCCCTGGGGGCGCTAGCCAAGCTCAAAGGCTAAGTTAACTAGTTACCCCCGTCGCTGAAGTCTCTTGTGATGTTTCTTTTGGGCCGGGACAGAGGTATTTTGTCTATCCATGCGTACAAATCCTGGAGTTCCTCTTCGTTCAATTCTCGGTCCATTTTCCTCAAAACGACATCTGTTTATTGTAAAGTTTTACAGAGCTAACGTGAGCCTGTTAGCTTCCCTCCCCGACAGGTTGTTTAAGGCGTTGCTAGGCGACCGCTAATGAACTATGCCAACACGGCGCCTCCGGATGTAACCAGAGGCGGAGAAAGCGGACTGAGACATTGTTTGTGGCGATTTATTTCTTTATTGTAAGCTCCGTTTTACAGGCAAGAAGAAAACAAGAATTCAATAAATATTAAGTTTTTCAAGACAAATCCAAGGCAGAGTCCTTCATCAGGCACCATGAGTGAGGGACCGTCTGCTGCATAGAATATGCGGTATAAAATCCCTTGAAGAATTACAATCAACATGTATCAAGTCAACACAGACAAAAATAATAATAATTCAGTCTCACACGTCAAGCATACCTTTGTTAGTACAAAAAAAAGTTCAAGAAAATGTCAGAACTTTACATCCTTAATTTAAAAGTCTCTAAGGTGCCCACATTGGTGCAACATTTTAAAATCCCTTAACATTATTTCTTAGAAAAGCAGTACCAAAACTATGTGAGGGAACAGTAACAGTTAGTAAAACGGTTACAGCATTGATAGTGCAATTGTCGCATAAAGTGTTCACATATCCAAGGATCAAGGCAGAGAGAGAATTCCCTTAAATAAAACGAAAAACAGGAAGAAAATAACCATCATCATGGCAGCACAGCCATTTGTCATTTATATAGCACAGACGTTGAGTCTGTCAATCATGGCTTCAGGTTTTCATCAACAGACTGAAGGCTTACATAAGCAAGAGACAGACGGCGCTAATCTTGAAGGAGGCCATAATTGACAGGAAAGCTCCGTCACTTATTGTTGCTGATCCTTCAGTGGATCTTGTTTCCACTTTAAGACAGACGAGCGTCTCCTGAGAGGATTTCCAAGTCCTTCTAGGTGGCACCACAACAGTGTCCTCTGTCAGAGGATCTCAGTGTTTACACCGAGCTGAATTATTCCCTCCGTCATCTGGGCCTGCTGGGGGGCATCAGGGCAGCTCTGCCTGCAAGCTAGAAAAACAAGCACTGTTAACAAACGTGATGCTGATAAGCTTTCTCTCAGTACAACCCATAAATTCTTACTCCAAACACTCAAGTTATCTGTCTCAGTGGTGGCCAGGAGAAGTTTATGTGCTTACTGACTAACTCTGAGCCACCGCTTGCTCATAACACTGCTATGTTGGGACAATGTCCAAAACCACAGACTTCTTTATAAACCTGAATGCCCTGAATGACACCAGGAATGCCTGAATGCTAACTGCCAGGATTTGGAGGATGGAAACTCTGGTTGACTCTGGATGCCGTCTGAATACGTACCAGCTGAGTGTGTGGCAGTGGAGACAGGACTGCAGAGGGCTTCGGCTTCACCGGAGGCATCGGAGGCTTTGGCTTCATGATCTTAGAAAGGAGATGTTCACGTTTACAACACAAGCAATGGCAATTACAGTTCCAGCTGGGGTTTGGTTAGATTCTAGAAACCACAAGAGCAAGCTAACTTCTGAAAGTACCCAAATTAAAATTGGATACTTTCAGACCCTCTCTTCACAGCCTCCTCTCCACAACCTAGCTCAGCAGTTACTGCTCTTTGTTGTGGGAGTGTGCTTTGTGCTAACTGGGTTAGCTGCTTCATCTGATTTCAATAAAAAAAAAAAAAAAAAAAAAATTGATGAGCTTATTAGAGGCCTGTGACTGCAACAGACACTAGACTTTCTTGTTTTTTCCTCAGAGCATATGATTTACTGTCTGCTGTCAGGATGTTAAGAGATTTTCAGCGAATATAACAACTCACCAACCTCAACTTTAAACGTGTGAATGGGAACAAATGAAGATTATAGAAATAAATGTGACTTACCGGTTTTGATGCCAGTGGTGGCAGAGGTCTAGATGGAGGTAGGGGCTTATTCTGAAAACAACAAGACAAAATAACATTAAAACGACAACAAAGCACAATTTAACGAAGCAAACAATTTGTGTCATTAAAAGGAAATTAGCAATATTGTTAAATTCTGTATGCAGGTTTACCTCAGTGTAGATGGGCTTGCTTGGAACAGTTGATGGCTGCATGAAGGGCCTTACAAACTAAAGAAAAACATTTTATAATAGGTGTTATGCCATAGTATATAAAAATTGCCATTCTAGATATAAAAATATGCTACGTCTAAATAAAGACTCAACGCGGGACAAGATTACCTGTTGAATCTTTGATGGCTGAGGCACAGCTGGGAATTTCTTAGGTGGCTGCAAGAGACAAAAACAGAGATGAGATAAGGCAAACTGTCTTTTTTAACAATAATCTTTACTGTTATCGCATCTTAATTATAATGACTCGATCACATGCAAAGAATATTGAGTTGCTTGCCCTTATTCCGAAAAAGACAACATTATCAAAGTCTTATAATGAAAATGTTTAAAGTAGGTGCGTTCCTCTTTCTTTGCTGCATGCATCTCTTCCCTCGCCCTGCAAACTGTTGACTAAGCGCAAGTGCAAAGCTGACCGTAAAAAGGCGAGAGGCTGCGTGTTGCAATCTGCAAATGTGCTTCATGTCCAAAGATTGCTCCTAAAACATGAATAATATATGCATATCTCACATGTCACAGTCAGCTAATGCTACATTAGGAGGTTTAATTCATAATATCGTAACAGAATTTGCGGTTTTCCACACCCTTTATTGTCACAATCTAAACAATAGTGGAAAACTAATGTGCATGTAAACATTGTCAAGCGGTTCGCCTGTTTATGATTTTGAATAGCATTCATGGAGCACATTGGTCGTCAGCGTGTGGATCAGGGATACTTTTTGAAGCTTTAAATTTAGGCTAATTACCCAAAACTAATCTACACAGTGACATTGTATTAGATGCAAACTACAGTTGCCACAAATGTAAATATAGACAATAAGATGTCATAATATGACTACACTCTGGTGCTGAAGCTCACCTCTGGAGCTGCTCTGCTGGGCTTCAGCGCCGCAGTCTTTGGTCTGGCAGGAGCAGTGGACAGAGGTTTACAGGCTTGAGTGGCTGAAGACTCCACAAATATAGGCTGACTGATCTGTGTGGTCCCAAGACGAGGGCTGCCTCGTGTACTGCTCGACCGAAACAATGGGTTGGTTTGTCCTGCGGTAGACTGGAAACATCTATAAAGAAAATACAGACAGAAGCTAAGATTAAGATTCTGGCGGATAAGATAAACAGTTTTGTTTATCGTTTCATGAACAGAGCGATTTAACGAACACTGAAGGAAAGGAACAACTTTACCTCTTTGTAGGTCTCCTTTTTCTCATGCAGCACATCAAACTCCCAATAACCAGGACTAGCAGCAGAAGTAAGCCAACCACCAGTGACACGATAAAGACCACCAGACGTCCCTCTGTACAACACACACAATCCCACACATTGATTACCATAATACTCTTTTACTGCTCAAGGATGAGCATGTAACTTCAAATGTCGTCACCCCCCCCAACCCCCCGGAAACAAAATGTACTGTAATGTCATTACTTCATTTGTACAGACTAATGGGGGAATTCCATTAAATGAGTGTCTGTTTGTGCTCAATGGAACAGAGCACAATTGTTTGCGAGTCCATGAGAAATCTACTTCAAGTATTAAATCTTGGTGAAAAACAGTGAAGACACAGGCAGCATGGTCATTAGAAGGTCAAGCATACACAGAGGCAGATACGCAGACTGTCGGTGCTTAGATGTGCCACAAGACAAGCATACCATACCTTCAGGCAGCTCGGACTGCAGCACATCGCAGTAAGGCGGCGCCCAGCCGGGGTTACAGTGACACTTGCTCTCATGGTTACAAACCTGCCAGAGATCACACTCACAGTCATGTCATGTTGTCATGGCTCATAATGTTCCAAAATGTTGCGAGATTAACAAACGTCTTACCCCGTTGTTGTTGCATTTAGCAGAACAGTCGTTTGGTCCGTACACTTTTATGTTTCTAATGTCTTGACACCGTTGGTTGTAGCATACCTGAAAGATAATGTGAGGACATTGAGGCAGGGGGCCACAGAGGTTTTGTTGATACAAACTGCGAACAGCAACAGGGGCAGTTTTCCTCATTTACTGAAGTGCTGTACTTAAGTACAGTTATTAGGTTCTTGTACTTTACTTCATTATTTCCTTTTTCTGCTCTCCTATTTATTTGATCATTTATTTATTCAGCAATCGGAAAACAAAAAGAAAAACGAAACACTTATTCCGATTCCTATGGGTGACTGCCACTTTGGCAAAGTAATATTTTCACACTACATCTTTACTTTTACTCAAGAATAACTTTTGGGTACTTTTTACACTGGTTTTCTTACCATGTTGTTGCCACACTTGGTACCAGTAGGGACCTTGCCCAGATCTGCAGGGTAGTTATCTTCGGGTTTCATAGTTGCTTCATTGCATATAATTCCATTTCCCACTTTGTTGAAGAACTTCCTGGATGTGACCGGAAACTCCCAGCCACCGGAGCAGTAAAGTGTCCCACAGGACTGATCTCTGTAACCAGAAACCACAAAGTAGTAATCCCAAAACCAACAGCACCACACTGTTCATTAGGCTATGACAGAGCTGTTTTGGCTTTTCATTACATACCGGCTTGAACATCTCTGGCTAAACAGTGTCTTTCTGCAGTTTCCATTCTGGGCGAAACAAGCATCTGCAGCTACTTCGGCATCTAAATGGAACAAAATAAAAAAACAAAATGGCTGCAGACTAAAGATTTTTGATGAATCAGATATAAAGCACATCTAAACCTCCACCGGTGCTCTACCTGGTCCCCAAAGTCTCTTGCAGTGTTCCTGTCGGGAAGGACACTGTCCATTGTAGCAGTATCCTTTTCCACGGTTGCAGGGAAGGCCATTTTGGGTGTAGGCGTCAGTCGGACAAGAGGCCGAGAAGCCAGTGCAGTATTCTGGCAGATCACAGTCTCTTGCCTTCGGTCGGCAGACGCTGCCTGTCGCCTTCAGCTGTGTAGAGTGTAGAGAATCACAGATGGTGATGTACGGACGATTGAAATACATACACTCGCACATAACCGGCCAGACGGCGCAGTCAGACAGTGTCTAGCTGAATGGTAACACAATTAGCATCAGTGTTACTTCACACATGTAGAGAGGACATAGTGAGTATTTCTTACTTGGCAGTTGTGGCAGCACGCTCCCTCTGCACACATAGCTCCCGCATTAAGTTTGCAGGTAGTGGCATTACAGCAGGGATTCTTGCATTCCTATGAATGACAGCAGGGTGCAGAATATTACAAACCACTCTTCTTTGTGTGCTGAAATGTTATTGTGTTAATACACCCTGTGTGCACAAACCTCTACAGTGCCACAGTCACACTCCTCTCCAGGCTCCAGGAAAGCATTTCCACACACCGGCCCTCCGTAGATACGATTGGTAGAGGGAGTATCCAGCAGACAGGCAGGGTTGACCTCATCCAAGAACCTGCCGAGCTGCTGCCGACTGCAGCTGCTGAACAGCTCTGGGAACACCATGCTACAAAAAGAGACCCCCAGAAAAAGGACAAAGAAGGTATTTAGTAGCTTTACTTTTGTTTAAGAGCAGTCATGTTTTTGGGGAATTTATGTGCAGGTTAAAAAGTGAGCTTACCCAACACTCTCAGACATGATGCAGCCTCTTTTGGTTGTCAAGGAGCCACAGACACAGTTTTCAGTGTCATGGGACAAGCCCAGGTTGTGACCCATCTCGTGTGCAATAGTTGAGGCCACTCCAATCGCGTTATTGTTGTGGTCCTGGAAAAAAGTGAAGTAGAGTAAAAAAACTGTTTCCATTTTAGAAACACTGAAACTTTGCATTTATTAAACAAAAAAAGCACATTTACCTCATTGACAGCTCCAGAGTTGGAGGTGCACATTGCATTGGTGTTGGCTAAGCCAACAGTGGAACCCTCAAAATCCACACCTCTGAATGAAGAAGAGGAAAAACGTTCAGACACCTGCATTTACAGCTCAACACATCATCTTGGCATTGTCTTTTTAGTAAGTCTTACGTGATAAACTGCGCATTGTCATGTTTGGTCCTTGGCAGCAAGCTACGTTGACGCCACTCGAGGAACCTGCCTAGGGTGACCTCAGGGTTACTGTTGACCTCTATCTGATCTCTGTACGACCAGATGTCCAGACCAACCAGCATCACGCGAACACCCAGAGGGCGATACAGCTGAAACAGAGCAGCATGTTAGCACAAACTGGAAAGGGAAAAAATTCCCCTAAAAGTAGGTCTATCTGCTGCACTGGTAAACCACTGTTGGTTCTAGAGCTGTCTGATGGTGCATTCATGATGGCTCTTCTCTTTCAGAGTATGCAAAGAGGATTGTGTGATATGTGTGAAAATCTTCAGCTTTGGTGTGAATATTCACAGTTAAAGTTAGATTTTCACAGCGAGAGAACTTTTCCTTCATTTTATTGGTCAGATTCCAGTCAGGAAAGAACAAATAGTATCAGGACAGATTTCTTACACGTGGCTGCACTGCATTGTGAGAAAAGTGGAAGTCTTATCAGCTGGCAATGAAGAAACGCTAAATCACTGGCAAAAATACACAGAATACTTTTGGTCCAGAAGGAGAAATTACATAAATTACACAAAATTAGCTTTTACACTCATTTTAACTTCATAATGCCCTTATTTTATAGTCCTGGCTGTTCCCCCCCCCCTCAAGATCAGGAGATAGTTTTCTTTTTAACAAGGCTGAATAATCTTAATTGGCAGATTTCAGAGAAACAAACATACCTTGTCCACATGGTTTGCTATTTCAAGCACTCTGCCCTCTATTATCTTCTTACTGCCATACTTTTTATACTAAAAAGAAATGATTACATCAATTAGTAATACAAACAACAGCATTTCAGATAAAATACAATCAGTCTGTGTGTCAACATCATTATCGTTAAAAGACTACAACTACAATAACAGACTGAGTCAGAGAGAGGAAAATAAGGAATCAAACCTCTGTGTTGTCGACCACCACGACCAGCTCCACTGTCCTGGGTTTTCCTAACCCTGTGCGTTCTTTGGTCTGAGCTCTGCTTTTCTGAAGAAGACAGAAGGAGGAAGACATCAACAACAACAGGTGCAGTGTGTGTGCACACATATAGTGGCTGCACACATATATGGTTTGGCAAGTTGTATATTATAAACTATTTAATGGCACCTTTCAAAACAATGTTATAAAGGCAAAAGAAGAATTAATACAATCCTGCATCAACATGAAGTTTATAAGTCAGCAAATAAAGTCAGGGTGAATTCAAATAGATCCAGTAATCACATCCAGTCATAACTTCCAACAATATTAACTAATTATCTGTTACCGTATATTTCTTTTTCTTCTTTTTCGTCTTTTGTGCTTTTGTAACCATGTTCCCTTCTGTAAATTCCCTTTGTTTTATCTTAATTAGTGGTACTGAACGGAATACCGATATTTGGGCTGATATATCAATATACATACACTTTATCGTCCAAAATGACATAAACCACTCAAAAAATTGTAGTATTTCACTCCATACCACTTTTGCTTTTAGCTTAGAATCATCAAATGTAAGAATGACTAACAAAATACTAGATCTCAGATCTCAGCTGTAGGCTCCAAACCCCGGTGTGTATCTAAATGTGTCCACACTGTGTGTCTTTACCAGACTGCTGAGCTGGAACAGACCAGACGGACGAGCTCCATGATCATAGAAAGTGGTTGTGTTTCCATGGGAACAGGAGCTTCTCTTCCTCCTCAGGTGTTTGTAGTTGTAAACAGCGTGAAGACCCTCGTCACTGTGAGCTTCAGAGCTCTGTTTGTTGTCGTGCTGTCCCGCCTCTGTGCCGGCCATGGGTTCGATAAGGTACATTTGGTCCTGCAGGCGCACAAACCCCCTGTAGTGCAAAACAGGAACTTCAGGGTGTTTTTTTTTTTTTCCTTACTAAATCTTCAACATATCTAAATCACCAACAGATAGATAATAAATACATCTATCGTAACAGAAATGTATTTATAGCAGGCAGGGGGTGGCTTTGAACAGAGAAGTTTCTACGGCTTTTGTTGATTGGGTTACAGTACATTTAGTCTTAATGGTCTTCGTGATGAAGCAAATGGATGCTGAGGGACTGAAGCTCTCTTTGGATTGGAACACAGTCTCAAGTCATCATGGATTTAATTACATTTAGCACTCTACTTAGAAAAACAATCATCTTTTAGTAATTAGAAATACAGGATGAAAAAATGTTCATCCAGTATTACTCACTTGATTCCTGAGCACAGTCCAACACTGGCAGAGGAGTCCTCCACTCCCACAACGTGCCCATGGTAGTAACAGTGAACCTGAGAAGACATGCATTATTTTTTCAAAGACTCAAAAGGATAAATTTCAACACACTTCTTTTTCTTAAGCATTGCTGTCTAATTTGCAGAAGATATTGTGTACTGTATGTGTCATGGTCAGATGAAATGACAATGTTGACCTTATATGTCGTTTCCTCTTCCACCTAAGACTCAATCATGCAGTGTGAGATGATGCATCTCTCATAAAGAGGAAGTTTGTCGTTGAGAAACTTAGGTTTATTTGGAAATGTGATATTCTGAAATAAGGAATATGCTGGTATGTATTGCATACAATGTCCTTAACAGGACTTACATAGATGTTGCTGATGGAAACGATTCTTATCTAAGGCATTTACTTAAACATGAATTTAATGTTCTGTTATTTGTGCCGGCAGCCTTTAAAAATATTGCTACAAGTATAAATACTGTACCCATAAGTGCAGCTCAGAAATTTAAGATCAAACTTCTAGATGCAATATCTGCATGTTAGAAACCCCGCTACAGTTCAGAGCTGTGACATACATTTTAGATTGATGATAACATTGTTTTACAAAACCACAAAAGAAGAAATCAGATGTGACTAAAGCACACACACCAGGTGAGTAGGTGGCACAGGATATCCAGTACTTTATGCATTCAAGCCTGGATAATAAGATGAATCTTTGATCATATATAGCAGCCTGGTTTCAGACTTCTGAGCCACCCTTATTTCCTTTTTACTCAGTGACTTGAAAAGAATCAATGAAGTTAAATGAAATGGAAGAGTATATTACATTATAAAAAAAATATATATATATATATATATAAACAAAAATAAATAAAGATGCACCTAAATCATCTGCATTAAACTTATGATTCTTACAGACTCAGCTAAGTAAAATTTAACCACATTTTAATTCAAGTTGATCATAAATACAGGGCTTATGTTGATGTTAGTGAAATAGTAATGAACAATGCAAAGCTACATACCCCATAATCTGGTGTAGTTGTGACTTGGGCGCCCTGGTCAGAATAGTGTGTCACAGAAAAACTGTTCCCAATAAGATCTCTGAAAAAAAAGGATGTTTTTTTATTTTTTATTTTCAATAATATTGACAAATCAAGAAAGAAAGTACAACATGGGTAGAAATCTACCAGAATCTAAGGGAACAATGTAAGTTTTCTCACTTGTTCTTTTCCAGGTACAGAGTGTAGTTTTGGTCTGCAATCGTCAAAGAATACTGGAGTACATCAGGGTACGTCTGTGCACAAACACACACACACACAGAGAAAAAATTAACTGTGTTTTTAATCATTGATGTTTTTAAATAAACTGATAAAATAACACAGTAGAGTGTGTTACCTGGTGTGTAGCAGCATCATCATCACCACTGAGAGATGAATCCTTCAGCTTCTGAGGTATCACTGTTTGGTACTTCATCACATGAGGTAGAGTCCTCACACTGTCCGCAGCTGCTCCTGCAAGTTTCAGGGATATTTTATGAGACCAAAAGAAATCAAATGAAATACAAAGAAAAAAGTAAAAGAGAGAGAGAAAAAAAAACAACAGAATTCGCACCCCATGAGAAGAGGAAAATCCATATAAAACATCCAGAATAGTTCATGTTGCTCTACCGGACGGACTGTTTCATTGTGTGCTCGGCAGTCTGTGAGAAAAAGAGAAGATATCCAGCTCTCCGCCCCTCTCCGCTGTGTAATATCCTGACAATCTCCATTTGAGGCAGAGAGACCTCATGAGTCACAACCGGAGCCTTTAAAAAAAAAGTTCAACGTGGTGCTTTAAGAAATGAATCTTATTGTCCGAGGTGCTGAGAGAGACACAATGTTGGCTTATTTAGCAGATTACTGGGAAAGGAGGGTCGGCTCTGTCCTGGGTTTCCCCTTCATCGTTATGACTGTCACAAATTGTAATGACACTGTGGGATTACTTTAGACTTCTTTTATTTCTATAAGACATTTAGAGACGTTCTTTGTTACTGTGTATGACTCGTAAAACACACATTTTTAAGTTAATAATTAGGAAAGTTCTTCTGATAATTATTATTATTTTGTGTGTGTTAAGTACCCAGTACCCTCTACTCAAACTGACAGCACACGCAACAGATCCCCATGGTGGCCTTTGTCGCCATCTTTTGGTATAATGGCGGAGCTCTAGAGTCGCTCAGATGTTTGATAAAAAAAAAAAAAAAAAAAAGATTATTCCTGAGGGAGCGTTTGCCAGTGAACATAAATTGTAGGTTGAGTTTTTAAATATAACTTAGCACGTGTTCGTTTTATGAAGTGCGAGTGGTAAAGTAATAAAGGCTGCCTAACCTAAATGGTTGTTGCGCAGCGGAACACAGCGGTTCACAGGCTTTAAATAGTATTTTACATATGACACTCAAAACTAAAACAGAACAAACAACAGGAACAAATACTTAACGCTGTGACCTCCTGTCACGGGTCCAAGACCATAATTTGCAGAGGAGGAGTAGCCTTAACATAAAACTAAACAAATTTAACCAAATTACCAGGCACTAATTTCCATTGCCGGGGCCCTCGGGTTTCTGCCGGGGGGCAGTTTTCCAGCAGGTGATCTAGCCTTTGTCAGCTAACACAATAACAGACTGTTGTAAAACCTTACCCTGTGACAAATCAGACACGGCCCACTGATATCTAAACATGGGCTTTGTTGTGGCTGCCTGGAGTTGAGGTCTGCTAACCTTTTCCATGCCGAATCTCGCCAGCTGGGGGCGACAACGCGCCATTTTGTTCTTTTACAACCGCCAAAAAAACCTTATGTGACGTCGTCATTCCGCGACATCAACAAACCAAAAACAGAACATGCACAAAACGCGGCGTTCATTGTTTCGGTAACAGTTTACAGAGTATGAAAACGCGCGAACAAGATGCTGCAGCCAGAACTGGCCCGACTTCTTGCAGGGGGACAGGTGTTATTAAAAAGCTGTGATGAAGACTGTCCGTCAGGAGACACGCACGAACTGAGACAGCGTGAGGCTGACGAGGGAAACCCGTTCAACTACACCCCACAGCTCATCCACCTGCACAAGGACCACCAGCTGTTTGAGGTAACACAGCTACTGAACCGACTGAACATCGCTCATCCGGTCGAAGCTCTTGGATAACATCCGCCAAAAATAAGCATTAGCTAACCCATCTTGTCAATGCTGTTTACAGGATGGAGACATTCACAGACACATGTACCTGCAAGACCTTTACATCTCAGAGGCAGACGACAAGACAACACTCAGGTATGGAGATCAGATTAAAGCCTCAGTTTCAGCCTATATAGTGGCTTGTTTTTTTTAGTTCGCTAACAGGCAACACACTGAAACTCCATCACTGTGACCAAGCAAAGACAAGCAAAGAACATTAAGGTACACACCAACAAACGAACAAACGCCTAAAACTCAAATACAATGAAAATATCATTCAAGTAATGTAAATGACAAGTGATTAGCTAACTCAGTAAAACAATCGAAGACAAAATACCACAAGCTCCTGGACATTAAAATTAAGTCATCTCTCAAAAGTTACCATCGCATTGCTACTATTGAGGTAGATGGATAGAATATTTTGTTATGATATGACTTGTATAAAACCAACTGAATCATTTTGGGTGTGACTAATTTTTGGGTATGCTTTTGATACCATTTTCTGTCAGTACATTTTTCTGTTGTGTATGTCATAACTCACTTTTACTGACCATTATATTGTTTGATTGGGTTGACAACTCTGTGTTTTCTACATGAAACTCTTATATTATTTTCTAATATCAAACTTCAGTGGGATTGTGCTAGACCAGGGGTCACCAACCTTTTTGAAACTGAGAGCTACTTCGTGGGTACTGAGTCATACGAAGGGCTACCAGTTTGATACACTCTTCTGAAAAAACAAATTTGCTCAGTTTGCCTTTAGTTATATATGATTAATGATAATCATCTATGTGAAGACACTGATCACGTTAATGATTTCTCACAATAATGATCAACAATGACTTAACAATATATCAATATTAAATTTTCATTTTTAGAACAGGCCTGAGGGCTACTCATGTGGTCCTTGGGGGCTACCTGGTGCTCGCGGGCACCGTGTTGGTGACCCCTGTGCTAGACAAACATACACAGTTGTGACATCCGCATATCCTGATAGAAATAGTTTTTTATTTTTTTTATTTTACCTATACCACCTTTCTCCTCTTTTCTTAGTGTGTCAGAGTTTGCCTGTCACATCTCTGGCTGCAGCGCGGTCTTCAGCACTTTGGAGGAGTACGAGCACCACTACAACTCCCTGCACAGACACGTGTGCTGCTCCTGCCGCCGCTCGCTGCCAAGCGCACGGCTCCTGGACATTCACATTCAGGAGTGGCACGACTCTCTCTTCAATATCCTCGCCCAGAGGCAAGATATGGTACGTTACTGAAAGGACATCCCCTGAGCTTGTGTTCTTTCTCGTGGCATTTTTATTGTTTGATACCTCCTTAAGGTACGAGGCAGAAGCTGCATGTAAAGTGAAGTATTTCTAAACGTGCTTTGAAGTTGAACACTAAGGCTTTAAAACATTTTTCAGTACCAGTGTTTGGTGGAGGGCTGTGGCCAGAAGTTCAGGACAAGTAAACAAAGGAAGGACCATCTAATAAGACTTCACAAGTATCCCCCAGACTTCAGATTTGACAAAACCAAGAAGGACAGAGGGTAAGACGGCACTTACAACATCTTTTCCACTAGGTGGCAGCAAAAGGTCAGTTAAACTATTAGTCAGTGCAAGGTGAGCCCAGGAGACTCCAGGTCAACGAAACATGGACTCTCCTGGGCTGAACCAGTCTCACAAAAAGGCATTTTTTGTGAAGTTGAAGCAATATTTCTATTTCCGTGCGATTATTTATATTCTTTTGCTAACATAACATGATAAGTCAAGTTATAGAGTGACACATTCTCTTGGCCTTTTTATCGAAACCCTTGTGTAACTCTGTGAACTTTCCTACAAAAACTCAACTACCGTGTGAATTGTATTAAATGCTTTTTTTGTGTTTAATTTTTCTGACCCAACACAAATTTTCCCTAAATATGAAATACTGATTCTTTGACATCATATCTTTTTTTTTAACAGAACCCGCGAGACGAAGAGGCAGCTCCAGCACAAAGACGCAGCCATGGAGGTAGTGGACGATGTGTGTGAGTCTGAGGGTGTGTGTGAGGTTATGTGCGATGTGCTGTCCGACCAACCCGAGCGCGGGGAATCCATGGAGACGCATGTGTCCAGAGACGACGAAGCCGCTCGCATGGCAGAGTCCGCCTCTGCCGAAGAGCACGCAGGCCTTTCTGCTGCGGCTCACAGTGCAGGGAATACAGGCACAGAGCCACCAAAACCACGTTACTCATACAGGTTAGTTTTTAAAGAAGTCTGCTGCAAACCACTGGATGTTTTCAGGCTGTTTTTAGCTCAGTACTGCTGCACTCAGAGAGGCCATGTTGTCCCATTTATTAGATGTTTTTAGTGCAAATTTTCAGCCACATTTTAATTTATTTAAGGTAAAACTTGTGCAATTAAGCAGTCAAATTTGGCTTAAACAAACTGTAGGGAGGCTTCTTTATACCATATATGTGCTGTTATATAATTAATATATATGTAATATCGTAAGAATTTTTTATACAATTGTAATTTGAATGTTAAACAATCTGGGATACAAAACAACAATGTGTTCCCTCTCAGGGTCCCTGCAACCGTGTGCTTTGGTCACGGCTCCGTCCGAGGCTTCAGAGGTCGGCGGGGCAGGAGGAAATGAAACAACCAGAGTTGAGCCTTCTGTCTTTTAAGATGTCAAACCTTCTTGTAACATGTCTACTGTCACATTTCTCCTTAACTTGAAATAAAATGTTTTTGCAAAAAAAAAAAAAAAAAAAAAGTGTTCTGTGAGGTTTATTTCTGTTACATGACTCCCATCTCATTTCACTTTCAGCCTGTCAGAAGACTGAAGTGTGACAGTTAAGGTCTTTCCTTATAATAAACTTTATTTTTATAACAGTTTCCAAATGAAAATGACAGAATGCACCAAGTGGGATTCTGATGAACAGTGTTATACTGATGGAAAGTTTGGCTTTCAAAAAAAAAACTAAAAGCAAATGCATGTGTTTTTTTTACTTTAAAAAGAATGATGCAGTGCAGCTGGAGGCGGTGTTGAAATGACTGGATGCAGAGGATTTGTGCAAAGAAAAACAAGGAAAATGTCAGAACTTACACAATAGATTTTTAATAACTGTATAAAACACCTTTCCACCCATCAGATATAAAATACACTGTACAATAATGACCGACGTGAGTCTGTCGGTCATGCTGAGCATTTGGAGAGTTTGCAAAAATAGTTGATGACTTTTATTTACACTGACTGATGAAGCTGTGGACTCGGACTTTTAAGAGCTCTATGAACACGTGTGCAAAAAGGTTCTCCTTTTGAGGTAACGTGAAAAAAAATGATAATTAAATTTTTAAATGACAATAGGAAATCAGGATTATTTTAGAATTTGTTTATATTTTTTAATCTTGTGAAAATTATTTAGAAGTTAGAAAGAAACAGAACTGTGTGATAATGTTGTAACAGTTAATTCACCTCGAGAAGAAACTTGTGAAGACACTTTATTTTATTACACCTACAACCAAAAGGCACTTATCAGCATTTTCCTCACAATCTATCGCAGATGGAGACCCACTTTGTGCTGCCTCTTTAGCTTCTGATTATCATTTAAGGTAAAATATCACAATCAGACCTGTTTGTAATGTATTTCTTCCACCTTCAGCTTAAAACAGGAGGCGACTGCCAGCCACATTATGAAGTCTTAGTCTGAGATGAATCAATTAAAGTAATTCAGCTAATATTATGGTGTGTGTTTGAATGTGGGCGATTGACACTCGTGTTTTTCACTGTTTTCTATAACATTTAATCTGTTCTTATAAAGTGAGAACTGTTCAGAGGCCTCGGGAATGGAAATAAACATTTCACAAGGACACTTGAGTGAGTCACCCACAGCTGTTGCTTCAACTCAAAAGCTGCAGACCTTTTCAGTAATAATGATAATTGTCATCTTCCCTTGCGACATTAGATTGCAGTTTCTATTGCAACAGAAAATCGAAAACTGTAATCCGACAAATGAGCTCACTGAGAGTCAGTCATTAATAAAGAAAAAAGGTTTTACCGAAGAGACCTACACTGCAAAATTGACCATGTTAACAAATCAGTGACCGTAAAAGGAAATCTTTTATGTTTCATTAATACCGAAAGTCATATTCGTTTAAAAACTTGTGAAAAATGACAAAACTGCGTCTGTTTACACTTCCCTGACCGTTTTAAAATGAAGGCATGTTCTACAAATATTTTCACACCAGTGGATGTTCCTCTGTAGCGGATAACATCATGGATTAGATTGAATATAAGATTTCTGACATTTTGACTCACAGGATGGACATTTTTTGCAGTGCTGGTTATTTGCTGTATGAAGGCATTTTTTTTTTTTTTTAAGGCAACTGTCCCAACGATGCAGTTCAAAGTTAGTGCAGGTTAGGACAAGTAGTACATCCCATATGGTCCACTGAATAGTCCCGGGACAGGTAGGGCAGGCCGCGGTCCGTTCAGGGCCCCGTACAGGGACGGTGCGCCCATGGGTGCGCTCAGGGGGAAGGGGAAGGCGAAGGCCGGCAGCAGCGGCTTCGCGGCCAGCTTGAGCTTCTCCAGCTCGGCCTCCTGCAGTCTCTTGGCCTTGGCCCTGCGGTTCTGAAACCAGATCTTGACCTGGGTCTCTGTGAGGCTGAGGGAGTTGGAGAACTCCGCTCTCTCCGCGATGGAGAGGTACTGTTTCTGACGGAACTTCCTCTCCAGAGAAAGCAGCTGCGAGGTTGTGAAGGGAGTTCTGGGTTTCCTGTTGTTCTTGTGTTTCCGTAGATTGCAGGGGGGCGGGCTGGGGAGTCCTGGAAATAGATTTACAAAGTCATATCATTAGGATGGAGAATATGTGATCGATATGAACTAACGCGGTGGATTTCGATTTGATATTTCCACCATGCACGAGGAAAAGTGAAGCCTGATCGTAAACAAATATCAAACAGAATAGTTTTTACATTCACTGTACAATTTTTTTGATTCTCTGGAGAATCCTGGATCAGGTCTTCACTGCACTGAAAATAGCGCATATTTATCAGAGTAAAGTAAGAAAGAGTGTCCTGAACTCACTTGGAGGGGATGCGCAGGGAGTCTGACTCCAGGGGCTCGCCTCCTTGTCACTGAGCTCCACCGCCTCCTGTTTGAACCGATAAAGTCCCCTCGGTGACGCACACTCCGTCTCCTCCACCCGGACTGAACCAGCTGGCGAGTGAAGGCTTCTGTCCGGCGTCCTGTCCGATATGAGGGATTCCACACTGAAAGGTAGATCTAGGCTTTTAGTTTTACATCTTCTGACAGATGACAGGTCCAGCTCGTCAGTTCCCATGCCACCAGCGGCTCGGTCCTCTGGAGAGGTCTCCCCCGGCGCGGCCGAGGGCGGTGATCCCTGCGCAGGATTCATTACGCACGACTGAGGTGCCATACAACCAATTTTCCCGCTGCTCTCTCCGTTGCTGTTTTTGTGGCAGTGTTTTCACTTAAGGGAATCTGTGTCATTAGCCAGCTTCCTCCGGTGTTGCGCAGCTGCGTGGTACACTTGAGTTTTTACGCACGGACTCGCCTCTCCCTCAGTCAAGTGGCACGAGTATCTCTCTCATCTTGCCGCCTGCCTATCAGTCGCCCGATGACTCCACGTGACTCGGTTGAAACGGTTTCTGATAGGCCAGGCTTGTAATTACAGTGTTGTGGTCCATTTCATGCTCCTGTGGTGCCTTGACAGATGTAAACCTCCGAACAGGGGCGGAGCGCGGACTTCTGAGACTCCAGGGTGAAAAACCCCCCCTCCCCAAATGGCCTTCTCCAGCTGTGGGCTCCTACATCAGCCATCACATCAGCACCACCTTTGTGCACAGCACTGGTGCACTGGCATCAAGTTTAATTTGTCTACAGTTTAATTTATTTTCTCTTTTATTTCTGCTTTAATTGAGATTTATGTCTACATGTGTGTTATGAATTATTGCTGTTGTGAAGCACTCTCTGCTCTTGAAAGGTGCTACTCAAACATCTACAGGATAATGCCCACCACAGCAGAAATGATTAAAAAATGTCAAATTCAGTGCAAAAACGTATTTGCTAATTCGAAATATTACCTGATAGCTTAATGATTTTGTTTGATATTAATAATATTTGAAATTTCTTTTAAAAGTTTGACAATTTGTTTTCCTGTTTTCTCTCATATCAATTTAGCAAACACAGGATTTGGTTATTGTTGTTATGACATGGACTGGAAAATGTCTAGAAAATATCTCACCACACAAACTCTATACTTGAATAGATTACTTTAACTAAAGCTGCACAAATCAATATTTTATTGCACTATATTGCACTAATCAATATTTTTACATTTACTATATTACATAACTGTGACGTGAGAGATGTTGCTTATGTGAAGAACTCAGAATTGTCGCCCAGTTCTGAAGTTCTCATCAGCTATTCAGAGGATTGTAGCTGCTCCCAGCAACCTTTTTTAAAGCAACATTAGGTAGGAATTGGTATTTAGTGTGATGTAGTGCCTCCGCAGTCCCAACACCACCATCGCAAGTACAAAGCCCAGGTTTCCGTAATAGTATTATAACTTGCAATTACAGATGAGCTAGCTAACAGCAGCTACAGTTAGCAGTCAGGAAACTCACAGAGCAGCCAGGGGACATCATAGAGAAAGCCAGAAAACATTTTCTCCATTGAATATGATCCAGATTCACTGATCCCATCGCGCCCACCCAAGTTACATAGTGCAAATAAATGTGATTGGGGCTGAAAGAGAAACCATTCACCCTATTATTTGTCAGTGTAGCATTAAAATGATTTTCAAACTATTATTCTGAAGTAAAATAACCTTACATAATGTTGCTTTAAATCTCTAAAAACCCGCTGTCCCATACCTGCTCAGCACCAAATGTTTGACAGTCAAAGTTAACAACTATCTGAGGAACACAGAGGAGCATTTAGCAGCTAGAGAATCACTTCTAACCCTCAGAAGTTGGTGGAGGAGCCCAAAACAGAGCTAAAAGGAGCGTGAATGTGGCCATCAGGTATATAAAATTACTCCTGTGAATTCGAATTCTATCTTGTGTCTTCCAAAGTTAGCAGCTCGTTTATTTGCCATATCAACATAGTGATAATATGTCAATGTTGTGTTTACATCTTGTTCTGCTGCCCCCAAGTGGCCCAAAAAAAAACCAAGTAATGCAGGTTTCACAAAACAAAAATTGACCCAAATAACAACTTCAACTTCCCCAGATAAATAAAGGTTTACACATAACATTTTTTTTCGTTATGTTGCCAAAACTATGGTGCCCTGCTACTCCTCGTTGTTGGGCCTCATCTTAAGAGCTGTGCTTGAGAATATGTTAGCTGCAGTTTATCTCCATATTTCATTAAAGCAGTAGGGCAATCTAGGCTGTGATTTACAGTACTTTTTATACTCTCAAGAGTTATTATCACTATAAATTTCCATCTTTGTGTCCTGTAATTTAATTATCTATGGCTGTGTATTGCCCATACTTCAACCTATTGTGTTCATTGTGTGTAATCCCTTTGAGAGACACTAAAACCACAACTAATGCTGCAGAGGCCCATTGAAGAGGCCAACCAATTTGGTCTTGTTTTGCAGCTCTTCAAATCAAGTCAAATCATTTTCAGTGAAACCCAATATGTGAGGATTTTTCCCTCATATGGGAACTGTTGTCGGGCCTGCAGCAGCACACTGACTTTATGTCTGCAGGACAATTGGTTAAATGGAGTTAACAGTTTCTCTCCCCGAGGTACATTTCTGCTTTGATCCTTCTGCGCCTGGCGCCTGTCTGCTCTCTCTCCCCCTCTCCCTCTCTGTGTGACAGTGATAGATCGCTGGGTAACCATACAAGCTTTCAATGACTGTAATTTAGTGCCCAACAACATTACATTCTCCTCTACTTACTGTGAATATTACCACTCTCACTCTCCTCGTGTTTGAAAAGGGATGTAGGGCTGTCTGTAATGTTTTGTTTCTCCTCCATTGTTTTATAATGAATAAGTAAATCATATTTCCTGCTTCTCCCTCAGTTGCACGCACATGCCAGTAAAGTCAACAATGAGTATTTTGGTTTGAGAAATGAATATCTATCTATAGCTCAGTAGCTGTACTGCAGTTTTTTTTTTGTTTAACAAAAGTATCCTTGTCATTTCTCTCTGTGTATTGATTCAATATATTTGGATATATAGTGGAAACAGATAGATAATTGGCAAATTGTAGCTTTTTTGAGATGCCAGAAAGTTTTCATACAGCCACCAACATGCATTTATGTGGGGCTTGGCCAATACCAGAGACATTTAGAGACATTCTCTCCCCATTAATCTATCTCACCTCTGCACTACTATCTTTGTTAATATGTGGTTGTCTGTGTTTTATATATCTTTTATTTAACATTGTTATTTTTACTTTAATTTTTACCTATTGACTGCACTATGAACGGCACGTTGGTCAGTGTGAACTGTTATAAATGTGCTTTTATAAATAAGGTTTACTTACTTCCATTTATTTGGCTCTAAAATAAAAACAGAGACGTGATTTTTGGAGGAGGAATCCCTCCAAAGCTTAGAAGGAAACATTCATACCTGTACCAGTCAATTTATCATTCGTGCATGTAATTTATTGATCTATTGCTTTAAATATGGACAGCCCGGAGCTTACCTTTATTGTATTGTTTGATTATTAGCGTGCTAAAAAATTCTAGCAATTAACTGAAAGTACAGCTATGACTGATGGGAATTAAATTAGTTTTTGCTGTATTTGTTATATTTATATGCATAGGATAAGGGTAGAAAGCTGCAATATGATGGTGATGATAATGTGGCCAGCAACCTCACATCAAAAGTTTGACATGTGGGTTATACTGTCCATCCACTTAGACTGTGTGTGAGCATCAAGCATCAATGCTAGAAACACAGAGTCCACCTCTTTTCGTCCTGCTGCAGTGGATCACAGTCCGCCTATCAAGTGCCACAGCTTGATCTGGTTTGTTGAGGTGGAGACAGGTCTCTGACAAAAATGTGGGCACAACAGTCGCTGATCTCACATTTTTTGGTTAGCATGAGTCCCATTTGTCGACTTCCTTTTCCTACGACCGGACATTATCCAGGAGCAGCCTTAGACCAAGTTGGATTAGCATGACTCTTATCCCAACTCTCTTCCTCCCTGGGGCGGTCGAGCTGGTCAGGTTGGATGGTTAAAAGACTCTGTGGGCCGCGATTGTTTCAAATTCCGCTGATCTTAATCCAAAACACCTGCTTACTTCTCCAATGCTGATGACAGTATTTCTGCCATGGGCAAAAAAAGAAAATGTAGCATAATTTAGAGACGCTACTGGCCACTGCATCCTCATGTGCTGTAGCGCTGTAGCCTTTAGCCATTGTGACAGGTTTAGGATTTTGGAATGAATGGACTGATGCGTGCCCCCTCTAGTGGTAATACAAAATAAATCAAGAAATCAATACAAGTCTGTTCATTATCAAGCGAGACAGCTTCTTCATTTGAGGATATTCACCATTATATAGATTCTCTTTTATCCTCATAATGGAAATAAACCCCAATCAACTCATCCTGAGTGTTCTGTTCAGGTTCTGGAAAAATATTCGTACCGTATTCTTCTGTTTATTATTCTAGTTTCACTCACAACCTGATCTGCTTCAACTGTTATCAGCCTGAGTGAACTGTACGCACACACACACACACACACACACACACACACACACACACACAAATTCAAACACCTCTCTGAACCCTGCTGGCTTGCCAGAGTGGGGGATAGTTTAAGGAGGTAATTGTGGTTTCCAAAAGAGTTCTGCTTTTGAACTGAACATGTTGAAGCAGGCTTTATATATTTCATTTTTTAAATATTCCTCTTTCATGAGAATTGGCAGGGCTTACAGCTATCCTAAGCAAACTTTGGGGAGGGGGCCGGAGTGATGTGGGATAAACATTTATGAAACACACAGCGGGGAACTTTGTGGTGAAAGTGTATCGTCTTTAAAAGAGACGAGAGGCCTGCCTGGTGAAGCATAACAGAACATTATCCTGTGTCTGAGTGGACCTGCCAACATTGGCATGTCAAGACGTCAATGGATTTGAGATCACAAACTTTTCTTTCCTTGCTGGCATTTACAATAAATCACACTGTATGACTTCTCTTAAAAAGACAGAATAAAGTGCTGATTGCTGTACACACAAGTATCATATTTGTGATTTGGTCCATTTCATGCAGTGAAGGGACCCAGTCAGCTTTGCTCTTGTTCTTGAATTGGTCTCGCGTCTTGAAACACAAGTAACAAGTTAAGCCTTGCAAGAATATAAAATAAATTTGTGTCCAGTCATACCCAGAGTCTCAATTGTAAATATTCCAACATATCTTGAACGTTAATAACATATTATGGTTAAAAAGAATAAAAACTACCCTGTCTTCACCTCATTTCATCTACAAAAAAATCTCTGGGATATCAGTCACGTGACCTTTTTCCAAAAGTCTAAATTTAAAACTTCAGAACCTCTGAGAAGTTTGCATATCATTATCATTATCATTGATGAATATTAACTTTTCTGTGACTAGGTAGCTTCATGCCATTGCATGATGATCGGGTCACGTGCCAGATAATCCCATACTTATCAGGTCACATGGCAGAATCAAAACGACCAAAGCTACGGCTAATTCTACCATAACACCTTCCATGAGATGAATTGAGATGTTGACAATTTGTTTAGTTGAACCCACTCACCAAGCAACAATCTTCACTTGTGGATGGCACCATGCTTGCCACAATCACACCGTAAATTGACATGATTTACACGGGTGTAACATTAACTGCTGGAATAATAAAGTCAAGCATACAGGCTCACTTGGCTCCAGCTCTGTTTCACTCAGGCCCAGTCATGCCAATCATGCCAAAGAGGATGTGGAAGGCCTGAGGTCCTCCCAGTGATGTTTCTCCTTATCTGATCTGAGCTTGAAGGGAACTGCAACAACACGTCAGCTTTGATTAGTTGTTTCATCATTCCCACCGTCAGCACATTGTGATATGTGAGCTTCTGCTCTCTCTGGGCCCACTCAGAATCAGGTCTAACCTGTCGACTGGGACAAAGGTCAGATATGACCTGCTGAGCGTGTAACGTACTTAATTTTCTCCTTCTTCCAACCTGCCTCAGGTGGTAAGGAGACTCGGATATCTTCCGAGAATATTTCTGAGGGTGTCGGAGAGTAAAACGAGACGCTTTACCAAGAGAGACTTAAGGCCACTTAAGGTAATTCCTCCTACCCAACACCTTTTGACACAGTGTGTTTGGACCTCCCTCTCAAGCTTTCTCTTCTCATTCTTAGAATGGTACTTCTGTCAAGTGTACAAGTGCATGCCCGAATGATTGCGCACCGTTACCCCATTCGAACGCTCATCACATCCTGCCCCTCTCCGCAGCGCACACACACTTTCCTCCCCGCTTTTTAGTTGTGTTTTCAGATGTGGTTGGAAGGTCTAAGGGACCTGTTCTGTTTGAGTTTACCTTTTCCTTTATTGGTCATAGTCAGTATGGGTATCATTGGGGCACTTTTTCAAGGGAGGAACAAACTACATGGTGTCAGCAAAGAATTAACCTTGAGCCAGCCATTACTGTTTTTTTCATCCTGTGTTGCATTTACTTTGCGAGGGAGCTGGATTTGCATGATCATGTGATCTTACAAGCGCTTGTGGCTGAACCACAGAATATTCATACACATTTCCAAAGCAGAATAAGCTGGACTTGTCTGTTTCAGCCCTTCATTGTGAGAATGATAATTTCCTTTTTTGAGAAGGACATTCTGGGGACTTACATGGCAGATGATGCTTGAAACCTTTGTAATTACCTGATGGGTTGTTGATTGGTTAAGTGCTTTTCATTTATCCTCTATATGTTAGCATGAGTCGGCTGCCGGGGGAAAGTGTTGACAGGCGAGCAGCGAGCGGCTTATTATGCCTCTGTGTGTTTTGTGTGTAGGATATTGGGTTTGGTGACAGGAAGGCGCGTTCCACATGGCGTCTGACAGAGACGAGCAGAGTGGCTGGCTGATGGGCACTCGGCAGTGAGTCTTTCCCGCAGTGCCAGGTGCTAACAGGTGAACACAGAGATATTGTTGCTGTGTTGTTGTGATCTGGGAGGAACAGAGGGGGACAGAGGGAACCGGACACCCTCTCTGGACCTGAAACAAGCCAGGGGTAAGGGTGAGCTCAGTGATGGCGCTGACAGCGTGGGGGGTGGGGGGGGACTCAGATGGTAGCCTGCACTCAGTGATGATAATGAGGATGATGATGATGTTAGAGAATGACCCACTAAGAGAGGCTAGGGATGTCAAATTATCATAGACTCTTTATTGTCTGGCCATGATAGCAGATGTAGGCGTTGTTAGTATGAGGGTGATGACAGCAGAGGAGCTGGGGACATCACAGGATTAATGCAAGTAAGAGAAACCCGACACACACACTCACAGAAACACACACTCAGAGGCACAGCTCTCCTCGGAGTCTGAGAAGCTCAACTATAAACAACTGAAGGAGTCTAATGAGAGCAGCGTTCAAGTTTGTGCAGTATTTGTAGCAATTTTATGGTCAAATGAGCCTGATTGAAAAGTTTTATCCTCCATGTATCCTACACACAGTATTACCTTCTTGTTTTTCTTTCAATCTGTGACAGTTCCCCCGCGTCGCCACAACAAATTGATAGCAAATTGAATCCCTCAAATGTCCCTGCCACGGCATCAGTTTCCCACAGCATCAGTTTAACCTCTTAATGAATTGCAGAATGAAGTCAGACCACAGCACAGTGGGAGACAGTGTTGAATGCTTAGTGGCCCAGTGGAAGCTGAAAATGGCGCGGTGATTTGTGTCAAACAGCTGTTGCTGATTGACAAATTTTCAAATTAGGAGAATCGATTTCTCTGAAACCACTTGTGTTATGGCAGCTGTACGCGCTGCAGCGTTCTGTGACGGCATAAACCATCACAAATCACGCATCAGCACCTGTTGATGATTGGAAGATTGAGACATTCATATGAAAAAGGAAAGTAACTAATGCTGCGTTCATGTGCTCCTCAGATTGGTCCCGCTGCAAGGTTTCAGAAGTCGTTATTTGACTTTGGTGTGTTTATGCATGTCAAGTTGGAATGTGGGAGCAACAAGTACGATGTTTTCCATTATCTTGCTCAGAGCGTTAAAAGAACGCATTAACAGCTATTACAGGTATTTGAGTGGCGATAAAGAGCAAAGGAAACTGATTATTCCACAAATATGCATGTTTCCATCAACCCAACGTTTACTTGTCCAACATCTTTATCCATCTTTTCCCAATCTGGGATCATTAAAGTAATTCTATTCTATTCTATACTATCTTTAAGCCTGATAAGATGTCAACACGGCAACTTGTGTACCAAAATGTTCTCAAACTTTTCCGAGCTGTTGCTCTGACTTGAGGGACACTATTTTGTTTATTTGCTTTTTGTTAATTTTAAGACATATTGTGACTGTCACAACTCCTGTATCATATTGTGCCAAACAGTAACATGTAGCTAAGCCTGCAGCCAGATATTGTGGCTTAGCTTAACTTAGCACACAGAAAGGAAATGGAGGAAAAGAGCTAGCCTGGCTACTAACGGAAGTGCTGGTAGATGGATTTTAGTACCTTTAGACGGGGATGAGCTGCCTGTTTCCCTGTGCTTAAATCTGTAGGCTGTAGCTTCATATTTGCCATGTCAAACTACTCCATTAATAGATCACAGCTAAAAGCCTCATCTTTCTGTTTGGTTCTTTTTTTACATCCAATTTGACCCACACCCTGCCAAGTCGTCGTTTAGTCTCTCGTTTGCCAAACATCAGTGTACAAGATATTAAGTACAAGATGGCTTATATTGTTTTCTCCAACAGTGAAACTAACAGCAACATAGTGTTTGACATTCAAGAAAACTCGAAGCCATATCTGGTGTATTGACGCTCCTGTAATGCCAATTCCGTGCAAATGTCTTGAGAGAATGGCTTGTTTAAGTAAGGACCCATGTTTCCAATTCATATTTCCCTCAGAGCTTGTGACTCGCACTCACTTCAAAAGATGTCCTAGCCAGGTTGTCAGTGAATTATAGTGGTCTATCATCAGGCACTTGAGGCTTTGATAATGTTGACCACAGAGGAGCCGAAACTGGAACAAATTGGGGTTACATGCCTTGCTTTAGGGCATTTCGGCGCTCACTCTTGATGGTGGGAATAGCCATTTGCGTTTGAGCCAGCCTGACGTTCTGGTCACACGCCTACGTCTCAGACAAATTCTGTAAATTTCAACTGTCTTGTTTCATCTCGCACGTGAATGTATTTTCTACATTCGAAAAAATATAGTCTAATTAAAATATATTTACGGCACTAATCTGTGTTTGTGTGAGAATGTGAGTGCCCGCCTGTGATCTCAGTACAGTGACAACCTGAACAAATATGCTGAGTTGAATCCTCTGAGATCACAATAGGTTCCACGTCGTCTCATGAGGCTCTGAAAGAGATGGGAGGGCACAGCGGAGGCCCCTGAATAAACAACCATTAAATTCTCCCTACGCCTCCATGAGGAGAACCTCCAGACTAGGGGCCGTGCTTTAAACAAACCAAAAACACAAAACCAGACGGAAAGAGAATTAAACAGGGAAAATTGTTTGAATACGGTGGCCCATTTTACCTCTGCTACTTAATCTTTTCGGATGGGACGCTTGGAAAAGGAGGCAGATTAGTGGACAGCCGGATAAAGCCGAAGGAAGACGGGTCGGAGGGAGAGAAGAGGGGGATGAAGTTGATGAAGGAGAAGATGAAAGCTTTGTTGTGCTGATGCTTAATGAGCTGGAAAACACAATTGAACTTCTCTGACTGTGGAAATTGCTGTGAGGGCATCGTAAATTAGCGCCAGTGTGGGAGCTAGCCTGCTGACAGAAAAGGGGCTTTGTGTGCTGAAGGCTTCTTCACAGGCCCGCAGTCACTGAGAGCCTGACGTCCGTATCATGGCTCGATCTGTCGCACCACAAAGAGCGCGCCGTTTACTCTTGAACATGGACGAGGGAAAATGTGTGGCAGCATTGATTCATGTCCTCCTTCCTCCTGACCCGAGGCTCTTTATATTTTTTTCAGCTCTTTCTCTGTGTCCTGCGACCTGTCGATCAGTAATCAATAACAGTGAGGCCAGAAAGACGAAGCTAGGACATAGTGGACAAGGGAGAAAGGGAGCGAAGAGAAGATGGGTCTCACTCTTTTCTAATATTTAGTAAACTCCAAAGGGTGACTCTTCATTCTGGCTTTGCAGGCTTGGCACATGCCTTCTGTTACTAAGTGGCTTCATATTGAAAGGCTCTGCAGCCGCTATTCTCTCTCCCACTGGGTGCCAGCCTCTCTGCCCTGGCAGCTGCTGGGCTTTAGAATAGACCCATAGTTTCCCCTCTGCAGGTGAGCTGCACAGCCAAAACAGGGCCCCTCAAAGGCCCTTTCAGAGCCTCAATAGGAAACTGACTTGGGGAGAGAGGAACGGGCACACAATGGCCGCCTTCTCCGGACACAGAGAAGATGGAGATGAGCTATTGGGGTGCTGCTTTAGTGTTGCTTATATCCATGTCGAGGAGAGGTGATGAGAGAAGAGAGGAGAGGATGAGTCCCCCTGTTAAGTTTTTTGAAGGCGTGGTTCTTTCCCCTCAGCCTCGCCGCTGCAGCGCAGGGATGTCCTGTCATCCTGCCTCTCCGATGTAATTGCTGTGAAACCTGACGAAACAAAATGTTTTTTTTTCCATGTCCTGGGGTGACGGGGGTGACACTCAGCTCCTACTCTCTTCCCCCCCCCCATCCCAGACCGCTGGAACTCCCTTTCGCTCCGGCAAAAAACCCCTTCCCATGCAGCCAGGAAAGAATGCACCTCCCTCCGCTCCCTCTCACCTCCTTTTCATAGTTTGCTTTTTAACTTTTATTAGCAACAGCTTTCACTGACATATGAAGAGTTGGCAAGGGAGAGATTGGGCGAGGGAGGGGATGAGAGATGGAGAACGGGTTCAGAGAGGAGCGATGAAGGAAAGGAGACGAGGGGTTATCCTTCCTCTTTGTTGGTAATTGCAGCATGTCCACATCCTGTCAAACCAGAACAAAAACAGAAATGGAATTTGACAACCTGGATCTCTGAATCTCAGCCTTCAAACTATGACACAGACACTAGTTCACTGTGGTTGTTTTGGCCCATCCGAGAGCCTAGAAGTCCAAATTTTGCTCGCATGCCTTTCCCGAAACAAACATCAGGGGAAACATCCAAACAAATGGTATCTTCAAGCTTTTTTCTTGATTTCACAGCGGTCTACTGTCTACTTGTCTGAGGCGGTACAAATGTTAAAAGCCAACACAGATGCCTCTCTGCCGAGCCCTTCCTTTTCTTCTTCTTCAGTAGAACATATTGTACTTTCCGCTTGTCTGTGAAATGCCGAATTAAAGCAAGCTTTGCCCAAAACACTGTAACAGGCCATGCAGAAAGAAGACATCTATCAGATGACGAAAATACCTATAAAGATGCAATCGGTTGCTGGATATCAGATAAAATATAACATTTGGACTTTTCCCTCTCCAGTTTGCTTCACAGATGTCGCCACATGACATCTGGAGTTATTATTCTGTAAATACATGATAGAGAAACTTAATTTGAACCAGAATTAGTCAGGCAGTTCTCTTTACTTCTTCCTTTTCCCGCACATTGTTTTCATTGCTTGGCGTGTTGATTGTATAAGCCAGCAATTGGTAGCTTTCCCTGGTCTGCCGTTGCTGGTGTAGGTCCCAGAGCAGGAGGATTCTGCCCTCACGCATCCACGAGCAGACAGGAATGCCTCTTTATGGAGGTCTCTGTCCTGACTGGCTCAAGTAGGCAAGGATACCACAAAATATTTCTTTTCTCTTTAACCACGAACAATGAGCAAGGGAGGAGAGACATGGGTCATATGACCAAACACTCATACATTTGTTTCTTGAACAGCACAAAAGATAACTCTCTTGTGTACTTTGTATGATTTTATTTTATTTTTTTACTTATTGGCATGAGCATATTGTTAAATTTGTACCATGTGATTTGGAATACTTGAAAATATATTCCTATCAAGATGAATGAATTCTTGCCCACATTTCCCGTCCTTGCTCCAAAATCAAGAAATATTTCCAAATTATAGTCTTTTGTTATTGTTTACAGTTCGCATGAGATTTTAAACACACAGTCGTCGGGGAGATTATGGAGACTTTAGCTGTCTAATATAATTAAGTTGGGTAAGAAGATGCTATCAGTCCCTGTCTCATTTTTCCTCTCTGTTCTTCCTCTCTCCCTCCTTCCCTCTCCTCCTCTAATCAGTTCCACTCTGTTATTGCTGGCCCCGGGCTGTTTACCTCTTCGCTAAACTGCTTTCACAAGCATGAGACCAAAGCCTGCTCAAATGACTGCTAGACCCGCGGTCACGGTGTGGCTGACCTTGCGGCGGTTGTTGCCATCATTATGGCATCAATGCTCGCTGATCTGACGTCCCTCACACCTTCATAAACCAGGAATCGTTTTTCCTTCTGAAGTTAGTCGACCGTTTTGGAAAGGTCAAGTGGTGGATAGGGGGCTGTGCAGACGGACAGAGACAGACTGTGACCACAGCCCTGGAGGACATTAAAGTCAATGAAATCCAGGACAGACAGTTCAACACGAGCTCCGAAGACAGACATGCTCATGAATGCAACACGCTTCATGTACTATTTGCTCTGAGGTTTTTCAGAAGAAAGAAGCATTTCCTGCAGTCAGGCCAGCTGGGAGTGATTTAGTGACATTAGTTAAATCCCACTCTGGCAAGCATCTCTCCTCAGGGATAAGTTCATAGGGCTAAGTAAACCAATAATGTAATAATAACTCTCCTTAGCGAAATTCATCTTGTTTGGGCTTGCCTTGAGAGGACACAGTGGGCATCGTGTTTGTGTTAGTTTTATTTGCAAAGAGCGCCGTGACTTTTGAGTTTAACCTCTGCTGCTACAACATGTAGCGCTCTTTGTTGTTTGAAGAGTTCCCGAAATACACACAGTACTTAAAAGTACATAAATACGGTGATAGAAATAATACTAGATGAAAACACTGTGAGCTCGGAGGCATGCTAGGTTTGTTTTATTAGATTTGCAGTTTAAAACCTTTTCTGTTGTGACTAAAAATGTCCCAAAATATTTCCCTGCGCCTCCAGACCCGTACAGACAGCATGTCTTAAAGGATAAGTTCACCAAAAAATGAAAAATTAGATCATTATCCACTCACCCCCCAAGTCAGGTGAAGTTTCATTGTCCACAAAACAGACCTGGGGCTGCACAGCAAAACAGTGTTGCAGCATTCTCCTAAATAACTGAAGAAGATAGGGACTTGTTTAAAACATAAAAAACAAAAAAAAAAAAAACATAAAATGGCTCCATAGAGTTCGTCTGGTGTAATCCAAGTCACCTGGAAGCCTCAAGATCTGAAAGTGATCTGAAAAGAAGTTATTTACACGTTATTTTTTAAAGCTGAAATCTTCACTGTAGCTGCTAAGCTAAAGGCGTTCGTGTTCACCCCATCTGAAGTGTGTGCACGAGCTCGACCTCATGTCAAGGGTGTAAATAACATCTTTCCAAATCAGTGTGGGCTTTGAGAGATTTGGATTATGACAGATGAGCTGTATGTTATGTTCTTTTCAGTTGTTTAAAACAAGTCCCCGTCTACTTCAGCTGTTAAGGAGAATGCTGCAACGCCGTTTTGCTGAGAAGCTCCAGAAACGTGTTGAGGACTTCAAAACTTCACCTGACTTTCCATCAGAACGGGGGTGAGTAGATAATGACTTAATTTTCAGCTTTGGGTGAACTTTACCTTTAAGCCATTAACTCTGACTGTGCACCCTTTAGCAGCTTGCCCAAGTACTTCATCCCTGACTTTCTCCACATCATCACATCTCATTAGTAGTGACAAAGAGATTGAATATGACTGTCAGACTTTATGAACAGGCCTTTGAATCAAAGCTCAACAAAAATAATTTCCTGCCAAACCTGTTTCTGAATACAATTTGGATAAAAGGAACAAGCTGGACTTTGTGATGATGTATTTACTTTTGCATGTAATGCTTTGTTTTCAGACTGCGCTACATAAAAATAGACATGTAAAAATGTAACAGCTATTTGCATTGAGCAAATTCAGCTCAGTGAAAAATTTCAAACCACAGCATGGTGTGCAGCTGGAGTACAGACAAATGTGTGATTTTCATTTGCAGTGCCCAAATAATGAAGAAATAAAGGAACTAACACATTGTAAATAATCAGTACCTATTCATCTTCACATCTTAGTTTAACTTCCACAATCTTGTTCTCTTCATCAGAAATATGTCAGACAAATAGGAGAACTACAGAAAAAACGCTGCTTCCACCTCTGAACTGTTTGACTGTATGGTATCTAGATCTGGACGAAGTGAGGAGAGAATCGACATTACTCTTATTTGAGTTTAGTTTGGCAGAACGCCACTAAGCAATACATTTACCAGGCTTTCTTTCAGTGCCACCTTTTTACGTAAATTATATACTGCAGCGAGTAAGCGGCACCAAGTTATCACATATCAGTAGTGGTGACCCCTTTCCCTTTCATGCTGTGTCTCTCTTTACCCCGCTGTTGTCTGCATTCTGCAGGTATGTAATTATGGTTTGAAAAGGTCGGAGCCAGACTTTCCACAGGGCACCGCTTAGGAACAAAGCCGGGGTCTGGGAGCTCGGGTCAGGGAGCGCGGTGGCTGTTACGGTGGCTGCAAACTACAGAGATAGACATCAATGAGGAACAGTCATCTTCAAGAAATGAAAGTCTGTTAGTGGATAAGATTCTGAGGTCTGACTCACATCCTCTGACTGTGCCGAGGATAGTTTACGTGTCGCTGAATGATGCGTAATGAGCAACTTTGTAATCTGGCATGAATGGAGGTTTGTTGTATTGGCTGCAGCTGATGACCGAGGCATTACATGTAACAGGAGTCCTCAAATCCGATTACAATTTGTCACTTTGAGGCAGGGCAGTTACTGAACATTAAAACACACAAACACATCTCAGAATAACACTGACAGGCAAATAGACAATGTAAGTAGATATCACTGTACAAGGAACAGGGTAATTTAATGGCCATTATACAACACTGGGTGTGTTGAAAGCTCATAACTATATGTACAAATACACACGAGCATGATCTTTTGAATTTACGTTTGGGTTACTGTAAACAGCTGCAAAATGATAGTGATGATATGGTTGGCATAAATATACGCAAATAACATTATAAAACTTAACATGAAATAAAAAAAAACATAAATATTGAAAGTGAGAATTGTTACTGGGGCCTATTCTGGGCCAGCACACCATCATGCATCTGAGTTTTGTGGGAATCTGTTCTTCAGTTTTTGTGTAATCCTGCCTACAAACCAACCAACCAACAGAAACTTGGACGAAGGTAAAAAGGTAAGCTCCCTGGTGGAGGTAATAAATTGATAGACTTCCTTTTTTAAAAAAAATAATGAATCTTCCCAGCATTCACCCTTTATTTACTCATCCAAACATATTCAAATAGAGTCCGACAGATGAACACATTTTTTCAAAACTAAGGAGTCGTTTTTATCACACTGAATACAAATTTATTTATTTTCATTATTAATTGAAGTATTTTTTTCTAATCTATTCACATTTCCCAGCAGTTCAGATAACATTATATTCTTGAAATACAAACTGTATCTGTGTCAGTGGACACCACATTCACAGTAAAGTCTTAAAAGCTCTCCCTTCTCATGAGAACAACTTCATCATGATTAGTTTAGTTGTTTGAAAGATTGACATCACGGCTGTCTTTACACTGTGTGTGATGCAACACACCGTTGTCCCTCTCTCTGCTAACTTCAAGATCAGTAGGTCAGGAGATCTTTGGGATGTTGATGATGGGAAATTTCTTTTGAGGATGAGACCACAGATTTTAAATTAAAAGATGCCCGAAAAACCAACATCAGATACTTGGATTTTTTTGGGGTGGACAAATTGTTCCCTCCGTGATGGGAAAAAGCATTGCTGCGATGCCGAGCCTGCACATGAGAACAGCCCTAGAAGCAGTGCTCCAATTAGTTGCGGATGAATGATGAAGACCAAAGATTAAGTGATTATTTTAATTGAATCAACTGGGTTTAACATTCTTTGTCACCAGGGAGCCTGTAATCATCCTCTCCCTGTGTGACAAATAAACCACTGGTATTTGAAGTATGAAGATGCACAGTCACGTTCACTGAGACACAAATAAGTCTTTTTATTAATCTATGTCATTTTCATAGCTGAGCTGGCTTTTTCCTTATCGTGGGGGGGGGGGGGTGTACAAACTTCAAAAGATGAGAGTTTTGTCCACCGATCATATCTTTGTGTAATATCCTTATTTGTACTGAGGAAAAACCAAAAGCAGAGGAGAGGGGAAAAAGTTTCATCTGCCGACATAACTGCACAGAGAGGGCACATGTTTCTTTAATAAGGATGAAAGCGCAGCACTCTTGTAACCGGATCTCTCTGTAGCAGGCAGCTTTCCATCAAGGAACAGCAGGATCCTCTTTTTAACCCAGGAGCATCAGGACAGATGGGACCGTGACATGCAAACACACACAGACTCACATTCAGAGCGTGACAGACACGGAGGAGATTTCGTTGGTCTTATGGATACAATGTGTTGTGAATATCGAGGGGAGGGGCAAGGGCAGTGTTTAAGAACATCTGTAACACCTGCGCTCACTGTTAACACCTGTACTGACTGTCGCTCCTCTCTGTCGTCATCACTGTTTCGCAGGATGTGCTCCCCGCTGAGAGCTTTGAGCTGACGGCTCTGTGATGAATTTGCTGGTGCTGGGGGTCAGAGGTCAAAGGTTAGGGGTACTCCAGCTGGCATCCAGGGCCGCCGTGGACTCCAGTGAGGAGGCATTCAGTGGCTGGAGCAGGAGGGGGAGAAGAGGGGGGGGAGAGGAGGCAGAAGTTGTTTCTCTTTCTGTCTTGTTTGATGTACTCCACCCTCAAGGCCCACTTTTCCCCGTCTGGCATAAAACATCTCTGCTCTCAGATGTCAGAAAAAGCTAAGCAAAAACATGTTGCATTGTTCTTTTTTAGATCTTACGGAGCAGTTTGTGAGATATGGCCATCGTTTTGGTCTGTAACATTCAAAAAGAATGACCAACAACATCAGCACATTGTGGAGAAACAACAGTGTGGACGCCATGTCAAAGATTTGTGGTGTTGACTATTGAAGATAGCATGGTATCCAGGAGCCAAATGCAGTTGAGTATGGCCTCGTTGCCCGTGGTGACCTCTGTGATCCAAGGTCCTGGTCTTGACAAACTCAAGGGTCACAGGATCCACAGCTAGCTGAGCCATGAGGTAAATAGCTAAAGGTTGCTAACTAAAGCGAAGGATAGTGAGCAGAGAGCATGAGAACAGCTGTTTTATAATGGAAAAACAACAAAACAAGACAAAAAAGTACACTGCACACTACCTGCCCAGCACCAGTGCAGAAACAATTAGCGTGGACAGGACGGAAACCAGAACGTGTCCCCCGTCTACTGATTCTACGTTCATATGCACATATATAATAGAATAGGTGGAACATAACTTCAAATAAATGCTAATACTGTAATTGCTGGATGAGAACATGGCGACTGATCACTCACAAATTCACAATATCAACTTAAATGTTGATCAGATGTCAGTATTTTTTTCGGTGTATTTTTCCACTGTGCCGAAGTGGCCAAAATATCTGTTATTGCAAGTTTCAAGTTATATCACGAAGCATTGACAACTGATAAAGAAATATCTCTTGAGAGAGAATGTAAGAAGTCCTGCCTCTGCAGCTCCCCAGTTTATCATGTAGAGGGCAGCTTTTTTAATTAATGAGCCACATGTGCCAAGTGTTGGCACGATGCGTGCTTAATTTAACAGAGTTTTCCAAAACATTAGTTCTCCTCGGGTGGAAAATGTGTTTAATGAGAAGCGTCCAAAACACAGTAAATAGCCATTAAACTTACTTTAACAGCTCCCACATGTTTACTGAGTTTATGAGGGGTGTGATTGAGGGAGGATAAGGGTGTATGGTATGTTTGTGTGTGTGTGTGTGTGTGTGTGTGTGTGTGAGAGAGAGAGAGAGAGGGACCACCTGAACTTTCCCTCTCATTATTCTGTCTATAATATGATATTTCCATGACTGATACACACTATCACAACAGTGTAACGGCTCTATGTCAGCTCAAAGCAGCCCAGCGGCGCTAATGGCCATCTCTCACACAGATCTAGGGATCGGCTCTTCTGAACGAAAAGGTCAGCCATATTCCTGTGTGTCTCCTCTCCGACAGACAAAGAGCTTCCCAGTTTTCTGTCGTCAGTTATGTAACAGACAGAGGGGAAAGTTCCTCTCTCTGTCTGTCGCAGCTCCTGGTCCACCTCCCCTCGCCCTCCCCGGCTGTCATCAGTGCTATTGTTGCTGGAAAATCTGTCTCAGGCATTACCTGTGGAGCCAGGTGGCTCCGGGCCCCAGACTGACTGGCTCATCAGCCCCCCCCCCCTTATTTTGCCCTCCAAAAATCCCGCCTGTTCATTGAGGAGACATTTTATTAAACTGAAACATGTTAAAGGCAGTGTCTGTACGCAACTGCTGAGCAGATGGCTCACTAATTCTCTCTGCGGCCGCTTCATAAGTCGGACGGCTCCCCTGTTCACCAGACCGTCGTCACAACATTTCATGTTCGCCTCCGCTCTTCCATGGAGGTCCTTCCCCCAGCCCTGTAATTCGTGCGGTTAAACTCCAACGTGAGATGTCTAATGTGTGTTTAATGGGTGTTGGTGAGGCATCAATTAAGTTAATTGTAGATCATTGAGTTAATTTTAGTTATTTAGAAAACCCCAGCTTTCCTAAATGTTGTGAGTGTGGGGGATATGACGGAAGACTGCGAGTAAAGACAGAGGGGTGGTTAGCCTCAAATACAGCCCTGCGCTCCGGGACGACCTTTATGGGATTTACTGATAGTAATGACGGTGATGATGAGGTTTTTGTGCTGATGATTGTTTTAGCGTGGAGGGGTGACTTCTTCTCTGTTTTCATACGAGGCGTGCAATATGTTCATTATCACGTTTCAAACAGGGATACAGTTTGCGTTGAGGTTTAGCGTGGAGTCAGATGTCTCCAGCTGATTGTCGCCCGTTAAATATTCTGTTTTCTATTTGTTTCTCTGCCAGTAGAGAAGCCTCGATGAAGATGGCACTGTGAGTCAAGTCGAAACATGACGGCTGCATTCCTCGGTCTTAGCAGTAATAAGCAGTTATTGGTTTTGGGGTAGAGCCAGGACATCAGATCCAGCACTTAGAATTACAATTGGAAGAGAGTGCTGTCATCAGTGGCAATGACATATTAATCCGCTGTATCTGACTACACATCGTGCACGTGTGTAAGTATGTGGTACTGCAAACTGTGCGCACGTGCGTTCATGCTCATACGACAACTGTGTTACAGAAACATGACGCAAAACTAAGCCAAGATCATTTATTTCAAAACGGGAATTTAGTCCAATATTCATTTTGGTGGTTTCCCCCATAAATTACTGCAAGCTGCAACATTTGGAGCATGTTTACTATCCCAGATTTACAGGCATAAATCACCCCTTAATGCTGCATTTAAATAGTTACAGACAGGCGATTTATTCTTGGCCTGCTCCGTGCGTTTTGTGCAACAACATCGTGTGACTGTGTGTGTGTGTTTCACACTTTATTGGCAGCAATCATTACTTGCTGACAACTCCCATTCGTTCTGGTCTTTATTGTTGCCCTTACAGTTTTCTAAAAGGCAGCCTGTCGTTCGCGTGATGCACGCGCGTATGCACAACACACCAGCGCCAGAGGAGGGAAAAATATCTGGCAAACGGAACCTCTGATGGCCTCTAGAGGTGTCCGGGCACACCACACATACAGTATACAGTATGTTACCTCCACACCGCCTGCAGCCAATGTGAGACGAGAGAAGCTGAGGGTGTGTTAGAGGCTCATTAAGAAGTATTCCACCATCTCTCGCACTTGTTTTGCTTCTAGGCTTGATAATTACGCTACATGAACTTCTTTGCCAATAAAGACAGTTAAATACAAACTTGTAGTGTGCCGTACATCACCTCAGTGCGATACAATCACATATAAGTGACTGTCTTTATGGCTCATCATGTGTCATCATATCAAAGCAGTACACGCACATGTTGATATAAAATTTAATTGAAGGTGATGTTTTTACTGTATAATCATTGCCTTTTTTTGCCTGGAGACAAATGAAGTTGTAAGTGGCCACTGATTGAAACAAAAACACCTTAACAGTATTTTAGGTTATGGGCAGAAACACATTTCTGTTGGTGGCTATTGTTTTTTGAAACGTTTATAATATAAAAATTAGGCATATTTCAAAATGCCTATGAATGCATTTGATCCTGGTCTCGTTTCCCAAGTTGGAAAGTCAGTCTTCCGACTTCGGTTCATGTTCATGTTGGAATGTGGGAGCGACATGGCCGCCAAAATGAAGATGCTAAGCATATTAGCGCTTGGAGCGTTTAAACACGTTGACAGCTGTTTCCAGTATTTGAGTGACAAGGAAGTGCAAAGGATGACAAGACTGTACATGACTTTGATATAAGTTTCTTACCATCGACAATGTTTTCTTTTCTTCAGCCATGGTTCAACGTCATATGACGACAACTCAGCAACTTGTGTGCCAAAATGTTTTCCAACTTTCCAAGCTGTTGAGCAGGCATCATGTGAATTTTCCCAGTCAGAAAACCATTTTTCCAACATATCAGACAGCACAGTCCTTTCCCTGTTGGGAAGTTGTTCTTCCGACTTGGATGTTTTCATGATCTTTTCCGAAAGTTTGCACATTGATATTCATTTAAAGTGCTCCTGTGTCATATAAATCTGCCAGTGTTGTTCTGAAAAGCTACCTTTTTGATACCACTGCTTTTAAACGTTCTAACACTTAATTACCGTAGAGGAGTGAGTGAGATGATGGAGAGCGACTCACTTGCCGAGCCGCAGCGCCCCGCCAGCCAGAGGCTGCTCAAAACCACACAGGAGCGTGTTTTCCTGTCCAGCCGTGGGACCATCAGAGGTTCAGGGAGCACAGTTGTGTGGTTAATCTGTGCTGTTAGCTGCTGGGCCTCTGGGCTACACATGAAAGCTGTTTCACTGATGTGTGCGGGACACTGGGGGGGTGGATTGGTAGAAGCTTCAGCACACTTTATCCATCAAACCTCACTTTCAAGGCTCGGAGCAGCGGGATGTCTTCTGCCGGGGTTGCGGTTTCTGGGAGACCGGCAGAGCATTTCCATAATAGCTCACATCTCCCGGCCTCCATGTCAGTTTAACAGCCAGTGAATGTTTGTCACCAGTATGAGTCTGGCAGATTTTATGACTATGTTCATGAAGACAAATATGCTTATTTGCTTTCTTGCTGCGAGTTGGATGAGAAGATTGTTACCACTGTCCCTTCTGTACAGCAAATATGGAGCTACAGCCAGCTGCTAGTTAACTTAGCTTAGTATAAAGACTTGAAACAGGGGGAAACAGCTAGCCTGTACAAAGGTAACAAAATCAGCCAACTGGCATCTCTACAGCTTAATAAATGAACATGTTAGCCCATATCTCATTTGTACGAAACATGTAAAAATTAAGGATGTATTTGATAAGTTGATGGAATGTTTAAACATTTATACCAGAAATAATAACTGGATAAAATGTGTGTATGAGCGTCGCAGGAGGAGTGATAACCCCAAATAAGTTAGCATTTTTGCACGTCTGGTTCCCTTGTCTAAATGTCGTGAGTCTTTGGTTTGTTGCCTGAAATATGTTTGCTAATAAGCTGAAACTTATATTTAAATGTCAGAGAAATCAGTCATTACGTTTGTAGTTTTACAGGGACTGGGCTAGCTGTCGAGCTAAGCTAACCAGCTGCTGCAAGTGGCCCCATATTGAGCATACAAACATTGGTATCAATATTCTCAGCTACCTCTTAGCAAGAAAACAAATAACCATATTTCTCAACTACTCTGGCCGTGTAAGTGTGGACTGAATGGGGTGGTGAAGGCAGAATAAAACAGCAGCCGTTTCCTTGTCAGTATTTCACAGACTATATCGAGGGTACCTGGCCTTTGCTTGCTTAAGGAGCGCTTTCCTGGGTAGGAGACAGTAGACGACTCAGTGACCCGGGAGTGGGGCTGGTCGAGGGGTAACATTGGACTTGTACATATGGATCTGATAGAGAGGGCAGATAACCAGCAGACGCAGCGGAGCCATCCCTCGAACCGAGCAGGAAATGTGTGTCTGTCCGCCCCTGTTCTACTGTACACTGTGTAGATGTGTGTGTATGTGGGCTGAGTCCTGTTGTCATGAGACATTATTAGCCCATATGTTAACTTAATGACCCTCCTACTGTTGCATGGACAGTGAACGAGGTGTCTCACGGCAGCTCGACGGAGGGGCCGCCAGACTCTGAAACACGGAACTGAAATGAAGTCACATTCTTTAACCGTGTATACGTGTGTTAGATTACTTTAAATTAGTTTATGGCGTATTGCAAGCTTACAGATGTTTAGCCTCGGAGCTAAAGGTTTTTTCTTTCTTGGCCACATATCAGAAACATTTATTCATAAAGCGAGTTTTAATCTAAACAACTTAGTCCATACTCTAAATGTGCGGCTGTTTATTTCAGAAAACAGCGAGTTCTGCAGTCTGACAAGGATCTTGGCCTGGATGTAAATTAGAGCTGACACATTCAACAGTTGCTTCAGTGAGTGCTGTGGCCTGCCGTTAAGATCACAGACCGATCATCTGCCTCCAATCTGTCCCCGGCAATGTGGGTGTGTATGTGAAGGGTAATTAGTTGTTTTAAATGATTAAAGCTGTATGAAGAAGGGGTCTGTGTCTGAGATGGTTCCGGGAAAACTCCGCCCAGCATGGTGAGTATTATTGCTTCATGATAAAATCATACGTTTAGAAGACTCTTGAATAATACACATTTTATGCACACAGTCCCTTCTTATGAATAATGAATTGACCAGTATAAGTCCCAAATCACTGCATTTATCAGTAAAGCAGAAGTTGTATGTTGGTGTTGTGTTGTTTACAATGAAAGACTCGCACAAAGCAGGACCAAAAGTCAGCTCAGAACTTCTGCAATCAAAGAAAACAGGATGTCAAAAAGGGTATCACTATATTATTAGTATTATTATTGGACATAACGCTCATTGAAAAGTCAGGGATCAAAGTTAACACAATTCATCTGCAAGCCTGCTGCACCAAAATAAATGCAAATCCATCCATATTACAAAGGAGAACATGTTATAAAAAAAATGTAAAAATTGGGTAAAACTTTATTTTTGATCAAAGTGTTTAGCACGTACGATCGGTGTATAAACATTTAATATATGATTTATAACAAATAATCATCTGGTTGAAAGCAGATAAAAGTATTTATTAATGTAATTGTCAACAAGTCAAACAGATGGACACAGATACTGAATGGCCATTATAGTAAAACGCAGATGGAATAACATGGAATACAGTATATCTTGATTAAAAATGTCTGTGTGTCTATAGAAAATAGACTTCGCTCAGTGAAAGCAAAGTGCTGAGTGGCAAGCTGTATAATTAATTGCTGCATTACAATCTCAACAGACTGACTCAGCAATGTTTATTTATTGTACGTGTTATTCTGTAATTAAACTTTATTTGCATTGCACTGTAGTCACATTGAACCCAGGTAGTAGGGACGACCCCCTGAAGGAGATTAGAGAGACGATTACTGTGTTATAAAAGATTAAATATCTCAACCCTCAGCTTTAAGGTCACAGAGTTTTATAACCCTGAAATCCCTGAGTGCTGACAAGGAAGATTAATCACAAAACCAAAGTTTTAATACTTGTAATGGTATTAGATCTGTGTAGATTTATGCATTCAAAAAAATCAGACACAAGTAGAACAACAAAGGTTACCAACAACAGGGGACATTAATCTTAATAAGACCATGTACACACGGCCCATTCACACTGAGTAGACTTGATGACAGGATGAGGAGGTTAACTGTGCTCAGCTGTCGAGCAGAGACTCATTGTATGGACAAAATGTTGCTGGAGGCAGCTTAAATTTTTAAAACTCGGAGCCACTTTGTTAAACACAGACTAGATAAACAGATGGATCACTCACAGCTGACGCTCCCGTATTCAAAGGATACAAAGGTCAAAAAAATGCGACGGTTATATTGGTGGAACTTTGGCCTTTTATTCCCACTGCAGGTGGACTGAAGGGACAGATTTCTTGTAGTTCAGATCCCAACTGTTCAACTGAAGGCCAACACCATGTTCAGGTAAGAAAACTGAAGTCTTGTCACACTGACTTTAGCGATTGTTAACCTGATTTTAATGTTTAACATGTTTTTTCACATTGACCGGAAGAGATGTGTTGTGTAACGTCTGCCCTGAAATCTTGACATTAACCCAGACACTCACTTTTAGGTTTTCTCTAATCGTCTGCGCTGCTCTGATATTTGGCGTCACAGCAAAGCCATATAAACCCTTGGTATGTACATATTGTATACATGTATGTTTGTATGTATATATTGCTCCTGGCTGTATATGTTTGTACTGTCAGTTACTTGTATTTGGTCAGCGGTCATGTGACATTTGGACTCTTTTCTCAGAATAAACTTGAGAATGAAGCATACCAGATTGCCGTTATGTAAGTTGTGATTTCCTTTAACTACTAAGCACGTGAATAATCTTCCTTTGGACAGAGGAAATGCAGACTGAGCTCACGTGATTTTTGTTTCAGGTCCATAGATGACAAAGGAAAGATGTCCTGGGGAATGCAAGTGGAGGCTCCAGAGGACATGGACAAGACTGACTATAACATGGGCCGCCCTGTTTTCAGTGAACCCGAGCAGGACTGGGATGATGTCTACCACAAAGAGACAGATGAGCTGATGGAATATCTGGCCCCAATGGTGGCTGATCCCGAGGCCCGTGCAGAGGTCCGTGTCGGGTACTCTGAGCCAGAGAGGGACGAAGACGAGCTGTACCACAGAGACGAGCAGTTGTTGCCTGTGCAGATGGAGATGCTGAAACACCAGGTCGGGGGTGCAAGTGATGTCAGAGTTCACCTTCAACCAGAGGAGGACTTTGACGAACTGTACCACCAAGACGTCCTCCAGCCCGTCCCTTACCAAGGTGAAGCTGAGGCCGCCGCTCCTGCTGATGTGCCGTTTCAGAGGAAGCACAGCGAACCAGAGGAAGATCTGGATGATCTCTACCACCAGTGATCACTTAATAACTCCCCCCCTGTGTTGATCCTTAACTTTTCAAATCAGACACAGCCGATGCGCTGTTGCTACGACAGGTAAATAAATGTGTCGTCCGACTCCATTAAACTGTTGAAAAGAATGAACACTGTGCTGCTCATACTCTATGTATTTAAAGTAGCTGATAAAGATACTGTAACACCAATCAAGGAGTTCATGCGTTTTGTTTATTGATCAGACTGTGCAATGCAAAGATTAGTTACAAAAATACAAAATACATTTCTGCTCCATGTAAACAGAAGATTAATCAGATACTTTTACAGTATTATTTACACATAAACAAGAATGAGGGATAAAATATGCTTTATGTCTCTTCACGAAGAATTACAGTTGCGACTGAAACCAACATTAGATCGTTGTCAAGTGTGTGTGCCGGTGTATCACTGCAGCAGCTCGGCAGGGATGACCCCCTTCTTCAGTATCAGATTTCCATACAGAGCTGTCTCCCTGCAGAGGAAGATAATGAAATGCATCAGCTTCATTTTTAAAGACATGTTCGAAATAACGAGACTTTTGTGACGACCTCTGAATCACCTCCGTCATCTCATACTTGTTCAGAAATTATGAGAGACGGAGAGAAATTCAATCAGATTATCATTCCAGTGAATCACAGATATTAAGGTGCCCATTCACTGACTTTAGGGTTTGCGCATTTCTAAAAAGAAAAAAGGAAAAGACAAGTGACAAATAAATCTTAACAAAGGCTTGTCTTGTAGAGGATGTGTGTCTTTTACAAGTAGCACATGCTTTTGTGACCATATTGCTGACACAGAGTGAAACACTCAGCTATAATATTCAAACAAAGGCAGGGAGAATACACACCCTGTTGCCACAACAGCAAACGCTTTCTTGGCTCGTTCATAGAAAGCAAATCTTTCCACTGTCTCAATGGGAGTCTATGTGGACACAGAAGTGAACACAAAAAGAGTCAAAATTTCAAAGGAACACAGTGTAACTAACTGAATTATTCAATCATTGTGTGGACAGGCTGTTTTACCCGAGTCCCAGTCTCAGTCAGGAGATCGCTGTATGTGACCCACACAGGGACAGCTAAACCCCTCCGTTTGTCACTGTCCACCAGATCCATGACTGCAGCCTGTGGACACACATTACAGGTTAAATACATTTTAAAAGAAGAACATGTGCCCAATAATGCCACCGACAAGACATCACTCAGTGGTTTTCGCTTTAGATGTATGGGTCCAGTACCGCATGGGGGACATAGGTATCCAGGGGCAACAGCTTCAAAATGGCTTCCAAAAGCTTTGGGATTCCCAAACCTGCATAAAGATTACAGAGAGCTGAGACAATAAACCATAAACACAGTGATCTAACGTTGTTATTGACATATAAAGGTATTTAAATACCATCAGCTCTGATCTCTTTTGGACCGCAAGCACAAATGGAAGATGTTGGAAAATTTGCATCAGCAAGAACTGAAAAGGGAAAGAAAAAGGGTGAGTGGGCGACTGACTGAATGTGTCCTTACAGCTCCAGGTTAATGATCCAGTGAAACCTGCTCTGTCACTCTTTACACTGCTGTTTACTTTGACTTGGGATCGCTTAAAAACGTTACAGGCTAGCACAGCCTATAAGAAAGGCGACTTGGTGTACGTAATTAAACGTCATACCTATTTCATCCCCATGGCCCATTTTAGCGAGAGCATAGAGGAGCTCAGGTGATAAAACAGAGGGGATCCCTTTCAGTACGACCATACTGGCAGGCAGAGAGAACGCAGACCTGGAGAGTGCGGAAGTGAAGCGAGAGGGCTCACGCCAGCGTACTTCAGTCTTCGTTTAGAACCGCCAAGCATGCTAGCCGATTAAAAAAAAACACAAATCCCTATTTGAAAAAAAAACAAACGCCGTTTATCAAGTAGCGAGTCTCGTGTATGTTACAGTGATGTCGCCTGTTGGTCATTAAGCCAAATTCCAGACATCTGTTACATGTTTCGGTCCACCGGAAGGACGTTTTTGTAGTCAATGAACTATCTCGTTTTTGAACGTCATCCTCTTTGTAGACGCAAGGAGACATCATGTGATCGAAGACGCTAATCTGATTGGTTAGAGGGGCCCTTTAAAACATATTTAATATTCTCAAATAAAAGTCCAATTTCTATAGTAAATAAATAGAATTGTTGTTTATTTTTCAACTCTCTGCTTGTTTATGTCCTACTTAGCATGACACTTACATATTTTTCCAAGTTTTTTACTGGTTCAGCTACTCATGTTTTATTCTTGATTGTTCATATTTTACTTGTGCGTTTTACTGTTGTTGTTTTTCAATGGCTAACTTAACTTCTGACCAAGGGACAACAGTTGAAAATTAGCCTTCTGGCTAACATTGGCACATTTACAGTGATGTTGATTAATGTGCACTGTCCCTGCAAAATATATAAACTTAAACTTAAACTTGATTTTATTCACCTTTTGTGAATTTTCTTCGTGAATTGTGGCCCAAATTCCTAAATTGTGAGATCATGTTATAACAAAAACAGACAGATAACATGAAATGAGACTAAAATGTATAGTTTGTGTTCAATTGAATGATTCATTTCGCTATTTTACATTTCACGTTTGTAAACACACTAAGCAAAAGACTTGACAGAAGCTTATTTGAAAGTATAGGGTTGTGTCATTAGTCCGGCAGACTTCATAGTCGGTTAATCTTCTGCCTGTGTTGTTTCTGACACCCTTGGGTGGGCATAATTTAAAGCAGACACCGGTGAATGTGCTATTCCGACACGGTCTCTGGTGCCAAGAATGTGAGATAATGAAAATATTTGTCGGATGAAAACCACTCCACCCCGGCCCGTTTCATCTGAGCCAGAGAAACTCTCAGCTGGATGGCAGAAAAATGCTGAGGAATCCTTTCCACGACCGCAAGAAGCAGATCTGCATATAAAAAGGGCTTTTATAAAAGTCGAGTCACAGTTCGGCATCGCGGGCTTGTGGGCCTATATACTGCATTTACAATCCCGAAACAGCTGCTGTTAATAACGAACGGGAGAAATGTGTTGGTACTTTATTGCGTGTTTTGCATCTGCAAATATTAGCCATCATATTATTCCCGCATTCCAGACCTGCAATGTAGTATGGTTTGCTCCTCTTATATTCTCCCAGGATTTGAGATTGCGTGTGTGCAACTAAATCTAAAAATACCGTTTTCTCACTGCATATGTAGGAAACTATTACGATAGTTCCATCATGAAAACCGCTCATGTTTATGTGGCTGCTTCCCTTTGGTTATGCAGAGTTTCTAAGAATGTTGTGCATATAAAACTGAGTTCTTAGAAAGGAATTTAATGCAAAATAAATAAATAAATAAAATAAAAATAAAAATAGATAAAGTGTCCTACACGACAGAGGCAGTGCAGTGTTTGGGGCTCTGAGAGTGGTTGTTGGAGAGGACAGGGAGGCTGCTGGGCAGGAGAAAGGGCCCTCGCAGGACCAAGGCCTGTCTGCCGGACTGAAAGCCCCTTTCTCCCTCCCCGGACTCACGCTGCTCTCTCTTTATCTCGGCTTCTTTAAATGAGTTTATCACGCTATGAGGGTCTGCGCTGCCAAAATGTAACGTTTTGCCCCCTTTGTCCGCGCGGAGAGCCTCAATTGAGTCTACATTTATTATTTTGACCTTTCGCTACAGCCTCAAAGAGGAGCTTCTTTTCGGGCCCTCTCCGCAGACTTTTGTGCCTCCCCGCGGAGTGAGGAGACGAGTTTTTTTTTTTCTTCCTCTCTCCCCCCCTCCTCCTTTTCTCAAAGTTTTGTTCCAGGGGGCTGACAAGAAAGCAAGCTCCAGGGGAATATTGAATGAAAATAAAAATCAATTAGGCCATGGCCTTGTGGAGATATGGGGCGCCGCCGTGTGAAGATCAGAGAGAGAAAACGGTGGCTGGCGATGATTGGAGCGGCCGGAGAAAGCGCACACTAACCAAATTTGTTCTGGTGTTTCCTTTGAAGTCAGAACGACGGTTTCATGTGCCCTCGATGGACATCAGCCAATAGGTGATGCACAAGACTTCACATCATATAGATCAATCTGCACGGCTCTTATCTTTTTAATGTCTACAATTAGACATAAGTATTTCTCCATGCCTCTTCTTTGATGCTGCAGCGTAACTGCTGCCAAGATTACATGATTCTTCTCTAAATCATCACACCGGCTGTGTAGAGTTAAATCTTACATATATAACCAATTACCCATAGACATTTTGTCAAAAAGCTATCGGCTGTAAGACCTTTTAAAAAAAGCCGTTTTTGCGTAACGGTTCTACGCGGTGACAAAATCCGGGTTTATGATTTTCAAGTAAAGAAATCATAAGTGAGATTGACTTCGATGAGCTGCTGAGAATATGCTCTCCTTAAAAAAACCCAAAACCTTTCTGTGCAGTATTTGAATGTCTTAAAGTCTAATGACTTTATAACTGTCACATTACACTTAAATGACGCGCTTCTCTGCACCCAGCCCGGTGCGTGTCTCTGCTGCAGGCCCACTGAGGTCAGTCTGTGACAGCACAGGAGCGCCCTCTTGTGGTGAGAGGTGCGCACTGGTTTAACTCCGGGTGGAGTGAATCCAGCGCTTCTGGTTCAGATGCGTTGCAAACTCAGCTACAAATAGGCTTATTTAATTCATTTGCAATCACACTGTATCAGCTAATATTATGAGTGTATGCAGGCCTGTCCACAGAACTGGCTGGGCCCCTGACATGGTGCAGTGAATGGGCCCTCCCCAAACCTCTTTTCACATTCAACATTTGTGTATTCATTAATACGACTTCTTTGCTATTATCACCATCATCTTCTGATGATCGTGGCTCCTTCACCTATGCTTGCTGCTTCCTGGCTATTAATCTTAGCTTTAATGTTAGCCTCCTGGCCGACTGGAAGAGTGTGTAGAAGAGGCCCTTTGGACATGATCAGATAACCAAAATGAGCAATATCAGTGCTGCGAAATAGTGCGCTGAAACCAAAACTAAGACCAGCAGTGAAAAAAATGTGGCACAAATACAAAAATGATCCGCTGTCACCACTGCTACAAAACAATTACAGATGAAATACTGCAGGACAGAGGGTTTGTCATTATGAAACAGGCTACTTCTCGCAAAAGGAGGAATAAATAAAATGTTTACTTTTCTTGTTTTAATAAGTGACTTCAAATAAAATGTGGATATCATTGCTTACATGAGGATGAACATGTCTGTTGTTGGCCTCCATGAGCCCCAGAAAGCTTCCCCCCTTTAAGTAGCAAGTAAAACCTCAATGTGTGTGATTAAATACAGCAGACCTACAGTATACTCCCATCTCTCAGTTGCAGCACTCTGGAGCTTTATTTGTAAAATGTACACAGAAACAATTTACCTGCAAAATGCAGAACAACATTTTGACAGTGAAAATGAAAAGAAGGCAAAGGCAGTACAAATCATCACAGACTGATTCGTGCTATTACACACTGACTATAACTGTTATCAGATGTTATTCACATACACACCCCCTGCACTCCTGCGCCCACACATGTCATCTGATTTTGAGTCTCAGCAGGAGGGGGTTCCCTGTGATAAGACACTCCTGTGCACTCACTCAGGGTCAAATCCTAATTCAAACACTTGTATGTTCCACTACAATCAGGATTGTTGCATCACTCAACTTATTGCAGATAAGGAATCGACCCGCTGATATCAGGAAACTTTGTGATCTTGGCCGAGCTCTTGCTTTTTTCTACTTGTCCTGGAAACTGGCCTTTCTCTTCTCCACAAATGCTGTCATGCCCTCTTTACGGTCATCCTGCAGGGAACAACACAGGCACACACATCATGATTGGACTGTCAACACCAGAGTCGACACCCTCCTCCCTCGCTCTGAGACTCTACTCACTGTGGCAAAGGTAGCGTGGAATAAGCGCTTTTCCAAACGGTTACCCTCAGCCAAAGTCAGTTCATAAGCTGCAATAACACAAAGGAACAAGTGAGACAACACTGAAAATGATTACATTTACTAAGTTTTAACATTCAACTTAATAGAATTAATTTACAGACCTGCATTAACAGCCTCTTTAGCCATAGCAGAGACCAGTTTGGAGTTGGAAGCAATTTTCTCCCCACATTTAACCGCTTCGGTCACCAACTGGTCCACAGGACAGATTTTACTCACCAAACCTGGGAAAACACAAAATGCTAGAGTCAAGTGTAAATGCACAGTGATGACACTCTGAGGTTTGTGGACTGTTTTGAAGCCTTGAGTTTAGCATTACTGTTGTCACCATCTTGGTTTTGTTTGAAATCAGAAGTGACCATATTTGTTTGAGAGAGTCGAGCATCTATTTTACTGTAATTGGGAGCATAATTTAGTATATGGGTGTCATGCTGCGTTCGAGGAAACTTGAAACTAGTGATTAAAACCATAAACTCATTAAGAAACGATTTACTGAGGTGATGAATAAAATGAGAAGTGGGGTCATTTTCGAATAAACTTGCATACAAATTTCTATTTGAAAAGAGTGGAGTCGCCCCCTGCTGGCCTTTAGAATTAATGCTTAAAGTTTAGGGCACTTTCACATGGCTTCACTTTTCAGATCTGAAATCTTTACATATATTTTACACAGTCAACTAAGAGGTCTTGTCAGTTTATCGTAAGGTACAATGGTACAGTCTAAGGTATTAAGAGCATATGCCATCTTAAGTCAACTGTATGTCAATACTGTCAAAACATTAGTGTCGCTGTTACCTAGAGGTGGAAGAAGAATTCAGAACATTTACTTATGTGAAAACACCAATACAAAAATGTGAAAATAATCTGTAACAAGGACAAGTTGTCTTTTACTTTTATCTCATCTTTTGCTTTCGGAAATGTTCTTAAATAATGGAAAACTCCTTGAACCTCGAATAAATTCTTTAAATGAGACAATCTTTAGAGGAGGGAAATACTTCTTTGTTAGAACATACTTGCACCTCAGACATCTGAAATCTGATCCCCCATAAAAAGACTTGTTTGGCCAGATGTCACAGAGCAAACAAGTGTTTTGTAAGCTTATCGTATACTGTTTTACGCAACATCTTAATCGACAAAGTAACAAGTGATTACGGTTTTCATATAAATTAAGTGGCATAAAAAGTAAAAAGAAAAAATTCCTTCAGAGTCCAGGAGCAAGAAGCATAAAATAGAAACGATCAAGTTACGCACAAGTGCTTTAAAATTGTACTTAAGCAGAGTACTTGAGTAAATGTCCTCTCCAACACTGCTGTCACCTGATTGCTTGGCTTCTTGGGCATTAATTCTGTCTCCGGTGAGTACCATCTCCATTGCCAGGGATTTGCCAACTGCGCGGGTCAGCCGCTGGGTGCCTCCCGCCCCTGCAGGTAGACAGATGTTGTGAACAGCTGCTCCAAAAACAAGAATCTGATAACCTCAGAATAAAGGAAGTGAAGTCTGAACAGGAAGGAAAGTGGATAGAAATGAGTGTTTACCAGGAATGGTCCCCAACAGGATCTCTGGCTGGCCGAACTGCGCCTTCTCTCCGGCATAGATGATGTCGCACATCATGGCCAGCTCACAGCCTCCGCCCAGCTGAAAGAGAACAACGTGCAGCATGAGGAAGGGATGGAGATTTTTAACAAAGCTCATTGTACAGTGATCAGTCTCGTTCTTCATCGTTTCATTTACATTTTGTACTTCCTGAATGGTTCAAATACTGGATATAAAAAGGGATAAAAGCAATACTACATGGCCAAAAGTATGTGGACAGATCTTTCTTTTTGTTATGAAGCTATTTTCCAGTCTGCCCCGTGCATTTGAGCCAAGAATTACAATCTGACTTCTGTCACATCCATTCACTTTCTTAAAATGTCTTATCATTTCCAGGTTTACGTGGCGATGTTAGAGATTCTTGATAAATATATCATGCACATAAATCAAATTTTAAAAAGGCACTCACAGCAAATCCGTTGACAGCTGCAATCACAGGCTTCTTCACCGTGGACACTCTGTTCCAGTGAGCCAGGAAGTTCCCACCGTAACACTCCTGGAAGGTTCGATTCTGCATCTCTTTAATGTCGGCTCCCGCTGGAAAACACAAAAGTAGAGTTTAACGCTGACTAATCACTGTGAACGGCTTCTTGTAATTTCTTTGCTCCTCAGAGGAGTTGAAAAAAAAAAAAAAAAAAAAAAAACAAGCCAAGAAAACGCTCGGCTCCCTCACCAGCAAACGCTCTGTCACTGCCGGTGATGACGATAGCTCCGACGCCGCTGTCGACTTCGAAGGCATCCAGGGCCTGTCCCACCTCCCTCATCAGCCCGTCGCACAGAGCGTTAAGAGCCTTGGGTCGGTTCAGCTGGATGAAACCCACGTTACTGTTCTCACCGCGCTTTTCCACCAAAATATACTCATACTGACCACCTACAGGCAGAGAGAACCAACACAGATTAGATTAGATTTCTGTGCACTCAAGGGTTTCTGCAGGGTTCAATGATTTGTAACTTTTCAATATCACATATAATGCAATTTATACCCGTTTTACTGTTGTGCTGGCAAAAGTATTAAAATATAATGGTAAATTAGCAAGAGGATATAGCCTGTACCAATCATTAGATAATAGACTTTTTAATCCCCTTCAAGACTTTTTTTTCAGGGCATTTACCCTGTACACAGTTCACCCTGCACTGTGGACTCATTAACCAGAAGCAGCATATTCTGGAATCAGGTGAAATGTCACTGAAGTGGTCCAAGTTTAGCGGTGATGTCACAAAGAAAAGGTAAAGTCCTGGTTAATCATTCAAGTAAAAGGATACACCTTTACACAAGGCTTTGACACCTGTAACAACCTTGTGTCAAGGTGGAGCAAGAACAAGACTCGTGGTTGGTGCTTTCAAACTGTTTTTTTGTAAGTGGGGCCTTTAGGAGAAAATCCACCTAAAAACAGAATTTTCTCTCCGGGCTAGTTCAATTAATTTGTCTCTTTAAACTGCAAATCAGACCATCAAGACTTAACTTGATGGTATGTTTGGCGTGACACTTTTTGGAGCTTAATTGACATGGAACTACCAACTCTAGTACAAATAGCTTTTTATACTGAGGTGAGATTTATATCAATGAATTATTGTGGCCAGCATGGGCTCACACACCATAAATTAAGCTGGACATGGAACAAATTGTTTACATTTTCAAAGGAAAAAATCTCAATAATTTGACCAGCTTCAGACATTTGATTCTACAACAACATCACAGGTGATAATTGTTCTGTACTATGTCAATCATAGTCAATCATAACTACTTTTACAGGTAATTTAGGTAAAGATAACACATTTAAACAGAATACAATTTAACAACCGTTTGAACTTTCGATCATCAGTGGAAGCGGATACCTCTGTGTTTCATAGAAAATATGAGGGCAGGTCGTCAAGCTGTAGATCACTGCTTCTGAGCCCATGACGCCATAAAACCCTGCAGCCTGCTGTCACACTGTCCTGAGAGCTGTCACAGCTACACTGTCACATCTGTGGAGCAGCTCTGGGATTTGTATCTGGGCTGAAAGCATCACTACAGTCTCACAACATTAATGAACAATCTTTGTTATATATACTGATATTTTGAATTACATTTTCCTTCCTTCAATAGTCCATCTACTTGTTGTCCTCAGATGTTTTGATTTTTTGAGCACAGCCTTTCTTTCTGTTTTGTAATGTTGTATGTCTTGCACTATCTCGTGACTGGACTGAAAACAAGTGCACAACATCAGTCCATACATTAATAGTATCATATCAGACACGTTTAAATTCCCAAATAACATCTGAGCGATTTAAAGTTATAAACAGTAACACCTGTACAGTCCTTTTTATGGTGGAATTTCCCTTTACACAGGACTGGTCCTCATGTAAACATCACGCTCCTGATTTATCCTCCATTAAAGTTCAGCACTCAAACGTTTGGTAATATAAATAACACTAAATACAGATAAATGTCAGAGCAGAATAAGTTAGCTACAGTGTGCCTGCGGCGCACACTGAGTGACGCATGTCTCTTGACATTGTGGCAGGCCAGTTGTTCATATGGCTCCATTAAACTGACCCGGACAGCTTTTAAAACACACACCTGAGCTGTAGAGACGAGCAGCAGACAGGACGGCCGGAGCTGCTCGGGAGGACTTCAGGAGAGAAGCTGCACTTCTGCACAGGAAAGCCATGACAGCGACAACGGAGGAGAGAGAGGAGGACTGTTGTCAAAGAAGTTGCTCCAAGATCGTTAGCTGCTCTTTCCTCTTGCGTCGTCTTCGTCGTTGGTGTTTTTCCAAGAGGTAGCACCAGCACGAGCTCGCGTTACCGCCACCTGGTGTCTGAAGCGTGTGATCAGGCTACCCTCCTCCAAGTTTCCCACTTAAAAATATGATAAATAAAATCTGCTTTAGATTAGTAAAGCCCGACTTATTATAACACGCCATTTATTTTACTGTTTGTTTATTATCCAGGATTAATTAACCCGATTATAAACAAATCAATAACAATTATCAGATATTATTTGTTCTTTTTGGCAAACATGCTGCATTGTTCAAATGTAAAAATAAAATATTCTTATTATGTTTCCTGGTAAAATGGCTAAAATACACAAGGTTTTTTTCGATATGAATCAAATGTTGTGTTTCGTGAAATGTTTCTGTCTTTTCTAAAATGTATTTTCTTAAATGTGATTTTGTTTGGACCCTCAGGGCCATTGTATATTGGATAGAATTTGAATTAACCAAGAAAAAAACTCATTGCAAGAATTTATTATCGCAAGAAACTTACTGATTATGTTCACCCACTGGAGGCCTCCCTTTTCAAGGGATGAACCAAACGTAACAACCGTATCAACATCTCATCATCATCTGGATAATGACTTAAAATGCAGCTCAAATATCATTACATTCAAGAGAATTGAAAAACAAAAGGTAATCGGAGATAAGTTGCCAAACCTTGATGTGTAGATGACTGTTATTGTACATACTTTGTGAGCACGTAGTGTGGAACTTATAATGATTTGTGAAAAGAATAAAAGGTGAGCCACATGTATCAAGAGTATTTTATGGTCTGGTAATGGAAATTGTTCTTCTTTATACTCTTATTTTGTTAAAGGATGTAGTAGTATTGTGATTGTAAAAGTGTATTATTTGTCTAATATAATAATATAAATTATACGTTGAAATGAGCAGAATAATAAAATAATATAAAATATATAGTAAAAATAATAATATCACAGACACTTTTTTCAAAATAAGATAATAAACTGTTCTGGACTCACCCCAGTTTGACTCTCGTGACGCTCCTGTGTGAGCGCGCTGCGCGTTCTCGCGGTCTTCTGCGTGAACGAGCCTGCATCCTCCGTGACAACTGGCTCTCATCTCCGACAAGTGCCAAAACAAACGCGGGGAGACACACACGGGAACAAGGTAGGCATCCTCCATCAGGATATACAGGTTAACGTGGGCGT